>NC_054828.1:28448547-28776672 GCF_018345385.1 Vulpes lagopus
TTACCTCTTTGGTTGTTCAGATTGTTTCTTCCATATATGTAAAATGTCATTTCATTCTGGTTGCTTCAAGATTTTTTTTTTAACCTGTCCTTAGGTTTAACTATGATGTGTCTTGGTGTGAATTTATTTGGCTTTATCCTATTTGAGATTCACTCAGATTCTTGCATGTGTTGTTTTATATTTTTTGCCAAAATTGAGAAATTGTCAGTCATTATTGTTTCAAATATTTTCTTTATAAAAAACAGATTTTATTTATTTATTCATGAGAGACACAGAGTCAGAGACATAGGCAGAGGGAGAAGCAGGCTCCCCGTGGGGATTCTGATGTGGGACTCAATCTCAGGACCCCAGGATCGAGATCTTAGCTGAAGGCAGCTGCTCAACCATTGAGCCACCCAGGCATCCCGTTTCAAATGTTTTCAACTCCACTTTCTTTCACCTTTCTTTCTAGGACTCTAGTAATATAAATGTTCAACATGTTTCATCATAGTTCCACAGGTCCCTGCAGTTCTGTCCTTTTTCTTTTCCATGTATTTTATTTCACTGTTCAAAATGTGGATTCTATTGTTTTATTCTCAATATCATTGATTCATTCCTCTATTACATTTTTTTTTCTGGCATTGAGTCCACTCGAGGTTTTTCTTTTTAATTGGGTTATTATATTTTTAGTTTTTATAATTTAATTCTCTTCATTCTTTAAAAAATATTTTTTACTTGTTTTCTAAAACTTCCTATTTTTTAATGTGTTTCAAACATGTTTGTAATTTCTTGTTGAATTGTTTGTATTGCTTGCCGAATGGCTGTGTTAAATTCCTCATCAGATAATTCCAACATCTGAGTCATCTCAGTGTTGGCATCTGTTGATTGTCTCTCTCACTCAAATTGTGATTTTCTTGTTTGTTCATATTATGGTTTTTAGTTGTATTCTGAACATTTTGATTATTACACCATGAGACTGAATTCTACTTAATATTTTTTTAGCAGACAGTCACCTATTTTGACATACAGATGTTGTATATAGGTCAAGGAGTTGGTAGGCATTCCGTTCCCTTCTGGACACCCACTGATACCATCCTAACAAAAGTTGAGCAGTGATTCATACAGCCTGTGACTGCAAATGAGTGGGGTGGAAGCTCAGCAGCCTTGTTAGCACTGACTCCTACTGTCTTAGTGTCTCCATGTCAAGTGTAAACTCATCTCCCTGCTAGGCTTAGACGACACATCCATCCCTAGGTGGAGATGTGAAGGGCTGACTAGCCTCACCACAAACTGCCTCCTTCAGTTTCATTGCTGTCAGGTGGGGATAGATGCTCTGCTACCCACTGGACCTTACACAGTAACAAAGCAGGAAACTCAGAGCACTGGCTGGTTCTGTTGGGTGGCAGGTAGAAGATTAGCTACCTGTTTGACCCTGCCTATACCACTGGGTGGTTAAATCAGAACTCCATTCCTGCTTCCTTGGCGCTGTCAGGGAAAATGGAAGAGTAGGTCTGTAGTGACATAGCAGAAACCTTGGGTGGGGATATTTGTCCATTGATGTTGGCTGGAGTAGGGCAGAAGTTATCAAAAAGGTTTTCAGTTCATCAAAAAGGTTTTCAGTTCTTTTCTTTATCTCTCTCCTTTTTTTTTTTTTTTTTTTTTGTCCTTTGTTCAGGGAGAATAAGATTTTCTTGGACCTTTTTACCTCTTTGCTGTGCTTATTGGTGGTTCCAGACTGCATGCTTCTCCAACAGTCCATTGAGGATATATGAGAGGCAGAAAGGAAACCCAGGAAAGTCACCACCACGTTGTTCCTCAGGCCCTTATGTCCTTAAAAAGTCTGCCTTCTTTCCACTTTTCAGAATCTTCCTATGCTTGTTTGTTGTGTTATATCCAGAGTTTTTTTTTTTATTTGTTAAGAGGGAAATCCTGGGAAGAATACAGTTATTCCATTTTGGTTGGAACCAGAATTCTGAAATTACTTTTTGTGAAGATCCATAATGATGTGGGAAATGCTTAAATGTTAAGTTTAAAAAGATAGATAGAATTTGCATATATTACATAATCATAACCATGTAATGCTTCTCAAAATTGGATGGAAATATACCACATATCCAACAATGATTATGACTAAGTTGTGAGATTAAGTATAATTTTAATGATCTTCAGGTTAATACTTTACTTTTGTATTCTAATTCTTCTACAGGGTATATACACAACTTTTACAATTCAAAAACATGTTTACTTAAAGGCTTTTTATATACTGAGCTATAACTCCTTTCCTCTTTCTTTTTTTCTATTTATCCTAGTTTTGCCCCCTGAAAAATACACAGAATAAATAGAACCTCTTTCCCTTGGAGACTCTGTAAAATATTAAAAGAAATCCAAATTCATTTAGAGTAGGTAAATATGAGCCTCTCCTTCATTTTTGTCTCAAATCTTGGTCTTCAGTTTCTTCTTACCACTATTCTATTATTTATAGCTCCAAGAGCATTCTTATTGAAAGACAAAATGGAAATAAATTAGGAATTGGGTCATAGCATTTGTTCATCTTCCTAGGTTAAGGTAGCTGTCTGTCCTCTCTGCACAAGAGCAGTCTGCTTACATCTATGAGGGCACTCACAGTCTGGGTTGTCATTGTAGGCTGTTTCCACCCCAAACCAGAATGAGTTCTTATTTTATTTTATTTTATTTTATTTTATTTTATTTTATTTTATTTTAAGTAGACTCCACGTCCAATGTGGGGCTTGAACTTGTGACCTGGAGATCAAGAGTCACATGCTCTACCAATTGAGCCATCCAGGCACCCCAGAATGGGTTCTTTGAACTACCATCCTATTCTTCTCTGTACTGGCAACACTTATCATAGTCCCTGACATATCGTAGGCACTCTGTAAATATTGAATTGGATTCATGAGTGGATGAATAAATGGACATAAGGAGTAATTAACATGTGTTGGATACATGGATGAATTAATTAACATCCTTAGTCAATGCATACCCTGATTCCCCCCAGTTTGATCACTTTCATGCTCCATGCTTCCACATTTTTCACAAGCCTCTGCGTATACACAAGTATGGTCTCACTGAGGTTTACCTTGCAAATCCAGAACACCCTTTGAAATTCATTTTTATAAGTACTACTTTTAACATTTTGTCTACTATTAAAATAAACAGTAGGTAGTGAGATTTTAGGAATAGACTTTTTAATAAATTACTTGGAATATTTCAGCTAATTTGGTCAAATGATTAAATTTTTTTTTACCACCAAGACCAGCCTCAGCACATCAAGGCATCTATTTATCCATCAAATTGCAATGAAGTAAGTGAGAATTAAAGAGATTTATCTTGTAACACTCAGAACCATTGGCTGAGCAATGAAAGATCTTAGCAACATTCAGGGGGTATTCAGGAGGCCAGGTTTAGACCTTTGATATTATTTCCAAATAAGGTCTCTATACAGTCACAGAGCTATTCCAAATGACATAATGACAGCATATTGTATGTTCTTGTTTTAAAAGCATTTATTTGTTCAAGGGAAGTATGTAAAATATACTACAGTTTTTGGTGGCCCTGTTGTGGAATTTCATCCTTTCTTAACATACCAGGAATTTGAAAAAAATGGAAGTACCTAAGGACTTTTCTTGAACTTTAAGAAGGTGTGTAGATTGGAACCAATATTCCTTGATTTGCTGATCCTAATGGCTTGGAATAATGTGCTCATATTATCATGCTTTGTTCTTCTGGAATAGTGAGCAAACGGAACAATCTCAGATGAGAATTCATTCCAAAGAAGGTGTAATTAAATTGCATTTGCTTCTTTGGCCCTACTTCTGTTCAGGAAGTGTTTTTTGGCCTTATAAGAGCTCCAGTATGTAGGAGGATCAACATATCTTGGCAGAATTTTTATCAGGTAATCTCTTCCTGTAAGGATCTATAGTTATTTGCTCATTTTATATGAATGCAAACACAAGAGTCTTTTTTACTCTACAGACACATTTTCTCATACTCCAGAGCAAACCTATGCATAACAAACCTTCCATGTCATGGAGGCTATTTGTGGCTCTGAATGTCATTGTTTCTGTTGAAGAAGGGGGGCAGGAAATAGTTTCTTCTGAAAGATACAGATGGCATAATAGCATTGTCCCAGGGTGCTGCATTTTTTTCCTTATTTTTATATGTTCTTCTCATATTTTATTAAAATGAACCTTTAGGAAATGATCAAACCCAGGAAACTTCACTTAAACAGGGTAATTTCCCCACTATGAGACATAGCAACTAACAAGTACATTTGCATTGATGGCCTTTGTTTATGAGTCAATAAAATATTCAGATTTTTCCAATGTATTTGAAGTTTAGGGTGCCTTTTAAAATCTTTCCTTATGGGATCCCTGGGTGGTGCAGCGGTTTGGCGCCTGCCTTTGGCCCAGGGCGCGGTCCTGGAGACCCGGGGTCGAATCCCACGTCGGGCTCCCGGTGCATGGAGCCTGCTTCTCCTTCTGCCTGTGTCTCTGCCTCTCTCTCTCTCTCTCTCTGTGACTATCATAAATAAATAACAATAAAAAATAAAAAAATAAAAAAAAAAATCTTTCCTTATCACTGTGAACTGCTTCACAAAAATTACATTTAAATACATTTATTATAATTTATATAATTTATTCAACTTCATTTAATGAGAGTTTACTAAGTGCCACCCACTATTCTAGGGGCCTGGGGTATAGCAATGAACAAAGAAGACAAAGGTCTTTGTTCTTGTGGAGCTTACTTTAAATGGGAAAGAAAAGTAAATGAAGAGATATAACATATATCAGGCAATGAAAAATGCTATGACAAAAATGAAGCAACATAAGGCTCTAGAGAGTAGAATCTTACATAGGGCAGTCAAGGAAGCCTTCTCTTCATATATAACATATATATGTGAGGGATGGAGCCCTGTGGACATTAGGAGGAAGAGCATTCTAGGAAGAGAGCAGATTCAAAGGCTCTTTGACAGGAGCATGCCTGGCATATTCAAGAGACATCACCAAGAAGGTTAGTATAGCTGAAGAGCCATGATGGAGAGGAAGAGAGGAGGAGGAGGGGAAGAGATATTCAGAGCTCAGAGCTCAAAACAATGCAGGTTTTCTAGGCCACAGGAAGGACTTTGAATTTCATTCTAAGTGTGTTGAGAAGCCAGTGGAAGGGTTTGTATAGAGGATAACATGAGCTGACTTACATTTTAAGAGGTACACTTTGGTTGCCAAATAAAAAATAGACTGAAAGTGCCAAGAAAAAGGCAGAGAGACCAGTTTTTAAGCTATTGCAATAGTGCAAGTTAAGGATGATGGTCATTTAGCGTAAGATAGTATGTAGAAGTGAAAAGTGATCAGATTCTGCATGTATTTTGAATATAGAGAGACAGGATCTACTGATGTAGTGAATGTAGAGTATGAGAGAAAGAACATAGTCTAGGATAATACCAGCACTAAGGATTTTGGCCTGAGAAACTAAGTGTATGAAGTTACCATTTACCTAAGTGGGGAATACTGGGGAAAGAGCAGGTATGGAAGAAAGTCTTTGGAAATTAAGACTTGCTTTAGACATATTAAGTTTAAGAGACCTATTAAGACATCCAAAATGGAGTTGTAAAGCAAGCTGCTAGAATATATGAGTCCTTATTACTAAAAATGGGGCTAACAATAGGAATAAATTTATCTTGGTATTTCTCAAAGTAAATTTTGCAGGTTGCCAGTTTTATGTGCTGTTTAATAATATTATATTGGACTTCCATTTCTGACCATGGTAAGGTAAATGGCACCAGGTAACCCCTAACTGCTCATTCCCTAACCTACCATGCACTCCCATACCCCATACCCTTGAATACTACTTCCTTTGCTTTAAAAGTATTCACATACCCACATCCATATGATTAAATATTCATCCTTTAAAAATTAAATATTCTCTTCTTTCTTCAGCCTTCCCAAACTCCCTCTCATAGAATTAGCCACTCCACCTTCTGAGATTCTCATAAACTATGAAAGAGCAATTTACATAGGCAATTGTTTTAGGCAGCACAGGACTGTAATTCCTGAAAGAAAAGAAACTTATAAAGTGAATGTCTTCATTGCCCAAATTTCTGCTTGGGGAAAGTTTGGGGGTTCTTTGTTTTTGTTTATTTGTGTGTTTGTTTTTGCAGGGTAGAGGGTAGGTTGTAACTGACTACAGCAGAGAGTTGGAGTCTAAGCAGAACACTGGTCTATCTGAGCTGAGGAGGTAGAAATAATAGTTTGGGTCAGCTGAAATAGCTGGAATCTGTGGGGTGGGATACAGCAGAGGGTGGAACTATAAAGAAAAGGGACCTCATAAGTCCATATGGGGAATGCCCATGAATCTGATTATGAGGGATGAGCTGTTAATGTGCAAGGAAAGACCTCTTGAGCTTAGAAGACAGCAAATGTTATGATGTTGAGAATGGTATAGTAGAAGCATCTACTCCAAACTCACCCTAATAAAGTTTAAAACCAAGTCCCAAAAAGGTTCACATGGGATAAGATGATATTGAGGCTGACTTCTACCATGTTAGAATGGTTTGGGAAACATCTTGAACTTTCCACATACTGGCACTAATCAAGTATAAACCTAAGACTTTCTAAGTTCCTAGTAATAACCCATTAACTAATCAACCTGCTAAAACAAGAATCAGAACCCTTCAGAGAGAGAGAACAGAAACCAGAGTTTCTAAAATGTATTCTCACAATATCTAGTAAATAATAATAAATTGCTAGACATACAAAGAAATAGGATAATGTGATCCACAGTAATTTTTTTAAGGCAGTGAAGCCAAATCTAAGATGGACCAGGTTTTAGAACTAGCAAAAAAGACTTTAAACAAAATGTAAAATTTCTGTTCTAAGAATTAGAGGAAAATATGATCTTAGTGAGTGAACACCTAACGAATCTCAACAGAAAAATAAAAACTATATAAAATCAAAATTCTTGAAGAGAAAAGTAAAAATGCTATCATGGGGCAAAAAAAAAAAGGACTCAGTAGACAATTAAAATGGGAGATTTTTATAAAAGAGTTGACAGGTTGGTTTATTGCAGTACTTCATAAAGCCTTTAATATGCTTGTATGCATTATAAATATCCAAAAGGAATTATAAGACACAATATTTTCCACATATATTTGACTGGTAAACTCAGGTCACCCAGGAATATGGTCTGAAGAACATATTTGAAGATTACCTTTGAACTTTGTTCTTCTATCTCCTCTAACTGCTCATTCCCTAACCTACCATGCACTCCCACACCCCATACCCTTGAATACTACTTCCTCTGCTTTAAAAGTATTCACATTCCCTAGCACCTAGAAATATCCACTGAATTATCATTTGCCATACTGTGTTATAATTATGTGCTTGCATGACTCTCCTTCTTGTGACCTCCTTATGGGGCTTGTCACTTCCTTGAGGGCAGTGATCAACCTGACTCATCTTGATTTCCTCAGCATACAATATAACTAGGGATTGGCAACATCATAAGTATTTGTTGAGTGAGCAGTGTCTTACTTCAAATGACAATCAACGGAAAACAATGATCAAGATGATACATGCTTCAATTTTTTGTAGCATTAAGGCAAGTCACTGTAATTCTCAGAGGTATAGTATTTCCTGGTTATTAGGAACATACACTCGGGAGCCAGACTGCCAGGGTTCAAATCTATACTTTACCACTTGCTACCTGTATAACCTAGGGCAACTTAATAAACTTCCTTTAGCCTCAGGATCTTCATCTGGAAAATGGGGATACTAAGCACCCTCTACTTCATAGGATATGTGAGGATTAAATGAGAAACTTCATGTAACATAGTTATCACAAAGCCCTACATATAAGGAGCACATAGTGAGCAGTGGCTACTTACATTACTATAACTTTCTGCTTGTCATCTGCTTGCCACCACCTCCCCTCCTAAGCATCAGTCAGTTATCAGTATTTTCCTTTCCAGCTTCCTTACCCACTCAACTCCCTGCCTTTTACTACTTCCCCTTTCCTTTTTTTTTTTTTTTTAAGATCTTATTTATTTTTTCGTGAGAGACACACACAGAGAGGCAGACGGCAGAGGGAGAAGTAGGCTTCCTGCAGGGAGCCTGATGTGGGACTTAATCCAAGGACCCCAGGATCACACCCTGAGCCAAAGGCAGATGCTCAACCACTGAGCCATCCAGGTGCTCCTCCCCCTTCCAATACCTACCTATCCACTTATACCAAAAGGGCAGCTTGTGCAGTCAGCACATTCTAACATGTATTTATCCTCACATACACCTGGAGTGTTTTATGCACAGGCCCAACTCAACCCTCAAGCCTAGAGTAGATCGGAGTCTGCACAAGAAGCTTTACCAACTCATTCTTTCCTTTCCCTTCTGCAGCATTAGTCTGGTCCACATGATTTGGCATTTGGCTGCGTACTCCCATTGTTTCATATATGCAAGTACTCTTTCCTCAGAAACACTGTGACCCTTCTGGGAAGGGATCTAAGCTCATATTATTTCTTTCTGTGGTGGCTCCTCAACTCTAGACCAGGAATCGGCCATTATAGGATATTTGGAGGGCAGTAGAGCATGAAACCATCTCTATGAATGTCCTTTGGTATTGCAATGATCATACAACAGAAGTCACATACTCAAGCTGCCCTCAGATCTGGGTAGCATGTTTGTATATGAGACACTTAAAGTTTTAAGTAACAGATCATTACTACTCATTGATGTAATGTGTGTACCTAAAAAGTTTTGATGGCCTTGAGCTGCACTTGGGCAAGGTTTGGGACAAAGTCAAGAGTTCCATGTTCTCTCAGCTGGTGACACATGTCATATTCCATACCTGCATGCTGATGGATGGTAGAGGCATTCCCAAGCGCATATGAAGGAGGGAAGCAAGGATGTTTAGTAGCCTAGACATGGCAGCAGACGGTGAAGAGCTGGAAGACTTGAAGATGTTTGAGAAAATGTATGCCTTAGTATGAGGTCCTTTGACAAAAACTGTTGGAATTTTTTCAAATCCTTGAAATCTAGCCTTGATAGTGACATAGCTATAACAACTTAGGAAGAGGCTTTTTATCATCTTACCTTCTATTAAGCCTATAGACCAAGTGATTTGGAAAGATACTTTCTCCTTCATTTTCACCATCCCAATCTTAGAAAAACCAACCATTCTCCTCAGAATAGGACTTTAAAGTGATATGAATTATTTCATATAAAATGTAAGGTCTGAACATCCGTGAGAACAATACTCTCTAAACTGACCACTCATTGTAGGAAGACAGTGAATATTGCCTGGCAATATTTGGGTTATGTTACCACAGAAGTATTAGGTTACTACAAGTGTTCATAGGAAATCATAAGGAAGAGACTGAGTAGACACAACCAATGATGGGATTTACACTGCAAGAATTAATGATAATAAAAAAAATCTGAGAAGTTTAAAATGTCTAAAAATATAAAAGAATGAATAAAATCCATAGGGCAGGAAGAAAACATTGGGGGAAAATAAGGAAGCAAAAAAATTGGAAATGGAATATATAGTCATTAAAACTTTAGAAACTCAATAGACAAGTCAAACAGACTAGATGAGTAGAGAGAGAACTATTGGTTTGAAAGATGAGTCTGAGGAAATCACACCAAAGTACAGAGAAGAAAGAGTAGAAATTATGGAAGTAAATTCAGTATAATGTGAAATAGAGAATGAGAGAACCCCATAGAAAACTAAGAGGAGTTCCAAAGGAAGAGAGAATTAGGAAGATGCAATATGTTTCAGAGATAATGGCAGAGAATTTACCAGAATTGAAGGAGGATGAGTGCTCAAATGGAAAAAGTACAGTGGATTATGAGCAGGATAGAAATAAATCCACCTATAGTCACATCATAGTGAAACTGAGGGGACCAAGCACAAAGGCAAAATATTAAGATTCTCTTCAGAAAAGGAACTAAAGTAGGTTACTGAGAAGCCACATCCTGTCTTGCCTGGTGGTCTAGTGGTCTTCTTCAGCTTCCAGCCAGAAAAAGGAGCAAGAACTGAGAAACAGCCAGTTATTCCCCAAATAGAAGGTAGGAGATTTGAGACACTAGGCCCAAAAGAAGGTGAGGGTTTGATCAAAACCACTTTACAGGGCCTTATTGTTAATATTTATTGATGATAAGGGCTTGGGCTTTCATCCATTAATTGTGTTTTGGGAAGTAGTGGTGTCATGAGTCTTAAGTTATTATGAGATAGGAACTATGTCTTTTATGCTCACCCTGAGCCTAAGCCAGTGGCTGACACAAATTCCGTACTTTATAAATATTAATTAGATGAAAGAAGAAACAGTATTATTTCACAGAAACAGTGGGATGTGGACCAACTAGACTCATAGGTATTGAGGAGGTTAAGATGGCAGATTTGCACTGTTCTTTTGAGAAAATTGATGGTAAAAGAGTATAATAAGGTAAGTTCTTGGAAAGAGTCAAAGGAAGTTTCTGTTTTACACTCTCTGGAGAGTGACATCCATGACAAGGATGAGTCCTAGGTCCTCAGGCCTTTTCTATTCATGTCCTGAAGGAGCAAAACCAGTGTACTATGAAGATATGTCAAGGGCCATCTGAGCATCAGGTCATGTTAGGATGGACCATCTATGACAGAGTCACTAGGTCTCTCAACCCACTTCTAATCAAGGTGTGTCCACTGTCCATCACCCACCCTTGCTATAAACTCAACTCCGCCTCGGGCCAGACTGTAAGATGTTTTCTTTTGAGGCACCAGACTCTGGCAAAATGTAAATATGACCTTTGAGAACTGCTAACCTAATACTTGAGGGTTGGTTCCAGTAGGAACTAAGAATTTCTTCATCATTTTCACTTACAGAATTTTAAGGTCATGACGAAAGTTGAGTTTTGTAATGAGTTTTAAATATCACCACCCGGAAAAGCTTGGAGTCCCTGCCTATTGGAATATACTCAATGAAACCACTTCTTTCACATGTGTGAGGTTGGACAAACCATTTTTCCGAGCTTCAATTTCTTTATCAGTAAAATAAATGAAGGAGTTGGATTATACTTGGGACTTGCGATCAAGGACACACATATGTTCAGACCTCACCTTGAGCCTCCAAATCAGGGGGTTCAATGGTGGGTTCACCCAGGCCTCCATGGTGGGTTTGCCACACACTGCTGGTTACTGGCTTAGATTCTTTGAATTCCTAACATTTGATATGAATACCCCCAGTTTTTTTAAAAGTAAAACCTATCTAATAAGAGTGGTAAAATTTCCCTCATGAAATTTTGGTATTATGATTATATTTAAATTGTTTTTTAAAGACACTTTATTCAGATGAATAATTCATTTATAATAAAAGAAACCCAAGTACTAATGCCTTATTAATCTATATAGCTGTAATATAATACCCATCATTTAAATGAAACTGAGTACTTGATTTAAGAAGAATGCCTACTGAAATAAATGAGATGTTTTAATTAGGAAATGTTCTCTAACATTCATGATGAGAAAGGGCACTGTAGGATTCTCCGGGCAAAATTACCTCGTTTTATTACCAAACCTTTAGACTTGAGAATAGGAGGAAAAGTTTTATGCAGGGATGAGAATGAAGAACTAAAACTTACCGCGGAATTGAGAATAGAAATTACGGGCATTGCTAAAAAAGAGAACATAGCTGTAGAGAAATGACCTCCTTGTAACAGAACCCAGTGGGTGAGTCAGAAATAGCCGATGAAGGAGAAACCCTGGTGAGATAGGCTCAGAACATGGATGGGTCTCAGTGTCTCCAGTCTACACAGTCAGGCAGTGGCATTTCTCACCCCTCTGCAGATGACGTCAACACGCCGCCCAATCCCAGGGCAGAAGTTGGACAGGACAGTGACTCTACTGCTACTAAGTGCCTCCATCATGTCAACATCAAGACCCAAAATAGGAATTGGGTTAAGTTTTAGAAAAATAAAGTTGCTTTTCTTGTGTGCCCCAGTTTGTGGACGGGGATCTGCTGCAGAGTTTTCTTCTCCTTACCTTTGTTATGGCTGTCCCTGCCTTCATTCTGTGAACCCTTTCACCTCTGCCCTGTGACTCCAGTGGAGGTCACTGACATACCCTGACTCCTTCATGCTCAAGTTAACATCTGTCCTCCCATTTCTCCAGGGATAGACTGTCCCCTTCCTCCCTCTACTACCCATGGGAGAACTCACTCATTCCTTCCTGCCTTTCATTAGTTCATTCCAAAAATGTCATAGTGTCAGAGACCACATTAGGCAACAAAAATAGAGCAGGGAGCATACGAGTTCCTTCTTTCCTGAAGATTGCATTCTGAAGGTGAGAGACAGACAGTAAACAAATAAATTTATAATGTGTCAAGTGGTGGCAAGAGCTCTGAAGATAAATATAGTAGGGTAAAGGAATGAAGAAAGACAGGAGGCAGATGCTATTTTAGAGGTGGTCAGGGAGGCCTCTCTGTAGAGCTGACATTTGAGCCGAGAGCTCTGTGAACTTATAAAAATGCTTTATACACATATAACCACAGATAATCAGCCAACTGGCACAGTAGGGGGACTGTTCCCTTGGCAGTATACCCAGAGCTGTGTCGTAATCTAAGGCTACATCAAGTGACTTTTAAAAACCAGGTAAATGCTACCTGGATGCACATCTTCACTGATAAAGGAGAAAACGACCAAAGACAAAAACTAGCAGCAGAAGAAATGGGCTTCCATTCAAAACAATGTACCTTTGAACATACATACAATCACTTAGTGAAACAGTAAGACTATTTTTAAAAAATGTAAATACCTACAATATCCAGTTGGTGTTTCCCAATAGCATTTTTCCTTACCCTATATTGGTTTGGAAATGTTGAGAGGTTTAAAATCCATGGTCCCAGTCACATTCCAGGGTTCCATAGGGAAACTTGTGATACAGCCAAAAAAGCCTCCCGTCAACTGCATGTCAGAGGCAGATGGTGTAGCTGGAGACCATGAGGGTTTGGAATCAGGCGGACCTTGGTTTGAATGGAAATTGGGACAGAGAAGTTAAATAACTTGCCCAAGATCACACAGCCAGTAAGACATGAAGCCAGGATTAAAACTTGGGAAGATCTCAAGGGAATTCTGCTGAGGAGGAAAAAGTCAATGCCAAAAATGATTCCAATAGCAAAACATTCTTGAAATAACAAAGTTATAGAGATAGAGAGCAGATTAATGGCCACCAAAGGTTAGGGAGAGAGGGGACTGTAGTGATAAAAAGAGCAATATGAGAGATCCTTGTGGTAGTGGAGCAGAATCTTGATTGGGAGGGTAGTTACACAATTATTCAGGTGATAAAATTGGATGGAATTAAACACACACACACACACACACACACACAAACACACACAAATGCATTAAAATGGGTGAAATCTGAAAAAACTCTGGATTGTTCCAATAGCAATTTCCAAATTTTGACGGTATATGATACTTCTGCAAGATGTTACTACTGGGGGAAACCGAGTTAAGTGTACACAGGATTTCTCCTGTTTTTATTTCTTACACCTGTATGTGAATACAATAATTTCAAAGTTAAAGTTAAAAAGTAAGCAAACAAAAAATGCAGGCAATCTGAGCCCCGATCCTAAGCCTTAACCACGATGTAGGACCAGTGGTTACAATTTTATGTGTCAAGGTATTCACTAATTAAACAATATATTTTACAATATCTATTATTCTAAGATAAGTTTTGTTTACCTCCTTAGTGGGAAATAAGAATAAATCTAATTTAAAATAATTTTAGAATATGTTTATTAAGTATTTTAATTAAATCCTTACTTTCTCATGACAATGATCCACATAAAACATTCTAATTCAGTGTAAGGGGAAAACAGATGCTAAAATATTTGCAATCCTTCCACAAATTCCCACTAAAATAAAAATTTCTATAGGTAGAAAAGTAATCAAGAGGCAAAAAAAGCTTTGAAATAATTCTCAATGTCTAGCAACACAGAGTAAACTCCCTGTATTTGCTCCTATTCTGTATTCCTGGAAGGTTGTAGGAAGACAGGAACACCTTTGCTCTGTATTCTGAGAGTTTCACCCCAAATCCATAGGAAATATAACTTTCCTTTTGTTCACCTTTCACTGTTGGATATATCTGAAATTTACTTTATAGGCACTGGAGGGTACTATATCACATTTTTTGTTTTCATATTTATTTAACAGTCTATCTAAACAGTTATACTTAATTGTGGGGAAATGGATTTTTGAAAACTAGCATTTAAAAAACAGATTTAGTGATAGCCCAAGACGAGGCTCTGCAGGGACCACAAACATGGGGGCAGGGCAGGTCTACTAGACTGTTTCTGGAAACTGCAAACCTGGGTCTGAGAAGCAGGAGATGAAACTCCCAGGGAAGCATTACAGCCCAAAAGAACCCGAGGGCAGGAAAAGGGTGAGCCTGACTTCAGAAATCAGAGGAAGAGGTGAACCCACGTGAGGATCTTCTCTCTGCCGCTGAGCATGGCCGGCCTAGGGACATCACACCTGCAAGGACACCTACCACTGTGCAGCCCTGTATGCTACACCTGCTTCCCTTGAAGACTTGCTTTTCCTTCACCTCCTCTGCCCGACTCTTCCCTCTTTCTATGGTAGAAATGGTTTGAGGGGAGCCTGGGCGCCTCAGTTCATTAAGTGTCTCCTGCTGCTAGAGTCATGATCCCAAGGTCCTGGGATTGAGCCTCACATGGCAGTCCCTGCTCAGTGTTCCTCCCCACTCCTGCTCTCTGTCGCTATCTCTGATCTCTCTCTCTCTCTCAAATAAATAAATAAAATCTTTTTTAAAAAGAGAAATGATCTGTTTGAGAACAAATATAAAGAATATTTTAATGGTAACTTTAAAAATTATGGATTTCCAAGACTAAGATTTTGTTATTTTTAATCAACGAAAAACATTTTACATGGGCATTCTTATGTGCCTTTGAACACTGGTGGCTGTAGGGTGTTGGTGCCAGAAATTGGGTGCCAGGTGACAATGACAATCACTTTGATGGTAGTGGTATATCAGATCATAGGACAACTAGAGCAAAGATTTGAGTCACAGTTAAATTACCTTTGCTGCTTTTAGTGCTTGTCTTTGACTCCAGATTTTTCTATGAAGTCATGATGAGCCCAAGTCAGGGTGAATGTCTGCTACTTCACAGCCTTTATCAATAAGTGCGAGCACTATCACATTCCTACTTGTGCAACTTGGGCAAAGTGGTATAATATTTGAGAGTATCAGCCCAGCTCACTGTTACCTTTGCTGCCCTTCTT
Organism: Vulpes lagopus; assembly: GCF_018345385.1. NCBI lineage: Eukaryota > Metazoa > Chordata > Mammalia > Carnivora > Canidae > Vulpes > Vulpes lagopus. The sequence continues at coordinate 28,463,814 of NC_054828.1, forward strand.
ACCAGGAGTGGAAGAGTCCCCCCAATGGCCTTAAATATCCTGAAATGCTACACCTGCCCCCCACCCCAACCCCCCAAACGCATCTACTTCTCCTTCCTGCGAATTGGCAACTAATCTGAAATTCTGGTTCTGTCTGTTCTGTGTTTTGAGCAGACACTGCAGCCCACATGTTTCATGTCATAGGAATGGAATGATAGAGAACACACATCTTCGGCAATAGGAATGAAACAGATGAGATGTACATAGAGGCAAGTGTTCTCAGAGATGTTCTTTCCAAAATACTTTCTGAAACCCACCCATCGTCCCATCCTTGGGGGCCCGTGAGACTCTTTTAATTTTTTAAATTATAACATCTACCTTTCTGGCTAATCTGGCTTGTGTCAGTTTATCTCACCTTCCATAGGAGTGTCCTAATGAATACTGGGAGAATCTACAAGGTCATAAACTGAGCTGATTGCTCAGCACTGTGTCTTCAGTGCCTACCACAGTGTGTGGCATGTAGTAGGGGCTCAATTGATAGACATTCAATTAATGCATGAACAGAACCCTAGGAAAGTATACCACATACGGAAGGAAACAGCAGGAAAGAAGTGTTCCAAAAGAGAGTTCCCTGGTCAGCAGTAATGATGGAGGAATGGTGGAGGTAGACAACAGAATGTCTTAGCTGAGAAGACTAATGTGTTGGGAACTAAGCGGAAGTTAAGATATTCATCAGTTTTTAGTGCCTATATAAAATCTTTTATTTATTTATTTATTTATTTATTTATTTAAAGATTTATTTATTTATGATAGAGAGAGAGAGAGAGGGAGAGAGAGAGAGAGGCAGAGACACAGGAGAAGGGAGAAGCAGGTTCCATGCCAGGAGCCTGATATGGGACTCGATCCTGGGACTCCAGGATTGCGCCCTGGGCCAAAGGCAGGCGCCAAACCGCTGCGCCACCCAGGGATCCCGAGTGAAGTTACCTTTAATTATAGAAGCCAGATCCTATCTTTCCTAGCCTCCCTTTCCACTTGGGTACCGATATTTGACTGGATTCCATCAATCAAATGAAATCAGTATGAGAAACCATTTGGAAGCCAACAGCAAGAGGAAACAGGTCCCAGGGCACCATGTTGCTGGTGTAGTAGAGACAGAGGCAGGGTGGTTCTGGGGTCAGATTTTCCTGAGCATGCTGGTTGTGTGAGGAGGTTTTGGACAATGTCCCTAAGATCTCAGCCCTTCTAAGGACATAATGATTTTTCTAATGCCTCTTAATAAGTTCCTTCCAGTTTAAATTTTTTTTTTATGATAGTCACACACACAGAGAGAGAGAGAGAGAGAGAGAGAGAGAGAGAGGCCGAGACATAGGCAGAGGGAGAAGCAGGCTCCATGCACCCGGAGCCTGATGTGGGATTCGATCCCGGGTCTCCAGGATCGCGCCCTGGGCCAAAGGTAGGCGCTAAACCGCTGCGCCACCCAGGGATCCCCCTTCCAGTTTAAACTAATTAGAGTGGATACAGGATATAGGAGCTGAAGTCTTAGTCATGAGGACAGAGCTGAGCATCATGTCTAATAGTCAAAACAAGCTCCAAAATGAAAGAGTGAGTGAAGCAGGAGGCCAGAAGAATTATCCTTCAACCACCATTTTTTTTGGACTATTTGCTTTTCTCTATTTTTTGCCTATTTTCTATTTCATTAATTTTCACTCCTATTTTTATTGTTTCTTTCTTTCTATATATCTGAGCATAATTTTTTGGTTTTATAAGCAGAAACTTACATTATTTATTTTAAACTTTCCTTCTTTTCTAGTGTAGGTATTACAGTTATCCTTTTCCCCCATAAGCGATGCTTATGCTTCATCCCACACATTTTATTATGTCAGATCTTCATTATCCCTGAGTCAAAAACACGTTCTTATTTCTCCTGTGATTTTATTCTTTGACAAGTGCATTATTTAAAGTGTTTAATTTCCAAATATGTGAGGATTTTCACTTTCTTGATGTCTTTCTAATATTTATTTCTATTTTAATTCCATTGTGGTTAAAGAACATATGCAGTGATTTGAGTCCTGATAAACTTATCAAGGACTGTTTCACAGCCTAGCAGATGGTGTATCTTAATGAACTCATCTACACTTGAAAAGATGTTGTGTTCTGCTCACAGGTAAAGTGTTCCATAAACATCAATCAGGTCAAATTGCTGGAAAGTGTTACAGAAATCCTCTTTGTTTTTATGATTTTTGTATACCTTTTTTATTAAATACTGAAAAAGGAGTGTTAAAACCAGCACCATAATTTTGGATTAGGCTAATTTTCCTTTCATTTTTATCAGTTTTTAAGATTTCCTTTTCATTTTGATTATTCATAACCCCTTATATTAGCTACCTGTTGCTGTGTAACAAATTACCTCAAACTAAGAAGTTTAAAACAATGAACACTTATTATCAATGATCTGGGGATAACTTACTTAGGTTATTCTGGCTTGGTTTCTCACAAGTCTATAAATGAAGTGTCAGTCTGGCCTGTAGTCCTAGTCATCACAAGGCTCCCAGTTACTCTCCAAATGTACTCATGGAGCTTTGACCAGCCTCAGGTCCCTGCTGGTTGTGGGCTATGGCTTTGCCTAGTGGGCTCTTCCATACAGATATTAACAGCAGCACTGCTTTCTTCTCCCAGAGGGGACAGAGAGATTTTTGTAACCTAATCTTAAAGTATAATCACATCACTCTTGCCATATTCTCTTCATTAGAAGTGTTATTGGATTCGGCCCACACTCCAGGTGGGGGCGGGGGTGTGGTTTACAGAAAACTGTGATTAACAGAACATGGAGATAATTGGAGGCCATCTTAGAGCCTTCCCACCACACCCTCAAGGCACTCAACAAAGAAAGGGAACTTAGTCCTACATACAGACATATGTAGTCATACTGGATTATTTCATGGCATCTGTCAAATGTTAAATGACCAGTCCTCTGGACTGTAGGACTCAAGACAGTTCTAAGGATCTTGCAGCAAAAGTTTAGAGATGGTCATATGTAAGCTCTGCTATTTTCATAACTCAGAATTCACCCTCAATGTCCAGATCTCTTAGTGAAATTTTCAAGAGTATCAGATTGGACCAGGCTGGATAGGAGTCCATTGCCAATCACCTATGGCAGGGAAAGCAAGATCATGAAAAATAAATTCATGTGACAGAGATCCATAACTGTGGGCAAGGCAAGGGAGCCATGCTGAGAGAGGGAGGATGTACTATGTACCAGGTGTCAGCCTGATGATGCTTACAACCAGCTCCTCCATTAAGAACAAGGAGGCAGTGACTAGAGCTGACTGACAGTGGACTGGCTCAGGGGAGAAGAACTTTGATAGGGCCTTAGGAAACAGGGTGGAGCATTTGAACTAACCCTTATGTCACGTCTCAGGTCTGTTTGTGGCCCAAGCTTATGTCCCACACATTTCTACATATCTCAGAGATGTCAATGGTCTATGTGCATTGCATTAATGATCAAAGCAACTTTAGAGTCCTGTCTTTACTTAAAGAGTAATCTGAGAAGAGGAGTTTAGCTCAGAGTTGGACTTGAGTCTTACATGTTGAACTAGACAAACAATCATGGCCTTAGGCCTGAGCACTCAGCCTCTTTAGTAGGCAACAGTAGGTGGTTCTGAGGTCCTGCCAGATACTACAAGGTGTGGGCATTATCTGCTGCCACCTTGGGCCAACTTTGGTTGTTCCAAATGTTTGGCAAGTGCACAAATACTTTGGATGAAGCTTAATGATTTGATTTTCTAGGCCAGGCCCCACCAACACCAGTGATGGTCTGGGATCTCTTGTTAGCTAAACTAGAAAAGCTAGATCTCGGGCTGAAGTAGCTGACGGTGTATTGCTGCTTTTTAAAAACTTTTTATTATGGAAAATTCCAAGCATACCTAAAAGTGGAGAGACTGGGATAGTGAACCTCCATGTGCTGGTTGCCTGGCTTCAATAATAATCAACTCATGACTAATCTTCTTTCATTTGTAACCCTACCCTATGCCCCCCTTTTCCTTGTAGATTATTTTGAAGCAAATCCCATCATATCATTTCATTCATAAATATTTCAGTATATATTTCTAAAAGATAAAGTCTTTTTTAAAAAAAATCCATAATAACCACGATCACACCAATTAACAATGCTTCATCAAAAATTCGGCCAGCATTCAAGTATTGCCTTGAATACTTTTTTTAATGTACAAACTCTAAAAATTAAAATTTAAATTCTCTCCAACTTCTTTTGGAGTTCATCAGTGACTACATTCAAATATATCAAACGAGATTTCAAACTATATTACAAAGCTGTAGAGATTGAGACAGTGTGGTTCTGGCATAAAAATAGACACATAGATCAATAGAACAAAATAGAAAACCCAGAAATGAACCCACAACTATATGATCAATTAATTTTTGACAAACCAGGAAAGAATATCTAATGGAAAAGACAGTTTCTTCAACTAATGGTTTTGGGAAAACTGGACAGCAACATGCAAAAGAATGAAACTGGACCACTCTCTTATACCGTACACAAAAAATAAATTCAAAATGGATAAAAGACCTAAATGGAGACAGAAAACCATAAAAATCGTAAAGGAGAACATAGACCTCTTTGACATCAGCTGTGGCGTATTTTTTCTAGAAATGTCTCCTGAGGCAGGAGAAACAAAAGCAAAAATGGCCTATTGGGACTTCATCAAAATAAAAAGCTTCTGCACAGTGAAGGAAATAATCAACAAAACTAAAAGGCAACCTATGGGATGTGAGAAGATATTTGCAAATGACATATCTGAAAAAAGGGTTAGTATCCAAAATCTAAAAGGAGCTTATAAACTCAGCACCCCAAAAAACAAATAATCCAATTTAAAAATGGGCAAAAGACATGAATACACTTTTTCTTTTTTTTAAATTTTTTTTTTTTATTTATTTACGATAGTCACAGAGAGAGAGGCAGAGACACAAGCAGAGGGAGAAGCAGGCTCCATGCACCGGGTGCCCGACGTGGGATTCGATCCCGGGTCTCCAGGATCGCGCCCTGAGCCAAAGGCAGGCGCCAAACCGCTGCGCCACCCAGGGACCCCTGAATACACTTTTTCTTAAAGAAGACATAGACATGTACAACAACCACATGAAAAGATAGTAAATATCATTCATCATCAGGGAAATACAAATCAAAACTACCATGAGATAACACCTCACACCTGTCAGAATGGCTAAAATCAGCAACATAAGAAAAAACAGATGTTGGAGATAATGCGAAGAAAGGGGAACCCTCTTACACTGTTGGTGGGGATGTAAACTGGTGCAGCCATCCTAGAAAGCAGTATGGAGGCTCCCCAAAAAGTTAAAAATTGAACTACCTTTTGATTCAGCAATTGCACTACTAGGTATTTATCCAAAGAACACAAAAATACTAATTTGAAGGAATACATGTACCCAGCGTTCACAGCAGCATTATCTACAATACCCAAATTATGGAAAGAGCCCAAATGTCTATCAACTGATGAAGAAGTAAAGAAGATGTAATATATATATAATATGGAATATTACTCAGCCATAAAAAGAATGAAATCTTGCCATTTTCAATGACGTAGGTGGAGTAGAAAGTATAATGCTAAGCAAAATGTCAGAGAAAAACAAATACCATATGATTTCACTCACATGTGAAATTTATGAAACAAAACCAACAATCATAGGGAAAAAAAGGGAGAGCCAAACCAAGAAATAGACTCCTGACTAAAGAGAACAAACTGATGGTACCAGGGGAGGTGGGTGGGGGGATGGGGGAAAGAAGGGAAGGGGAATAAGGAGGGCACTTGTCGTGATGAACACCAGGTGATATATGGAAGTGTTAAATCACTATGTTGTACACCTGAAACTAATATTACACTGTATTTTTTTATAATTTTTTTTATTATTCATAGAGATGCAGAGAGAGAGAGAGAGAGGCAGAGACACAGGCAGAGGGAGAAGCAGGCTCCATGTAGAGAGCCTGACGTGGGACTCGATCCAGGGTCTCCAGATCACGCCCCAGGCTGCAGGCGGCACTAAACCGCTGCGCCACTGGGGCTGCCCTATTACACTGTATATTAACTGGAATTTAAATAAAAAATTTAAAACAAAAATATATTAAACCAACAGAATAAATTGTAAAAAGTTAAGGCTAATCTGTATAACTTTATAAATCATGAGAAACTGAAACCAGTTTCCACCATCTTTTCTCAGGCTGCTGTTTCTTATCTTCCAAGGGGAAGAGAAAATAATTTAAAGCCTGTGGTAGTCATTAGGGCTATTAAATTGTCCTGCCTTCTCTCCCTCCAGCCAGAGGCAGGATTACACTTCCCTGTCCTTTGAAGTGAGGTGCAGCCGTATGACTTGATGTGACCAATGTGTTGTGAGTAGATGGAAGAAAATCAATTCCATCGAATGATTTAATTGCCATTATGAGACTCTCAAAAGCACTCTTTTTACTCTACTACAATGACCCAGCTTACTCCATCAGCTTCAACATGTAGTGGAAGAGAGATGTAAGTCTGTTGTTTTAAGTCATTGAAATTTGGAGTTGTTATCACAGCATAACTTGGCCTACCTTGGCTGCACAAAGAGTTTAGGTTTGAGTTGTACTTTCAGGGAAGTTCAAACTTTGGCTAATAATCTTTTACGGAGAGTCCTCTTGAGGAATCATTTGATTCACCTCTCTCTTTTTTTTTTTTTTAAAGATTTTATTTATTAATGAAAGAGAGAGAAAGATTGAGAGAGAGAGAGAGAGAGAGAGAGAGAGAGAGAGAGAAGCAGGCTCCAGGCAGGGAGCCCGATGTGGGACTCGATCTTCGGTCTCCAGGATCAGGCCCTGGGCTAAAGGCAGCGCTAAACCACTGAGCCACCCGGGCTGCCCTGATTCACCTCATGATATTATTGGATTGATCTGTGCTGTCACTTAGGAAGAGCAATAGAATTTTAATTCCTCAGCCTTTAGCATTATCATAAGATTAATACAAAAATTATTAGAACACTGCCAAATTAAATACTGTAGACATATAAAATATTAAATAAAATGGACCTAGAGATGAAACACAGAGTGAAATTCTGCACTGCCTTTATCTCGGACAAGTCTTTTCATTTCTGAGCCTCAGTTTCTTTTTCTAGAATGATGATCATTATTACAACATGAACATTAATGAGCACTTGCCGGGTGCAAGACAGTTAACACAGAAGTTATTAAATCCTTACAACTAGCCATCAGTAGTTATTTTTTGCCATTTTTTAAAACGTGAAACTGTGGAAACAGATTTAGAAAGGCTGAGTAATTTGCCAAACAATAGTTGGATGTGGAGGAGATACTTCCAAAGCCTTAACTAAATATTTAGTCATTTCTTGTTCTAAAATCCTATGGATTTTTGGTGTGAGGCTATTTACAAGTGAAACCGCATTGCCAAAAAGAAAACAATATTTTCTACAACAACAACAAAAGTTCTCTTATTCGCAATTGTATTTTCCGTTGTTTGACAAAATACATATTTTATGAAGATCAAGGAGTCTGCTATTAATATTCCCTGGCCTGTGTACTATCAAAGGGATTAAAAGCATCAAACCTTAATGACAAAATACAGATGTTAACCATAATGTAGACTAACTCCGAAACACAAATATTACTCTTGAGCACTTGCAGTTTCTTTGATGACACTTTTCTTTAAGAATAATTCAAAGACTTGTTAATTTGTGGTCATAAAGACATTTTACCAGCCATGTCACATGGTTTGAAAATGCCAGACTTAAAATACAAAATTTGGGGGCACCTTGGTGTTCAGTCGGTTAAGCATCCAACTCTTGATTTCAGCTCAGGTCATGATCCAGGGTCATGGGATCCAGCCCCAAGTCAGCTCTGCACAAGGTGTAGAGCCTACTTAAGATTCTCTTTCTCTGTCTCCATCTGCTTCTCCCTGCATTCTATTTACCTTGCGTGTGTGCATGCAGGCACTCTCTCTCTCTCTCTCTCTCAAAAAAAATTAACTTGTGGTTAAAATACCAGAAATTAATGCCATAATGTTTAGAGAGTGTAGAATTCACTTTACAGAAAATACTACACAAGTATGTGTGTGTATTAGCTATGATAACAGCTCTCAGACTGCCATTATAGGCTCCACACATAGTGGCCAATTCTTAATTCCTCATTTGCAGAACTCACACTAGACTTGGCAGAGAAAATTGTGTCTCTCCTATAGCACATCTCAGCAGATGTCATTATTTTACTCTGGTACAGTATTGCTTCAGTTCTGTTTTTCATCATTTCTGATCTCCACCTGAGCTCTTGAACATGTTGGTCCTTGTCTTTACTGAATATTCCCAGAATTTTTACAGTTACAAACAGTTAAATAATAGGGAGAGGTAGGAACACATAAATCCCTCAACACATTGTTCAATGTCATCCCCCTCCCCCCCCGAATGGCTTTTCAAGGCTGCTAATTACCATCAAATGGTGACATTTTTAAGCACAACTGAATGATAGTTGAAGTAGGTCTTTCTAATAATGGTGTTTAGGACAGTTTGGGAACTCAGGGCAGCCAAAAATGCTATTTCAAAGTACTTATTGAGTATGAGAGAAGACAACAGTAGGGGAGGTGGGAGGAAAAAGAATAATACTGAGGTATCCTCTGTCCTCAAGAATACTATCTCTTTCCTTTTACTGGAAAGACCACATGAAATAGTACAAAAAGTCATAAGATTAATAAGTCTTCTAGGAGAGAAAAGTTTGAACAGATATTGGAACATGTGGAGAATTTGAATGGCGGACTGAAATTTTTCATTTATCTCAAATTAGGATGTTTACCATGAAAAATAGTTCTTACAAATGCTAGAAAGATAATATAGGCTTAGAAAATGTGTCAGTTTGGAAGGAACATATTAAACAAAACTATAGTAAATTCTAGCATTGAAATCAAGATGTGATTAGTAGAGGTGTATATGTGATAGTGGTTATTGCCTTCCTTAGTTCATGTGAATTTGGAAACTGCAAAGGAATCTGGTCTTGAGGAATATATGGGTAAAGAGCTTCATATACAATGGGGTCCACAGAGATAGTGAATTCAGCTCACCACCTCATAAATCATTATCCTCAACCCATAGCATTAAGCTCTTTGTTTACTTCCCCTACCCTAGGTTGCAACGACTTATCTAGTAAGTCGAGCAGACTTAAACCAGGGGCTTTGTGAGTTGATTCTTTATTAAAAGAACACCACCAAGAGAAACCTCACAAGGAATAAGGTACACAGCAGACAAAATGAAGAGATCAGATGCCTGGGTGGCTCAGGGGTTTGGCACCGTCTTTGGCCCAGGGCATGATCCTGGAGACCCAGAATCCAGTCTCACGTCGGGCTCCCTGCAGGGAGCCTGCTTCTCTATCTCTGCCTCTCTCAGTATCTCTCGTGAATAAATAAATAAAGTCTTTTAAAAAAAATAAAGAGATCACTCTGTATATTGTAGAAGACTGTCAACATGCTACCTTTCTTCTTATTTACCTGATTGCTCTGGCTTTATTCATACTCTGAATTAGATGAAAGAAACATAGAACTAAAAACAAACAAAAATCAGTTGAAGATGTTGAAAAGGCTGGAAACATAAAGGAATTGGTAGAACCTCGTGTTGCCTGAACTCTCTCTTCTCTCCTTTGGTTCACTCCCTCCTATTATATTGTGTACTTGTCTATCTTATCTGCTGGATTCTAAGTTCCATGGAGTGGAAGGACTATGTCTTACTGTTCTTTATCTATTGGCTCTATTAATTTATCCTTCCATCCACCCATCCATCCATTCACTCTTTAAGTGTAAGTGCTTAATACATTCTAGAAGCATGGGATGCACTAGTGAACAAAACACATGGGGGTGAAAGACAGATAATGGCAATACATAATGAGTAAATAAATTATATAGGATTAAAGTGATAACTTTTATGGGAAAAAGAGAAAATAAGCACAGAGTAAGGAGGATTAGGACTTGGGGGTAGGCATGTTGAATTGCACTATTAACAATGGTAATCAGAGTATGCTTCGTGGAGAAGGTGGTAACTGACTCAAGCCTGAAGGGAGGTGAGAGAGTTGAGTCAAGTAGAGAACTGGAGAAGAAAGCACTCAGACAGAGGGAAGAGCTAGGGCATAGACCCTGGAGCAGAAAAGCATCTGTGATAGGTTTGAGGAACAAAACAGTGGTGATTGAGCTGAAACAGATTGACCCTGGAAGTCAAGGATCACAGGGAGCCAGATCATATACAGCCATGTGGGTCATCATAAGAGACTTGGTTTTACCTTAAGATGAGAGCCACTGTAGGAGGGATGAGATGTCTTATGTTTTAAATGGGTCATTCTGGCTACTGTGTTGACAATAAGGGTGCAAGTTTATATCAAAATATAAAGCAAAGAGCACCAGAATGAAAAGAAAGAAAAATCAAACCTGAATCTATATGCTTGTCAGGCAAGAAAATACACCAGTGAAAAAATTCACTGAATAAATAATTCATAAAGTAGGAAGAGTCAGAGTTTTTTAAGTGCTAGAGAGGGAAGGAGGTTCAAGGTGGTTATGCTAGTCAAGGACAGAAAACAAGGACTCTGGGTAGGAAAGAACAGTGTTAGATAAAACAAGGCCCTTTGTTCACTAGACAGAAACAAGTTTTCAGTCAGGTCTAATAAGGGTCTGGCCTAGGGGTCACTCAAAGTTCATAGTCCTTTATCAGCTTCCATTGACTTGAACCCGTTGAAGTATAACACAGCATTCCATTAGGCAGGTGCTGTGAGTGAATGCCTTTTACCATAAAAGTAGTTGGAAATGGGAAACTGTTACTAAGTCCTTGCAGAATTTCTGGCAGAAGACAGTGCGATTCATGCCAGAGTGTGACATGAAGGTGACGAGAAGTGGCTAGATTCTGGATGTACATAGCGATGACTAAAGAATAACTCTTAGGTTTATGGCCTATGCAGCTAGATAGTTGCAGTTGCCCTGGAGATAGGAAAAGCTGTGAATAAAGGGCACTGGGGGAGATTAGGAGTTCATGTGAGTTGAAGAGGTCTATGAGATGCCAGGGTGGGACCAGCAATAGACACAGCGAGGTCTGGTGGTTGGGACTTGAAAGAGCATAGATAGTGTCCAATACCAGTAGACCACATGCAGAAAACTAGGGAGCCAGTGAGGTTGAGCTGTGGGGACTTCCAACAGTGTTTTCTCCTTTTGGTTTCAAATTTTAATTCAAATATATTTGTATTAAATGAAATTATTCTTGTAAGCCTCCTTAAATATTTTGTGAAGTGGGAGTATAAATCAATGATCTTTGAACTATCACCGTGCCTAATATGGTGTTTTGAAAAAATAAGTACTCAGTAGCTACGTTTGACAATCTACTATGTGCCAGACATAGTCTATATGTTGCTTAATCTCCCCAAATTTATTAGGTATCATTTTACACAAGAGAAAAGTGAGGCTAGAAAAGTTGAGTAATTTGCCTATCATCATAAAGGCAGAACTGGGATTGAAGCCCAAATTCATCTGAGTCCCTTTTAACGCTGCTTCCAATAGTAGTTAACTAATCTAGCTAGAGAGCAAAGCAAGTAAAAGATGAGTCCCAACAACCTATAGTTCCTGGCTTATATCAAGTTTTCAAACTCCAGCATATACTAAAATCAGTCAGGTGGCTTGCTAAAACAGATTGGTGGCCCTCAAGTTCTCAGGTGATGCAGATGCTGCTGGTCTGGGGATGGCACATTGAGAACCGCTGATTTAGTAGATTTTCCTTAATTTTGCCAGATGAATAGCCTGCCTCCATCTGCCAAATGCTCAGGTCTAATTCCTCAAAGGGAAGAAGGGAGGTCTGGAGCTAATCAAAAACTTCAGAAGGGTCCTTGGTGATAGTTGTTTTAACTCATAGTTTCTCCTTCTCAAGGCACATGAGTGTTGGGAGAGAGGGGATAATGGGTTGATGGCTCAACTTCAGGTGTTCAACAGTTTACCAAGCTGTCTGGTTAAGTCCTCCTTCTATTATCACTATTATTATCCCAGCAGTCTTCTTGTCCTTTCTGGGAAACAAATTTCCATTATCACCTTAACCGTTAAGAACAAGATTAAAGCTTATAAATACACAGTTAGGTGGAAGGCTTTGGAAGGAACCTGTGCAAGAGAGAAGCCCTAAAACTTAAGCTTCATTAGCTTCATGGGAAATTGGCCTCTGATCAAACATGTCTGTATTATGTCTAAGCTCCAATTATAGACATATGCAAGTTATTTCCCATGTGGCTCTTGAGCCTCAGGCTAATCAGAGGATGTGGTTGATTCCTGTGTAAGAGAACCTGAGCATTTCATAGTTGGAGAGGCTTGTCTGCCCTGAACTCGGTAATGGGGGCGGGGTTGCCAACTCTGTGCGGCACGTTGGAAGGTAAACTTAGATCCAGCTAAGGCACTCAGTTACTTTTCCTTGAGCTTGATTTCTTTAGGGAGTTAAAAAGCCTTATTTCTTTACATACACAAGTACAGAAGATCCAAGTTAGAGATAATTATTCCGACTTCATTACATCAAGGACAAGATTTGATTACTCAATTTTAACACTAATACTCAGGAAGAGAAATTTGCTTTTCAAAATCATTGGAGTAAGGCTATTAAAAATATATTCACAAATCAAAAGTTTAAGCGTTTGCTTGACAAAGACGACTACTGCATAGGGTAGCACTTTGAGCTCCTTTTCTAAGTCTTTGTGAAATCTTATTTTCCTTTATAGTTCTCAGACATATTGGGGTGAACGTGGCCTTAAAGACATATGGACTCACTCAACCAATACTGCTAAGCATAAGCAAATGGCTCTGGAATTAGGGGAAGTCACTAAGATTGTTACCAAGTTAGGAGTTAGGGAAAGTTATGAAAGACAAGTAATGAGGGACTCTCAAGGAACTTAAATTGTGTGGGGAATAGCCACGCCCACCAAGAACTTCGGCCTCAGGTGGAAAAAGGCTTGAGAAGGCTTCCTGAAGGAGACCAAAGAAGGCGTTAGATTTGGGCCTTGCAGGAACTAGCTGTATACAGCGTCTCAAGAATTATTTCAAGACGCAGAAAGGCAGCAGAGCCACCGGGCACTTTCCTAAAGAACCATCTGCCCTCTCCGTCCAGGGTCACTGCTGCTTTAGATACACACAGCAAAGGGTTTTCCCGCAGCAAAGCAGGCACAATTCCAAGAGCGAGACGATCCCATTAAGCGCTTCTGGGTACTGTGTCTTGAGGATATTCCGATGAATGGAGCAGGTCCCAGGGCTCAAAGCAGCGCCACCAGGAACTGAGTGAGGCCAGGCGTGTCCTCAGACGGCCGAAAGGCGGAGGTGAGACCAAGAGGAGTCACTGGAGTGGATTTTCCGCGCGGGGCCTCGAGGTCCGGAGGCGTCCTCAGTGCTCTGGAAGGCTCTCGCACTGCAGTAGCGGAGATGCAAGCGCAAGGGGCCAGTTCCCGCGTTAGAGCAGCGGACCAGCCTCCCCCAGCGCCCCGCAGCTCCTCCGGCCCCGCCCACGCCCCAAGGCGGCTGCGCGGCACGGCCTCCCTGTCTCCACGTGACTGCCGTCACCGCCTCTGCGAAGCGTGAGCCGCCATCATAAGTCCTGGCGGCTGGGCCCGGGCCTGCCTCCCTCCTCCTCCAACGCGGGGCAGCGGTGACAGGCTGGGGTTGTCCTGCCCGCGTCCTGCCCGGCCGGCGACGCCGTGGGCCTCCGAGAGCGGGACAAGAAATTCGAACCCACGGACTCCGGGTCAGACAGACCGGCCGGCTGGCCCCCTAGGTGACGGCACGGCGAGGGCGGTGCCCAGGGCCGCGCCCCGCCCCTCGCAGGCCAGCGCCCGGAGCCCCCGGCCCGTGCCCGTTTCCAGTATGGCCGCCCGCCGTGCTTGACCCGTGGCCTCTCCGCTTCGACTCTTCGTAGGCGATGCCGAGGCCGAGGCCGTGACTGACACTCTCGCTCACACGCACGCACGGACCCAGACCCACGCCCGGAGCCCGAGCCCTGGGCCCGGAACCACTCTCGCCCCCGGCGCCGCGGCCAGAGCCCGGACCACGGCTCCCGCGCCGCCGCTGCCGCCGCCTCGCCGAGAAGGGCCGCGCCGGACGTCGAGCGCGGCGGGCCCCGGCCGGCAGGGATGGGGAAGCGGGCTGGAGGAGGAGCAGCAGGAGCCGCCGCCGCCGCCGCCTCCACGTCCGCAGGGGCCGGTGTGGAGCCCGCGGCCCGCCGCGGCGGGGGCCCCCGGAGCGCGGCCGCCGGCCTACTGGGAGCGCTGCACCTGGTGCTGAGCCTCGTAGTGGCCGCGGCGCGGGCCGAGAAGGAAGGTGGGTGTCAGCCAGCCGGCATCTCCCGGGCCCGGCCCCGGCCCCGCGGCTGTCAGCGCCCTCGCGGAGGCGGCCGCCGGGCTGCGAGCGGGGAGGAAGGGCTCGCTCGGGGCTCGGCTCGGCGCGGGGCTCGGCGCGGGGCTCGGCGCGGGGCTCGGCGCGGGGCTCGGGGCGGGGCGCGGGGCGCGGGGGGCGGCGGAGCGCGCAGCTGCGGGCGGCGCGAAGTTGCTCGGTCGAGCCCCGTCCCGAGCCGGGAACTTGCAGCTCCGATGCCAACTCGCGGCGTTGGCCGCACGGAGTTGCTCTTGTTCTCCGTGATTCCTTCCCCTTGCCTCCCCCCGCGCTCCCCCTTGACTCCTGTCACTGCCATTTCAAAACTTCCTGAATTCTCGTATCTTCTTGCCACTTGGCCCACCGGGTCGGAGGGCCGTATGTTTAGGTTTGATCGCCGCTAATAGTCCCATTTTAGGACACTTACCTCCCCCGCCCCCCCTTTAGTTGTGGTTTTAATAACGGCGTGCACACCGAAAAATGTAATTAAAAAAATTTCCATCGCAAGACTGGTGGAAAGGGATCAAAACAGCTCACAAGATTTTACTTTGAATTCGTTCAAACATTTCTGGGAGAGGACTCTTGTTTCTTCAGCTTCCCTCTCCTTGATCGCTTTGCAGTATTGATTGTTTTCAGCGAGCAGTTCTGTTTATATAATGCAGTTCTGTGTAGTTCTTTAGTAAGTTTAGGTTGTTAAGATGGGCTGTCATCTTTAATATGGAAGAGTTTAAAAACAAATATCATTTCTAGTGTACAGACCTTTATAATTTAGCTAAGGTCTGAACCCCAGTTTCTTTCTTTCTTTCTTTCTTTCTTTCTTTCTTTCTTTCTTTCTTTCTTTCTTTCTTTCTTTTTTTTAAGCGCATTAGTATCGAATGACTGTAAAACTGGTACTTCTACAGGGTTAAAAATTATTTTGTAATCTAGAGGACCAGCATCTAGCTGTGTTGGCACTACCTGTTTTTTTTTTTTTTTTTTTTTTTTTTTTTTTTTTTAGCTTAGGGAAATGAGTGGTCACTGAGCTTTCACAAAGAAATAACTAAAAGTGAGTGGTTTTTAAAAAAGCTAAGCAAAACTTGTTTAGCTTCCACTTCACACTGAACTGCTACTACAAGAAAATAATGTCTTGCCACAGTAACTTTGGGGTTGGTGTTCTGCTTTATGACTTAAGTCACTTATCGTTATTGAAGGCAATCGTTACTGAACAAATTTACATTTGTTCATGTTAAAGTACAAATGTGCCTCTCTTTACTGTTTATTTTTGTTCCACACATTACATTCTCTCATTTAATTGTAAGCAGCCTTAATCTGGGTGAACATCGATGGAAATAATTCAGAGAATTGGCTATCTATAGAAAGAATTAATTGACAGAGGCAAGAGTATTTCCAGAATAAAATATTGCTGCTTTAGGACTAGTCAAGCCTTTTCATTGATTGGTTACAGATCTGCAGTTAGATGACTGTTACTATTGTGTGTCCAGCACGGTCTGGCATGCAGTTGGTGTCCTATAAGCGCTAAAACAGTGCAATAATTTAATGGCATGTCTCCTTTTGTTTCAGGTTAGTCCTCCTATTGTGTCTTTGCTTTTCTGTTCTTTTGCTTACCTTGTAGAGTGCCAGGCACATAGTAGGGATTTAACATTTGTTTGAGTGAATGACTATCTTCATGGGCCATTAGCACAGGGAAATAAAATAATGATTGAGTCTCATAAAACATTAAGGTTATATTACCCTTCTGCTGCTTTTTCCCCCACAGCCATATATATGCTCTGTATAGTTAACAAATCCCTTGTTTGAGAAATGTCAGTCTAAATGATACTTGTTAATTTCCTATTTGTTTAGTTTATAAGGTTTAGTGAAGGCCTCTAATATTCACCAACGTAAGGCTCAGATGAGGAGAATGACTTGCCAGGGTGTAAAGTATGAAAAAATGTGTTTGAATCCATCAGTGGTCCTTGCAGAATCAAACAGCTTTTGTGACTCATGTTGTGTCTGTATGAACAGTTTGAATGTACAAACCAGCAAGTCAAGATATTGATGGTAATTACACTAATACAGAACATAAGCCTCTGCCCATCATAGATGAGATCTGGTTCTAATCAAATATTCCGTGAAGGTTGCTCCAAAAATGGCCTGTGCTTTCAGCCTTCTTGCTGATCAAACTACAATATTGTTTTTGTTTGAGTAAGTAGAAGAAATGAGATTGATTTTTTACATGATTGTGATACCATGAGTTTGGCATCTGATGGGTCACAGATACAGCATTTGCCCCCAAAATGTGCTGTTGAGTTTTGTTTTTTTGTTTTTGTTTTTTTTTTCAGGAAGTCTGGGCAGATTTCTGAAGGTAGCAGAGTTCAGTTTGTCAGTTTAAACCCTGAGGATTCTTTATATTTATTTTAGTAGTATAAACTAGTAATTTTTCAAGGTTAAGATTTCCTTGCAATATTAATGATGGTTCTCTGGGTGTTTTGTATATTTTTCATCCATTGCAGCAGAATTTCACTAGAAAATCTTCAAAACAAAATAAAACTATCTCTGAAGAAAAACAGCAGAAATAGCTAAGCACATTACTGAATGCAGTTTTTATGTTTGGACTAGATGTTTATTTCCTTAAGTCAGAAGCATGAGCCATTCCTAGTCTTAACATCCTAGATGTCTTAACATTCCTATATCTTAACATCCACTTTTACTGTTCAATGGGGGTGTATAATTATTTCAGAGAAAAAGGACCTTTGAGAATGTTTTGGCTGTGTTCTGCAGTTTGTAAGGAGTTTGAAAGAGTTGGAAGAGGTATAAGTTTCTATAATTACTACAAATAACTTACTCTGGGTTGGTGTCAAAATTTTTCTTGAAGCTAAGATCTAGATATTGAGAATAGTGAAAACAGATGTTTGTAGTGAAAATATGATAAAAAATATATTGTGAAAATATGTGTATGTTAAACATACAATTTTTAGTTGTATTTTGTTGGTTTTTAAGATTTTTATTTATTTGAGAAAGAGAGTGAATGTGTGAGGGAGGAGCAGAGGGAGAGGGACAAGCAGACTCTGCACTGAGCACAGAGCCCAGGGTCTCAATTCCGTGACCCTAAGATCAAAATCTGAGCTGAAACCATGAGTCGGATGCCTGACTAAGCTACCCAGGTGCCCCAGTAGTGCTTTGATTTATTAATCTGCCTGTTGTGACCAGCAAATAAAAACTTTTTAAAAAGCATCATATATCAGGTAATAAAATTTCACTGTGAAATGGGTTTTTGGAAGGCATGGTTGTCTTTTAATTTACTATAAATAAAAAGCTACATTTTATGTATCTAGTAGATATAAAACTTGGATAGATTTTCAGGAATATGATTCAGTTTGTGACACATTTCAGTGTCACATGTATTAATTGGCTATTAATGGCAAGGCAAAGTTTGATAATCTGTATTAGGACTTTTATATTTGTTTGCTGGATACATTAGTTTTGTGTGGAAAGTTGTGTTTTAAGTTGTATTTGTGACGGATGCAGGAGGAGGAGCATACAAAAAGTGTTTTATCTACAAAGCATATGAACAAAATACTTAGTGAAAAAGGCCAGACGAAAAGAGATTAAAATGTAATTAGAGTTATTTTAGGATGGTAGAATTATTATTATTTTATTTTTATTTTTTTATTTTTATTTTTTTAATTTATGATAGAGAGAGAGAGAGAGAGAGAGGCAGGCAGAGACATAGGCAGAGGGAGAAGCAGGCTCCATGCACCCGGAGCCCGGCGTGGGACTTGATCCCGGGTCTCCAGGATCGTGCCCTGGGCCAAAGGCAGGCACCAAACCGCTGCGCCACCTAGGGATCCCGAGGATGGTGGTATTAATTAGGAGTGGTATTCACTTTTTTTCTAATCAAATGATTATAATGTAAAAATATTTTTAAAAGTGATTTTCTCAAGCGTGAAGTGTTTTAATCCTTTGAATGGTGGTAGAATGGCTACTCTTTAATTTAGAGCCTAGGAAGTAGAATATTACTTTGTTAACACTGCTTCACTAATGAACTTTTGTTGGCTTATTTTTACGAAAAGCTGTTTGCCTCCGCCAGAAGCTTTGGAATACTGTAGTTGGAGAAAGTGTGTCCTCTCTTTCTCTTGTTAATGACTATTTTCCTTCTCTTTCAGTGGGTCCTCATAGACACTTGCCAAAAAGATCAGCTTTGAGAGTAGATGTGAAATCATCTAATTTGTTATCATCCAGAGTAGTAATAAGCCAAACTACTCTTAGGGAAAAATTAAATCATTGCTGAATGCTTGATATTTTAGAAATTCTTTTTCATCTGCATATGGCTCAAGCTTCCTGACTGGCCTTGGCAGATGGAGAGGCCTCTTTTCTATGGCTGAATTTTCTCCTCACTATCTGTTTTCAGCAGCATCAGACACTGTTGATAGCTGCTTCTCAGAACCTTTCTCCCTTCATTTCCATGACTTTGTACTTCTTGGTTATCATCCTGCCTTAGCCATTAGCCTCCCACTGGATGCCTTCCTTCACGTGTGTGTCCAGCCACCAGTGTGCACTGTACCCATCCTGGGCAGCATTCTCTCACACCACCTCCGGTTCCCTGGCTTTTATTAACGCTAGGATTATTCTCTCTGCCACATTGGTCTTATTTTTGACCCCTTAGCAAGTGGTGTCAACGTCTGTTCACCTTCTTGGTCCGCTCTCCCACACCCTCCAGCCCAGCAGCGTTGGGGTAGGTTCTCACCTCTGGACTTTCTCCATTTCTGTTTGCTTTGTCTTTGTTACTCATCTGTCATTCATTCTGACACATTTAGCCACTTAAATGATCGAATGGGTGACATTTCTTCACGAAGACTGGAATTTTTGAACCTCTGTCAACAGCTGTGTATGTATATAGCAAGCATTCAGTTTTAAATGAAGGTTTACCTCAAATGACCTCATCTTCCCTCTTATACCTGAGACTGGGTGGAGAGTTAAGAGTACAAGTGAAACCTTGACCATGATTGCTGGTGTCATTAGGAATTCTACTGTAATAAGACAGGGGGACACCACTTTTTTCTTCTCTGCCTGTTGATTTTTCTTGTAACTGAGTGATACACACTTATGTAAACCACACTTAGAACTTTTGGAATTTAAGGTTTCAGATTTTCATGTACCCCAGTTGATCATGAAACACGCACAGAGAAATTAAGTAGTATTCTGAAGGTAACAGAGTTGGTAGGTAGTTGAGCCAAGATTTCATCCCAAGCTGTCTGTTCCTAGAACCAACTGTATAATCTTGGGTGAGTACTTAAGGTAGTAGTACTTAAGGTAGTAGATTTTGGTGTATACCAGTTGGGGAAAGAGCAGAACTGCCAGTTCTTAAAAAGGCAGTGTATTAAGTATTCTAGAGAAGTGGACCTTTTTTTTTTTTTTCTTTTTAAACAACTGTAAACATCCATATCTCTTACTGTTTACTTGTTAACCATTGAAATGATCACAGGCCATTCTGGATCATGTACATTCTTAAAAAAGAAACCCAAGGAAACCCATGAATGGATAATCTAGGAAACAGATATTTGGTAATGAAAGCTATTGATTCTGTTCTCAATGATTGAAGTACCTAATATATTCTTGGGTCAAGGTTAAGGCTAAATTCTGTGAACATTGCTTAGTTCTAGATTAGTATGGCAAGTTAGTCTAGATAGGTGAACTATTCTCGGAAACTGGCCCTGATTATAAGGAACTGGAAATAATCCAAAGGCTGGTAGTGGTGTCAGCTTTTGACAGTGGGGAAATCTCTTTGAGACTTTCATTAGAGCTCCAGGAGTTCCCAGAGAAGTTCATTTCTATGCTTTGTTCATTCTTCTGAAGGCATTTTTGGGTTAGGTAGTCATTAGTTTCGTTTGTAGTATTAGATCAGTTTTTCTTTCATTCTTGTGTGATTGCCTTAGAAAGATTTTTAAAAAGCCATAACTCTGTGTGATTCATTTGGTGGCATATAGCATTTAAAGGCAAAGTATGAAAAATGCCTAAGGTCTAAGAGTATCTTCAAGTCTGTCTGATCAAGTGTCAAACCTGTTTTGTTTGTTTCTATATAATTGTGAAAAACCATAAAATTAACCATCTAACCATTTTAAGAGTGCAGTTCAGTAGTATTAAGAATATCCACATTGTTATGGAACAGATCTCCAGAACTTTTTCATATTGCATAACTGAAACTCTGTCCATTGAACAGTAGCTCCCCATTTCTCTCTCCCCTGCTCCAGTCCCATCATTCTACTTTCCATTTTTATGACTTTGACTACTTTAGATATCTCATATAAATGGAATCAAGCAGATTTGTCTTTTTGTGGCTGGCTTATTTCACTTAGCATAGTATCCTGAAGGTTCATCATATTGTAGCATATGACAATATTTCTTTCCTTTCTAAGGCTCAGTAATATTCTGTTGTATTTGTATACCATTTTTTTCGCTTTCGTTTATCCATTTATTTAACAATCAATGGATATTTGGATTGCTTTTGTTTTTTGGCTGTTGTAAATAATTCCGTTTGGACAGGGGAATGAAAATGTCTCTTTGAAATCCTGCTTTTAATTCTTTTGGGACATATACCCATGAGTGGGATTACTGGATCATATGGGAGTTCTATTTTTGATTTTTAAAGCAACTGCCATACCATTTTCCATATAACTGCACCATTTTACAATTCTATCAACAGTTCACAAAAGTTTAGTTTCTCTACATCCTCATCACTAGTTGTTATCTTCTATTTTTCTTGTCTGTTTATAGTGGCCATCCTAATGAAAGTAAGGTTATACCTTATTGTGGTTTTCATTTGCATTTTTGTAAGTGATATTGAGAATCTTTTCATATGCTTGTTGGCCATTTACATTTTTTTGGGGGGGGGGGAGGAAGTATCCAAGTCCTTAGACCACTATTAAATTGGGTTATATTTGTTTTTAGTTGGAGGGGTTCTTTATATATACTATGAACTCCTCATCAGGTAGATGATTTGCAAATACTTTTTCCCCATTCTGTAGGTAACTTTTTTACTCTTTTGATTATAATCTTTTATACACAGAAGTTTTCAGGTCTGATGTCCCATTTGTCTATTTTTTGCTTTTGTTGCTTGTGCTTTTAATGTCCTACCTGAGAAAACATTGTCAAATCTGATGTCATGAAGCTTTTCCCCTGTTTTCTCTAGGAATTTTACTTTTAGGTTTTTCCATTTTATTCCTTAATCTGTTTACACTTAATTTTTGTATAAGATGTAAAATGAGTGTCCACATTCATTCTTTTGCTTGTGAATACCCTATTTTCCCAGCACCATTTGTTGAAGAGATGTCCTTTCCCCATGGAGTGGTCTTAGAACCCTTCTCTTGGGCAGCGCTGGTGGTTCAGCGGTTTAGCGCCGCCTTCAGTCCAGGACATGATTCTGGAGCCTGCTTCTCCCTCTGCCTGTGTCTCTGCCTCTCTCTCTCTCTCTCTCTGTGTCTCATGAATAAATAAATAAAATCTTTAAAAAAAAAAAAAAGAACCCTTCTCTTATATGAAGATCATGTGATCATATATGAGAATTTATTTCTGGGCTCTCTATTCTATAGGTCTGTCTGTCTCTTCATGCAAATACCACACTTTCTATTACTGTAGTTTTGTGACATGTTTTGAAATTAGGAAGTGTAAGTCCTCAGAGTTTGGTTTGGCTGTTTGGCATCCCTTTAAATCTCATATTTTAGGATTTTTTTTCTGTTTATGCAAAAAGTACTCTCATGGTTTTGATAAGAATTGCATTGACCTGTAAATTGCTTTTAGTAGTTTGGACATCTAAACAGTATTAAGTCTTCTAGTCTGTGAATGCAGTCTTTTCTTGGTAGAAGAGGCAGTGAACCAGAACCAATTAACAATGAACCAGAATGAATAAAGATATTTCTGAAAAGCTAGTATTTATACAATTTTGATTTTCACCATTTTGGGAATATATTTTGTTTGCGGTTATTGCCTCTAACTGGTAATGCCTATAATTACTTAATCATGATGGCTAATGTTTATCAGGTACTTTCTTTGTATCAAGTTCTGTGTTAATTGCTTTGCACGCCTTATCATTTAATCATATCATTAACCCTGTGTTGGGTGTCAGTTCTTCCTTAACTCTTCAAATATGTTTGTTCTTGGTTACAATTCCTCTGTGGCTGTCAGTACTCCCGGGAGGTCCTTGCTTGTGATAGTATAATACATGGTTTTAATCTCCAGTAAAATAAGACAATATATAGTAAGTGTTTCTATACATACAGTCTGGAGGTCAGTTTGGAAAAACTTTTTTCACTTTCACAAAAAATTCATGTTGATAGTAAAAATGAAACTAGTTATAAAATATAGATAAGTAAATGGAGAACAGTTCCTATAATCTATCAAGTATAAAGAACTGGGGCGCCTGAGTGGCTCAGTTGGTTAAGTGTCCAATTCTTGGTTTTGGCTCAGGTCCTGATCTTGTCATGGTGGTATCGAGCCCCATTTTGGGCTCTGTGCTCAGTGTGGAATCTGCTTCAAATTCTCTCTCTCCCTTTCACTCACACACTCTTTCTCTTCCAAAGAAATAAAATCTTTTAAAAAATAACCAACATCAATTTTCTAGTCTCTGTTCCTTCTCTGTCTTTTTCTCTACTTCCCATTTAAAAAAATAGATTTGACACATTGGCTTTGAAGAAAACTATCAGTTCACATTTCAGTTCAGTATTTTGTGAGGGTACCAGCTTTCCCTCATTGGCTGTTACTCTTAAGTCCTCACCATTCTGGCAAGAAAAGTTGTCACATTGTTTTAACTGACTTAGAAAATTGCCACTGTTTCTTAACGATGGTTTCATACTACTGAGTGATACAGTTAAGTGTAAGTAGTATCTCAGGTTCAGAGAGGGAGGAGTCAAGACCTCTACCTAGTATCCTGAGATTCACATAGCGTTGGGAAATTCTGAGTGATCCTAGGCAGTATTCTGCATTTGGACCCAAGTCAAAATGTGTGTCAGTAAGGAAAGAATTCTGGGACCTACCATTCTGCTATGTATGGCCAGGAGTTGGAGGAGGAAGGAACATAACAGAAGTGCTTTGTGAATTACCTAAATCAGCGAGAAAGAATTCATGACCTTACCTGGGACTCTAAGAGGTAATAGTTGGGAAGTGGAAATAGTGATTCAGAGAGTGGCTCTGGGCTCTGGTCATCTTTTGCTTTCTGGCTGTGTGATGTTGGGAAGTATGATTGACCACTTTGTATCTAAGTTTCATTATCCATAGAGTAGGGATAATAATAGCATCGTTCTTATTGAGTTGTTGCAAAGATTTACTGAGGTAGTTGGTGAAAAGCTCTTAGCACGGTGACTGACATATTAAAAAAATTACTAGGAAGACTGAAAACTGCTATACATTTGCTAACTGTATTTCTTTGTATTGTTTGATCTTATGTCAGCTTTTTCATTGGGGTTTGGATTTTTCATTTTTGACTTAAATAAGCACTTAATTAAGGATTTTGTTTCTCCAAATTTCCATTTGCATTTGAATTTTCTATTTATTATCATTATTTTAAAATTTATTGGCCAAATCTGCCACTCTTTTCCTTTATGGTTACTGCCTTTGTTGTTATATATAAAAAGCTCTATGCATAAAGTATATTCACTAATTTTTTTCTCTACGATTCTATTTTTAAATGAAAATCTCTAATTCATCAGTCTTTTGGTATCAGGTAGGGAATGTATTTGTCTCAAATGGTTAGTTGCCTTAACACCACTTAGTGAGTTATACACAGTATTTCCTTTTCATGCAAATTCTGTTATACAGTTGGATGAGTTACTTGATTTTCTGGTTTTGTCCTAACTGACAAATATTTTTGTTCTAAATTTAAATATTCCATCTTTGTCTATTTTATTCTATTCAGTTGTCCATTTTATTAGCTGGCTTGACAGGTCATTCCCTCCCCCTAAATTACTGTTCTTCCGAAAGCATTTTCTTGTCTACTTTGTTTTTATTCTCTATAAACCTTAAAATCATTTTGAAGAAAATAAAATTCTATTTGCTTTTTGATTAGGGTTGTGTTAAAATGTTAGACAAATTTGGAACCTTTTGATATCTTATTTAATATTCCTCTTTATTTTCCTTACATTAAGTTGAGCTGTATGAAATTGCCATTTTTAATTTTTTTTTAATTTATTTATTTATGATAGTCACAGAGAGAGAGAGAGAGAGAGAGGGGCAGAGACACAGGCGGAGGGAGAAGCAGGCTCCATGCACCGGGAGCCTGATGTGGGATTCGATCCCGGGTCTCCAGGATCGCGCCCTGGGCCAAAGGAAGGCGCCAAACCGCTGCGCCACCCAGGGATCCCGAAATTGCCATTTTTGTAGGCCCCAAATGATTGAATAATAGCTTATTCAATAATACTAACATGTATGCTGTAGTACTGTATTGGCTAGAGTGTTAAAACACTGTTAAATAAGAGTAGTGAAAAAGCAGGCCTTATCTTTTTTTATCTTTTAGGGAAGTACCTTCAGTGTCTCATTTTGTGAAGTATGATTGTGGCAATTGGTTGGAATTAGATGTTTTTGATAATAAGTATGATCAAAATGTTATGTTAATGTTTTATCAGATGAACTTTTCTTATAGGTTTTTACTCTTAAGTTAATGATTTTGGCTGTTTGCATTACAGCAGCAATTATCTTAACTCCTTTCACTGACCTGTCTTGGTGAATTAACCTACATCTATGTTCCCTCTAGAAAACCTGTCCATGATGCCCATTAAACTTGAATTGCTAACAGGTCCCTCTCACATTCACACATTTGCTCCCTCTAATGTGTGCATTTTTATTGTTTTCTTTTTTCTTTGTTTCTTTTTACCAAACTCTTTTTCAAAGCTTTTGAAATATGTCAGATGTTGCCAAAAAGCTGTCAGTAGTAATAGCAACAACAAAAAGTAGTTTTAAGAATAAGAAGAAATGTGCAGAATTTGAGGAAAACTAAAACATTCTTGAAGCCAGAGAAGGAGATTTCAATAGAGGAAAGACATTCCTCTATTGCACTTGGGTGGGAGAACTCAATATCATAAAGATGTCAGTTCTCAGTTAACAATTAGTAACAATTGGCAATTAAAAAATACCAACACAACTTTTTATAGTCAAGAAAATTGATGTTAAAGTTCAAATGGAAAAATAAACATGTAGGAATGCTGGGAAAATGCTGAAAAAGAAAAGTTATGAGGTGTGACTAGCACAAGCAGTTATTAAAATATATACTGTAAAGCCTTTATATACTTGGAAAATGTAAGATATTGGGGTGTGTGTGTGTGTGTGTAGAGAGAGAGAGAGATAAGTGGAATAGAAAAGAAATTCCCTAAGTAGATCTTAAGTCCATGTAATGTACGCTGCATACCTACTTTCCTTTAGGGAGTCTGGAATGTGCAAGGCAGAGAGTGCCTATACGGCCAGACCCCCAGTTAAAACCTTGCACCCTATATTAATTTCCTATTACTGCTGTAGCAAATTACCACAACTTTAGTGTTTGAAAACAATGCAGATTTATTCTCTTATAGTTCCGAAGGGCAGAATTCTAAAATCAAGATGTTGGCAAGTCTGTGTTCCTTCTAGATGCTTTAGTGGAGAATCTTTTTCCTCTCCTTTGTGGGCTTCTAGACGCTGCCTGCATTTGTTGGCTCATAGCCCCTTCCTCATATCATTCCACTTTCTTTCTTTTCTTTTTTTTTTTTAAGATTTTATTTATTTATTTATTTATTTATTTATTTATTTATTTATTTATTTATTCATTCATTCATTCATGAGAGAGAGAGAGAGAGAGAGAGGCAGAGACACAGGCAGAGGGAGAAGCAGGCTCCATGCAGGGAGCCTGATGCAGCACTTGATCCCGGGACTCCAGAATCACTCCCTGAGCCAGTGGCAGGCGCTAAACTTCTGAGCCACCCAGGGATTCCCGCCCCCCCCCCCACCTTCTTTCATTGTGACCTTGCCTTCTGATCCTCTGATTTGCCTACCTCTTGTAAAGACCAATGTGATTATATTGGACTCCTGTAGATAATCTAGAGTGATCCTCCTGTCTCAAATCCTTAACTTAATCACTTCCACAAAATGCCTTTTGCCATATAAAGTTAACTTTCACAGATTCTGGGGATTGGGACGTGGACATCTTAAGAAGCCATTATTTAGCTTGTCACAAACACCGAGTCTGTGTTTAAGTTTCTCTGATAGATAAGACACCAAGAGCACAAACAGTGAAAGAAAAAATAAATTGGTCATCAAAATGAAAAAGTTTTGTGTTTCAAAGGTCAATGTCAAAAAAGTGAAGACAGCCCATAGAATGGGCAAAATTTTTTGTAAATCACATACCTGATATGCAGCATGTATCTAGAGCATATAAAGAACTCTTATAGCTCAATAGAAAAAAAGACAACCCAATTAATAAATTGACAAAGGATCTGAATAGGCATTTCTCCAAACAATAAGCACATGAAAAGATGCTCAGTGTCATTGGCTATTAGAGAAATACAAATCAAAACTAAAATGAGATACCACTTTATACCCACTGATACACTTGTAATATAAATGACAGGTAATAACAAGTGTTGGTGAAGATGTGGAGAAATTAAAATGTCATACATTGCTATTGAGAATATAAGATGGTGCAGTTTCTTTGGAAAACAGGCTGGCAGCTCCTAAAAATGCTAAGTATAGAGTTACTGTATGTTACAGCAGTTCTCTTGGGTATATTCCCAAAAGAAATGAAAACATGTGCACACACAAACTCATTCAGGAATGTTCATAGAAGTATTTTTCATAATCAAAAAGTGAAATAACTGGGATCCCTGGGTGGCGCAGCGGTTTGGCGCCTGCCTTTGGCCCAGGGCGCGATCCTGGAGACCCGGGATCGAATCCCACATCGGGCTCCCGGTGCATGGAGCCTGCTTCTTCCTCCGCCTGTGTCTCTGCCTCTCTCTCTCTCTCTGTGACTATCATAAAAAAAAAATAATAAAAAAATAAAAAAAAATTAGTCTTTAAAAAAAAAAAAAAAAAAAAAAAAAAAAAAAAAAAAAAAAGTGAAATAACTCAAATGTCCCATCAACTCATGAATGGATAATAAAACGGAATATTATTCAGCCATTAAAGAGAATAAATAAAGCATGGATGCAAGCTATAAATACAAATGAACCTTGAAAACATGCTAAGTGAACGAAGCCAGGCACAAAAGACCATGTGTGACCAGGAAAAAATGTCCCCAATAGGCAAATTGTTAGAGACAGAAAGTAGGACAGTAGAGACAGCTTAGGGCTGGGGGAGGAAGGAATTGGGAGTGACTGCTGAAAGGTGTGGGGTTTCTTTTTTGGGATGATAAAAATGATCTGGAATTAGTGGTGATGATTGAACAACTCTATGAATATACTAAAAACTATACGCTGTATTTTAAATGAGAAATTCCATAGTATGTGAACTATATCTCAATAAAGCTGTTATTTAAAAAGTTTATTTAAAAATTGGCAAATGTCCTTTTTGTCTAAGAAAAAAAAAACAAAATAAGCTACTGCTTCTCACTTATCTGACTGGCAGAAGTTTAAAAGCTCGATAATACCTCTGGTGAACTTGTGGGAAAGCACAACCATGCTGGTGGGAATGCAAAAAAGGTACAGCCTTAATGGAGTGAAATGAAGCACATTATCTGACACAACTACATAGATGTTTAGGGTTTAAACCCAGCAGTCCCAATCCTAGGAACTGACCCTGGAGGTACACTTCTGACATAAAAAAATACATATGCACAAGGTATTCATAACATTATTTGTAATTGAAGAATACTGGAACCTGCCTAAATGTCCATATGTGTAGTTGAATATATTACATCCACACAGATTATTATTATATACTTATAAAACCGAATGAAGAAGATCTCTAGAGTTTGATATTCAGTGATTACCTGAAATACTGCAAAATGAAAGCAGAAGAGAACCAAAGATAAAGGAGGAAGAGAAGGAGATAAGGATGAAGGGAATATGTGTTGTGTGTTGGAGTATGCTACTTTAACAAATTATTTTATGTTTTGTGTTTGTGTGTGTATGTGTGGTGTGTAGTTCTATAAATACATGAGTAAGTTTGCATAATTGCCACCACAATCAGGATACAGAACAGTGCATTACCCCCCAAAACTCTCTCAGGCTTTGCCATTATCGTCACATCCTGTGTCCATACTTCTAAACCCTGGCAAATGACATGTTCTCCATCACTATAGTTTTCTCTTTTTGAGAATGTCACGTAAATGAAATCATATGATATGTATGGTTTTGAGACTATCATGTTGAGATTGGTTTCTTTTATTTCCACAGTGCCTTTGAAATTCATGCAATTTCTTGCACGTGTCATAGTTTATTCCTTTTAATTGCTGAATAGTATTCCAGTGTGTGAATATACCATGATTTGTTTATCCATCATATTTTAATGAAAATATTTGCTGTTTCCAGTTTTTGTCTATTACAAATAAAGCTTCTGTGAACATTGACGTACACGTCTTCGCATGCACATGTTTCTTTTTCTCTTGGGTAAATACCTATGAGTGGAAAATCTGAATCATGTGGTGGCTGTATGTTTAACTTAATAAACTGCTAATTTGTTTTCCAAAGTAGTTATTCCTCAATAAAAAATGATAGCATCTTTCCATGTGCTTATTTGACATGCATGTATCTTTTTTGGTGAACCAGCTCTTCAAATCTTTTGCCCATGTGTATATTGCATTATTTGTCTTCTGAGATTTGAGAATTCCTCACATAGTCTGGCTGTAAGTCCTCTGGAGATACACGTTTGCAAAGATTTCCTCTATGTCTGGGGCTTGTATTTTCGTTCTCTTGAAGAGGAGTTTTTAATTAAGTTCCCATTTATCAAGTTCTTTAATAGATTGTGTTGTTGGTATTACATCTAAATCTTTGCCTCACTCAGGGTATCAAATATTTTCTCCTGTGTTCTCTTCTAGAAGTTTTATAGTTTTAGGTCTTCCATTTAGATCTATGGTCCATTTTTTTTTTTTTTTAACGTATGGAACAAAGTATGGATCCAAGTTTATATTGTTTTGCATATGCATATCCAGTTCTAGTGCTATTTCTTTGAAAAGGCTGTTTTTTTTCCTGCTGCATTGTCAGTACAGTTGTTGAAAATCCGTTGCCTATGCATGTATCAGTTTATATCAGGTTTCTTGTTCCAATAATCTATTCGTCTATCTGGATGCCAGAACAACACTGTCTTGACTACAGTAGCTTTGTAATAATTACTAAAACAGTGTTAGTCCTCCAAGACTTTGTTTTTCTTATTCAGAGTTGTCTTGCCTATTCTAGGTCCTTCACATTTCCCTAAGAACTTGAGAGTCCTATTATCAATTTCTGTAACAAAGACTGCTGAGATATTAATTGGGATTATGTTAAATGTATAATCAGTTGGGGGAGAATGGACATTAATATTTAGTCTTCTGAAAAGGGACATTTTCTGTATTTAGGTCTTTAAGTTCTCTTAGTAATAATTTGTAGTCGTCACTGTAAAAATCTTTTATATTTTTTGTCAGATTTATCTCTAGTTTTTTTTTTTAAGATTTAACTTATTTATTTGAGAGAGAGTGCAAGCAAGAGAGCACAAGCAGGTGGAGCAGCAAAGGGAGAGGGAGAAAGACTCCCCACTGATCAGGGAACCTGGTATGGGGCTCCATCTCAGTACCCTGAGATCATGATCTAAGCTAAAGGTAGCGGGATGCCTGGGGAGCTATGTGGTTGGGTGTCTGCCTTTGGCTCAGGGCGTGATCCTGGGGTACCAGGATCGAGTCACACATCGGGCTTTCTGCATGGAGCCTGCTTCTCCCTCTACTATGTCTCTGCCTCTCTCTATATATATATCTCTCATGAATAAATAAAATCTTAAAAAAAAAAGCCAAAGGCAGTCATTTAACTGACCTAGCCCCTCAGGCGCCCACAGTATTTCATATTTTTGATACTATTCTAAATAGTATCAAATAGTATTCTAAATGGTATTTTTTTAAAATTCAGTTGTCACTGTTTATTACTAATATATAGGAATGAATTGATATTTGTATATTGATCTTGTATTTTATAATCTTCCTAAACGGATGTATTAGTTCTAATAGCTTTTCTATGAGTTTCATTGTATTTTCATTGATAATTATGTTTGCAAACAAAGACAGTTTTACTTCTCCTTTTCCAGTCTGGGCACAGTTTATTTTGTTGCCTGATTGTACTGGCTAGAACCTGTAGGACAGTGTTTAACAGAAGTGGTTAAGATTAAACATTCCTGTCTTGTTCATAAACTTAAGGGGGGGTGGGAAGCAGTGAATCTTTCACCACTAAGTGTGATTTAGTTGTACATTTTTCCTAGATATCCTTTTTCAGGTTGAAGAATTTTATGTCCAGCGTGATGATAGTTTTTAGCAGGAATAGGTATTGAATTTATTGAATGGTTTTTCTGTGTCTATTGAGGGTTGTTGTTATTTTTTAGCTTGTTCATATGGTGAATTACTAGCCTTGAGTTTCTTACTTGATCATGACATATTACCCTTGTAATGTATTATTGGATTTTTTTGTTACTGAAATTTTGTTTAGATTTTTTTTATGTCTGTGGTCATAACAGAAGGATAGTGTTATGTTTTCTTATAATATATTTACTTTGGGTATGAAGGTAATACTGGCCTCCAATAATTAGTTGAGAGGTATTTTTTCCTTTTTAACTTTTCGGAAGAGTCTATATAGAATTGGTGTCATTTTTCCTGTGACGTGTGATAAGAATTAAGAATTGAAGCCTTCTGGGCCTGGAATTTTTTTGTGGGGAGATTTTTAACTACAGTGTCAATTTTTAAGATACAGGGCTTTTCAAGTTACCTTTTTTTGGAGTGAGCTTTGGTAATTAAAGTCTGTCAAAGAATTTCGTTTAAGTTGTCAGATTTATTGACAAGGTTGTTCATAATGTTCTCATCTTTTGAATATTCGTAGAATGTGTAGAGGTGACACCTCTGATTCTTGATGTAGTTTGTGTCCTCTTTATTCTTGGTAAGTCTGTTCAAAGGTTTATCATGTTTAATATTCTCAAAAACAGCTTTTGGTTTTTCTTTTGTCTTTCTCTCCCATCTTTCTGTATACTGATTTCCACTAAGACTCTTATTATTTCCTTTCTTCTGCTTCCATAGGGCTTAATTTGCTCTTCATTTTCTAGTTTCTTAAGGTAGGAACTAAAATCTTTGATTTTGGGGGCCTTGGGGATTTACCAAGGATTTTTTTTTTATTATTGAGTTATAATTTAAATGCCATTTGTTGGAGACTATACTTGGTATGAGTTGAATCCTTTTGAATTTATTTTTTTAAGATTTTATTTATTCATGAGAGAGAGAGAGAGAGGCAGAGACATAGGCAGAGGGAGAAGCAGGCTTCCCACATGGAGCCCAATGTGAGACTCCATCCTAGGACCCCGGAATCACAACCTAAGCCAAAGGCAGACGCCCAACCGCTGAGCCACCCAGGCATCCCTCCCATGAGAAATTTGATGTCATGTTTCCTTTGTTTCTCTCTATGTAACATAACGTTTTTTTCTCTTGATTCTTTTAAGCTTTCTCTTTGCCCCTTGTTTTGAACAGTTGTATATCTCCTGGTAGAGTTTTCTCATGTTTCTTGTATTTCAGATTTATTGAGTTTTCTTGGATCTGTATATTTATAGTTTCCATTAAGGTTGGAAATTTTTCAGCTGTTATTTCTTTAAATATTTTTCCTGTCCTCCTCTCCCCAACCTCAGTTTTGGGACTCTAGTTATCCATGTATTAGGCAGCTTGAAGTTGATTCCACAACTCAATATCTTATTCAGTTTTTGCTTTTTTTTCTTGTGTATTTTGTTTTGGATAGGTTCTGCTGCTGTGTCTTTGAGTTCATTAATCTTTTCTTTTGCAATGTCTGATGTGCCATTAATCCCATTGTGTATTTTTCATCTCACACATTGTGGTTTTCATCTCTAGAAGTATAAGTTCAGTTTTGCTTATATCTTTTATTTCTTTTTAAACATGCGGAACACATCTATAAAATATTTTTTTTATTAGCTGGTTCTAACTTTTGTGCCAATTCTGGGTTGGTTCCAACTGATTATTCTCTTATGAGTTCATGTTTTCTTAACCTCTTTGTTCAGTCATCTGTAATTGAATGCCAGATGTTGTGAATTTTACTTTGTTGGGTGCTTTAGTTTTGAATTCATTCTTGCACTTTGTTTTAAAAATCAATTAAGTTACTTGAAACAGCTTGATCTTTTTGGGGGCTTGTGTTTAAGATTTGTTAGAGCACTAGAGCAGTGCTCTGTCTAGGACTAATTGCTATCTATCCACAGCTAAGGTAAGACCCAATTCTCATGAATTACGGGTTTTTCCAGTTTGTCAGGTGGGAACAGGCACTTTAAGTGGCTCACATACTGGTCCTTCTAATCCTTTTGGATATTTTTTTCCATCCTTCGCTAGCTGCTTCACGTGCATGTGCTGACTGGGATTTTGCTGAGTACTCAGTGATTCTCCAGGGTTCTCTGTGCAGTGTTTTTCTTTCTGGTACTCTGTCCAGTGGACTCTCACTAACTTGGATTCCTTAGACTCTCAGCTCTGTCTCAACTACTCAGTCCACCAGGCTCTATCACAGTTACCCTGCCTGCACTGTGGCTTTACTCTCTCAAGATAGTAAATTAGGGCAATCATAGGGCTCAGCTTGTTTGTTTCCTATCTCTTAGGGATTGTCCTTCACTGACTGATCTGTAAGGTCTGAAAACTGTCATTTCATGTATTTTGTCTGATTGGTTATTTCTAGTGGGAGGGTACGTGTGGTCCCTGTCATTCTATCATACTCAGAAGCAGAAGTCTAGATATCTGTATCAGTTGTTATTCTCTAGTATAGCCAACATTGTTTTCAGGTGTTGTTCCTGAATCTCTTTTTTTTCTTTTTTTTTTAATTTGTTTTTTATTGGTGTTCAATTTGCCAACATATAGAATAACACCCAGTGCTTATCCCATCAAGTGGCCCCCTCAGTGCCCATCACCCAGTCATCCCCACCCCCAGCCCACCTCTCTTTCTACCACGCCTTGTTCGTTTCCCAGAGTTAGGAGTCTCTCATGTTCTGTCTCCCTTTCTGATATTTCCCACTCATTTTTTCTCCTTTCCCCTTTATTCCCTTACACTATTTTT
Source organism: Vulpes lagopus (assembly GCF_018345385.1). NCBI lineage: Eukaryota > Metazoa > Chordata > Mammalia > Carnivora > Canidae > Vulpes > Vulpes lagopus. Next base: position 28,497,394 of record NC_054828.1, read on the forward strand.
TATATTCCCCAAATGAATGAGACCATATAATGTTTGTCCTTCTCCGATTGACTTATTTCACTCAGCATAATACCCTCCAGTTCCATCCACATCGAAGCAAATGGTAGGTATTTGTCGTTTGTAATGGCTGAGTAATATTCCATTGTATACATAAACCACATCTTCTTGGGATCCCTGGGTGGCGCAGTGGTTTAGCGTCTGCCTTTGGCCCAGGGCACGATCCTGGAGACCTGGGATCGAGTCCCACATCGGGCTCCCGGTGCATGGAGCCTGCTTCTCCCTCTGCCTGTGTCTCTGCCTCTCTCTCTCTCTGTGTGTGTGTGTGACTATCATAAATTAAAAATAAAAAAAACCATCTTCTTTATCCATTCATCTTTCGATGGACACCGAGGCTTCTTCCACCGTTTGGCTCTTATGGACATTGCTGCTATAAACATCGGAGTGCAGGTGTCCCGGCGTTTCACTGCATCTGTATCTTTGGGGTAAATCCCCAGCAGTGCAATTGCTGGGTCGTAGGGCAGATCTACACAGTTTTCCAGAGTGGCTGCACCAGTTCACATTCCCACCATCAGTGCAAGAGGGTTCCCCTTTCTCCACATCCTCTCCAACATTTGTTGTTTCCTGTCTTGTTAATTTTCCCCATTCTCACTGGGGTGAGGTGGTACTTCATTGTGGTTTTGATTTGTATTTCCCTGATGGCAAGTGATGCGGAGCGTTTTCTCACGTGCTTGTTGGCCATGTCTGTGTCTTCCTCTGTGAGATTTCTGTTCATGTCTTTTGCCCATTTCATGATTGGATTGTTTCTTTGCTGTTGAGTTTAATAAGTTCTTTATAGATCTTGGATGCTAGCCCTTTATCTGATATGTCATTTGCAAATATCTTCTCCCATTCTGTAGGTTGTCTTTTAGTTTTGTTGACTGTTTCTTTTGCTGTGCAAAAGCTTCTTATCTTGATGAAGTCCCAATAGTTCATTTTTGCTTTTGTTTCTCTTGCCTTCATGGATGTATCTTACAAGAAGTTGCTGTGGCCAAGTTCAAAAAGGGTGTTGCCTGTGTTCTCCTCTAGGATTTGGATGGAATCTTGTCTCACATTAAGATCTTTCATCCATTTTGAGTTTATCTTTGTGTATGGTGCAAGAGAGTGGTCTAATTTCATTCTTCTTCATGTGGCTGTCCAGTTTTCACAGCACCGTTTATTGCAGTGTGGCAGGATACAAAAATCAATGCCCAGAAGTCAGTGTCATTTCTATACACTAACAATGAGACTGAAGAAAGAGAAATTAAGGAATCAATCCCATTGCACCCAAAAGCATAAGATACCTAGGAATAAACCTAACCAAAGAGGTAAAGGATCTATACGCTAAAAACTACAGAACACTTCTGAAAGAAATTGAGGAAGACACAAAGAGATGGAAAAATATTCCGTGCTCATGGATTGGAAGAATTAATTTTGTGAAAATGTCAATGTTACCCAGGGCAATTTACATGTTTAGTGCAATCCCTATCAAAATACCATGGACTTTCTTCAGAGAGTTGGAACAAATTATCTCAAGATTTGTGTGGAATCAGAAAAGACCCCGAATAGCCAGGGGAATATTAATAAAGGAAACCATAGCTGGGGGCATCACAATGCCGGATTTCAGGTTGTACTACAAAGCTGTGATCATTAAGACAGTGTGGTACTGGCACAAAAACAGACACATAGATCAATGGAACAGAATAGAGAATCCAGAAGTGGACCCTCAACTTTATGGTCAACTAATACTCGACAAAGGAGGAAAGACTATCCACTGGAAAAAAGACAGTCTCTTCAATAAATGGTGCTGCTCCTGAATCTCTTGATACAGAAAACATTTTTATGTAATTATTATCAGATAGGATGGTGTATTAGTTTCCTGTTGCCTGCTCTAATAAATAACCACAAGCTTAGTGGCTATAAACAATGCTAATTTATCTTACAGTTGTAGATATCAGAAGTCTAAAGTGGATCATGTGGGCTAAAATCATGGTGTTGGTAGAGCTGTGTCCTTTTTGGAAGCACTAGGGGAGAATCTGTTTGGCTTTTTAAACTTCCAGAGTTCACCCGCATTCCTTTGGATTATAGCCCCTTCCTGTGGTGTTCAAAGCCAGCAACATCTGGCCAAGCCTTTTTTTTTTAAATTTTAATTTTATCTTAGTTCCAGTGTAGCTAACATGTAGTGTTAATGTTAGATTTAGGTGGCCAAGTCTTTCTTATGCTGCCATCTCTCTGATCCTCTCTTTTCTGCTTTGTTATTCCACTTTTAAGGATATTGGGCCTACCCAGATAATCCAGAGTAATCTTGTTATTGTCAGTTGATTGCAGCTTTAAGTAATTCCCTTTTGCCTTGTGGACCTAGCATATTCATAGGGACCTGAAATTAGGATGTGAACATCTATGGGGTGGGAGAACATTATTTTGCCTGTCACTGATAGATGGCTTTCAGCATCCTTCTCCTTGCCTCAGACATTTTTCTTTTTTATTACAGTGAAGAAAAATGGTATATTAAGGATTTTGTTTTTAACCTACACACATTAAAAAGTATTATTAGAAACAATGAAACTGTAAATCTGCGCTTTTAAAAAAGTGTTGTGTATAACTTGTCTATCATACATAATAATATATAGAGGTAGTTTATTTTAGTTTTGGATATAATTCAGATCTTAATTTTTATGGATTACTTCACAAGTTGTGATTTGAGAATTTTTCAGAGCATTCTATCTGGTAGTCTATAGAAACTTCCCAGGTTTGTGACGTTGATGTGTTGCCATAAATGTAACTTTTAGACCAATGTTAACCTACCTTGTATTTCAGTATTTTTTTCTCTTAACATACTCCACCTTCCTCCCATCACGTTAACTTCTTGTGCTCTGTTGTGTATCATGTGGTGCAGCTGGGAAGTCCTGGTGTGTGTTCTTTTCCTGTTAGGTCTTTAGCAGTGTCATCTCCTGCATGTCAACAGTTTCAGTGCTCTCTGACAAATGTCAGTGTTGCAGAACCATGATTTTTCCTTGACCTTTACCCAAGGTTCTGTGGGAAGGGTTACGTGTACTTGATATTGACAAGAGTAATTTATGTAGAGCAGCTCCGAGTGATTATGTTTCACTTTTCCTTCCACAGCTGTCTTTGTGTTGTGGCTCCCCTATTCCTCATATGTCTAAATAATGTTTGATGAATATTTGATAAAGTAGTTGTTTAATATGATATTTCTTTTACTATTTAATCCAGAAGTCAAGGCTCGAAACAAAAGTGCAGAACAGTAAAGCAGATTTTAATCATACTTTATTACTCCTCTCCTGCATTAAAAACAAACTAGGCTTTTATATGACCAAGCACAGTTGAAGGTCAGTAGGGCCAGTTTTTAGAGCACACAGTGAAGCCAGTGACATAAATGAAGGCCATTTATGAAACCTTCTACTGCTTCTTTCTTATGACCTGCTTTGCTGCCTTTGGCACACCCCTGGGTGGAAATGAGTTAGATGTACCCAGAATGGCAGACCAATAAGTTGGCCAAAGAACTCAGCACTTTGTCCTTGTTGCAGGAATAGGATCAGGGTTGTCATCCTCCTATGACCACAGTTCTGGGGCCTGGACCCAGACTGGCTGAACACCACTTCTTCCATTTGGCTGGTTTGTGACTGGGGTCTGGTACCTGGTAAATAGATAAGGTCAAGGCTTTGCAGATGGCTGATTTTCCTTTACATACTGGTTTATCATTTGCTAGCTGTGTGGTCTGTGGAATACATTATTTAATTGTGGACTTCTGTTAGCTGTAAAATGGGCATACACATGCTTAATAGGCACTTTACATGGGTACTCAAATTGTTCTTGATATCTTTAGAGAATACTTCCTACCTTGAAAAAAATCTTTTTCTGTGCTATTTTCTCTGGCCTGTGGTTCTGTTCACATCTTCCTGCCTCTTTCATCTAGGGGGAAAAAAAACTGCTGGAGGTTTGTCTCTTGCATCAGCCTTCAACACCCTGCTGCCCCCTACTAAGCAGTTCCTTGGGGGCATGGTAAGTCTAATTAAGACATACCCACAGAGGTAGCCATTTCTTTAAGGTAGTTGTCTTTTATTTTAATCATATAGGCAAAGTTTGCATTCCATTCCATGCTGATTTTAATAGAAAAACAATTTTTCCTAAGTGAATACTCCTGGAAGATGTCTCATGTTTTCCTACTTCTAGTTCATAGCAGCATATTCCTGGAAACATTTCTTTACTGGCTACAGCAGCACTATTAAAGCAATTCTCAACAATGAGAATGGAAGGGAATGTTGCCAGGGTCTTGGTTTGTAGAGGTGGACCACTAATCTGGTGTCCTTGCATAGCTCAGCATCAGACAAGTTGTTTTGAATGGCACGGAGTTAAATTTAGAGAAGTAGATGATTTTGTATTATTTGAGGCAAACCAGGTAGTCCAGTGTTGTACTTTTGATGAAAGCCCATGATGGATACCAGGCTACTTGTGGGAGAAGGTGTTTGGCTTTGGGTTTCAGCTTAGTTCTGTTCCTCAAAGATTCTTAGTGTCAGTTTTTTTTTTGTTTTTTAAATTGGAGTAGATTGTATACGGTGATATGGATAATCTTCATCAGATGAGCTTATAGATAGATTTCTGAATCATTGCAGAATGAGTGCTCCAAGACCTTGGGATAACAGCCCAGGTGGAGGAGCATCAGCACAGAAAGATACATATGAAGATCACAGAGCAAGCCTGAAAGTGCATTAACTAGATTCCGAAAAGGAAAAGTTTCGAAACGTAAGCTAGGCATTAGGTGTCTATAGACATAGTCAGGGGAGAAAAGAGGTAACACTAGCAGAGAGAGGTTTAGAAAGAGATGTTGGCGAATAGGCTGAAAGACCTAAGCCAGGGAGATTGGCCTGGGCCCTGGAAGAAATTGGTGATAAAACAGTGGTCTGTCTAAGCCTCCATGCCACCACCCATCCTCAGCACATCTTTAGGGGCCTTAGGATATGCACAATGTACAGGGTGATTTCTCTTCAGAGCCTTTGTACAGTTGAAGATAAAAGTCTTTGCTCAGTAATTATATCAGCAAATTGTGCTTTAGTGAGTTAAGTGAGCTATTTAGCATAACTTGTCATATCCTTCTTGTTCTGATGGGAAGGCTGGGCCTTAGAAAACTGGCTTGGGTGGTAAGTTGGATAAAGGGTCCCCATTATGATGAGAAGCTTGTTATGGTCAGGTCTCTGTCTTCACCACACAGACAAGTAGAAGCTGTTGAAAGTCACTCTTTGTGCAGTCTTTCCTGCAGGTGTAAGCCAACACTGCTTGGCATACTTTCTGAATTTATGTTTTCATCTGACTGCCTTCCTTCTGAGGATGGAACTGGTTCTTAAAGCCCTCCTTATAGATAAAGAGGAACCCACTGTTACTTGCATTGTGCATGGTACACAGCAGGTGCTCAGAAAATCTTGATTCAGTTGAAAATTGAATTATATTCTGTGGGCTAGTTCCTGACCTTGTTTGCCTCAGAACTTCATGTTGGTTTTTCAAAATGTTAATGCTTAAGAAAAAAATGTTAATGCTTAAAACATAACATTGATTTTTTTCTTTTCTTTCCTCCTTTCTTCCTTTCCTTTCCTTTCCTTTCCTTTCCTTTCCTTTCCTTTCCTTTCCTTTCCTTTCCTTTCCTTTCCTTTCCTTTCCTTTCCTTTCCTTTCCTTTCCTTTCCTTTCCTTTCCTTTCCTTTCTTTTCTTTCTTAACATAGACCTTCTGAGCCCTAATCTGGTAGTCACATCTCAGTTCTTATGTGGTCATCAGACTAGGCTGAACTGGCACATTCATTCATTCATTTTCATTTAGTGGGTGCTCTATCCTAGCCTACGACTAGAAAGATAAAGACACAGTTCTGGACCTAGCCTCTAGCACAGTGGAGTGAGCAGGCCTGCAGACATTGAGTTTCGAGTTCCAAGTGGTTGCCCAAGATAGGCCAGTTGCTATGGACAGAAATAAGTGGACTAGTGTTGTTTTGGGAGGCAGAAGGCCTTAGTTGGGAACCATCAGAAAAAACATTTCAGTGTGATCCAGTTTGCACGTTTCTTATCAGGACCATTTCTTCCTTACAAATGTTTGGATTTGAATAAAGCTTTTGGGGTCCATAAGTAAGCAAACACACTGTGAACTGACCTTGCTTAGAATAGGTAACTCATTTTTGGGTCTTGGGCTTGACAGTGAGTAAGTAGCTTTGTCATAATGTGCCTATGTCTCAAAGAGGGAATTTGGGGTTTCCTTTTTCCTCTTCCCTTCCCCCCACCTTAAAAAAGTTGTTTAAGACTTCTCAGCAGGATGTGTTACGTGGGAAGACAGCATGGTTTGATAAAAAGAAAAGCATTGAAACTCTAGTACTTACTAGCTCTGTGACCTTGGGCAAGTTACTGAGTCTTTTTCTTCTTAGATTGAATTAAAAATATTTTATGCAGTGTTGAGGAGTTTAAACTTTTGGTTTGAGGATGCTTAATAAATTTACCATCACTATCTTTCCTTCAATATCAACCCTCTTGAAAAATTCCCCATTGTAAGTTTCAGGTTAGTAAGTATATAATTTTTAATTATAATTTGTTAATTATTTATTAAAATTCTTTATGTCCATGTGATCTTCATATTTTGATTTTTTACTCCCTTCTCCTTTCTGCCAGTTGGTCTATACACAGGGAATTTAAATGGAGCCCTGTCAAACCTTTCATCCAGTAGTCACACGTGAGTAAGTTTACACACTGTACTAAGTTACACTTCATGTTCTCTATTACTTTGCCTTTCTCATGCAACCAATATTTACTGAGCACACTGCTGGGCTCTGGTAATAAGTTTATGAGTAAGACTTAGTCATGAGCTTCCAAGAATTTTTTGTTAGAAAGGCAGGCATAAATAATTACAATGTGGAGTTAAAGATATGTATCAAGGTTGTGTACCGACAGGAAGGACTTAAGTTGATTGTATAAATAAAGTTATGTTGGTCATTTTATGTAATGGAGAGAACAATTCTAGTAAGGATGTTAGGTCTGGATCCATATAACCCAGTTTTACAGTGAGTCAAAACACTGCTTCTTCATAGGTTCATTCGACCCCTTGACACCCATCTAACACGTGTGCCTTTTTTTTTTGTTTCGTGTAGTGAATGGGTGTGGCTGAATTTAGACCTTTGAACACTCCTGGAAAAAGTCTGATCAGAGCAAGCTCATGTCTTTCTGATAAACGATCAGCCTTGCATGGAGCTTGGCTTCCTATCTCCCTGTAGAGACTAGATGTATAGGTCATTTGGAATACCACTTTGATTGTGATCAGGAGGTTATCTAGCCCACATGCCTCAGCCTCCTGATGTGTTTTGATGGGGATAGTAGGAGTAATACCTTCTAGGCTTGGTGTGAGAACTGAATGAGATCATCTGTAGGGCTTGGTATGTAGTAAGTGCTAAATTAGTGCTAGCTCTTGTTGTCCTTACAAAATTCATATGGTGTTTCAATCTGGACTGCTTGTGTAATACCAGACTAGCCAGATTGTAGTTATTTTCAATTAGACTAGGCTGACTCCTTAGTCTGAAGGTATTCCATATATTCAGTTCAGCAAACATGTATTGCAGGCCAAGTATGTGTGAGACACTGGGTTGGTCATTGAGGCCTCAGAGACCAGTAAGAGGTGATTCTTGTCCTCAAGTAGTGTATATTTTTTATTTGTATTGCACTCTGCTTTCCCAGAGTACTTTTAAGATCAGAACATTTAAATAGATTTGAATATTGGAAGAGAGAAGAGAATTTAAAGGTTCTTTTTAAGTAAAATATCAAGTAGCTTAAGTAAATTGCCCTTCCTAGACCTTATTAACCACCCCGAAAGACTGTAGCTAAGTGGAATACCAGACACTGTGCAGGTTTAACCTCTGCTGAATTATGATGTAGTGAGCAACCACTCTACTTACTGTGCTAGGTTTACATGTTTGGTGTATGCATTGCATCAGCCTTAGTAATCAGAGAGTTTAACATATTAGATATCCATAATGGAAACTTGTTTTATGAGAGGGAAAAAATATAGCTAGTCCTGTCAAGTTAATGATGGCAATTTAACTATAAAAATTTGCTAGTGTTAGGACTCCTGGCTGGCTCAATATCTTGATTTCAGTTCAAGTCATAATCCCAGGGTCCTGGGATGGAGCCTTATTACATTGGGCTCCGCACTCAGTGGGGAGTCTGGTTATCCCTCTTCCTGTCCCTCCCCCTGTTTGCAGGGCACACACACTTGCTCACTCATGTGTGCATCCCCCTCCCCCTGGAAATAAATAAAATCTTTAAAAAATTTGCTAGTCTCACATGTAAACTTTTTCTTTAATTTCTACTTTGCTTCTGATTAATTTTTTTCTTTAGGTTCTGCTTGCTTTTTTTATTGGATTATCCTTATATTACCGTTCTTTTTCTACTCATTTACATTTTTAGATCTAGTTGAAAGAGCCACACCAGGAAACTTGGCCAGTGTCATCACCATATATTTCTACCTTTATGTGAATTTCAGAATTATATTTAGATGATTTCTCTATGGCAGACTATAAAGAAAGGCAGAAACTAGCTTTCAAAGTTAGCCTGTCAAGGGGTAGGCTAGCTTACAAATCAAAATTCACTAGAGAATTTCTTCATATTTCTGGAAGCAGTAATTTTCATTACACCAGGGAATTTTTAAATAATCTGTGCTGTTTGGAGATCAGATGAGTTGGTGCCCAGTCATAGGATTTGTCACATCACCACATTCATTATTCCTAGTTTCCATTTGTGCATAGCTGAGTAGCCCCATAAATAATCTTGATAGTAGGTGGTTAGTAAGTGATGGCTATTATATACCAGATATGCTACAGTACTGCCTGTTTTAACAGGAAATATATACGTGAGGGAACTGGAGTTTAAAGATTATGAGTCAGTGTTTTCCCAAATCTTCCTGAGAATAGTTAATAGTTGTAATCGTAATCATTTGATAATGTCTCCTTATTTTAGAGATTAATATCTTTCTTCTCAAGATTTGTTAGGATTAAGTAAGAAAAGTGCATGCAGATTGTCTAATTCAGTGCTCTGTAGGTAGAAGGCATTCAGTAGATGTTTTATTTTGATGAGATTTTTTTTTTTTGTCTGGCAGTGAAGGTGTAGTATAAGGATAAAACTGCAGTAGGATTGACTTAGCCAAGGACATTATATCTTTTTTTATTTATTTTTATTTTTTTTAATTAATTTTTATTGGTGTTCAATTTACCAACATACAGAAAAACACCCAGTGCTCATCCCGTCAAGTGTCCGCCTCAGTGCCCATCACCCATTCCCCTCCAACACCCGCCCTCCTCCCCTTCCACCACCCCTAGTTCATTTCCCAGAGTTAGGTGTCTTTATGTTCTGTCTTCCTTCCTGATATTTCCCAACATTTCTTTTCCCTTCCTTTATATTCCCTTTCACTATTATTTATATTCCCCAAATGAATGAGAACATACCCTGTTTGTCCTTCTCCGATTGACTTATTTCACTCAGCATAATACCCTCCATTTCCATCCACGTTGAAGCAAATGGTGGGTATTTGTCATTTCTAATGGCTGAGGAATATTCCACTGTATACATAAACCACATCTTCTTTATCCATTCATCTTTCGATGGACACCGAGGCTCCTTCCACAGTTTGGCTATTGTGGCCATTGCTGCTAGAAACATCGGGGTGCAGGTGTCCCGACGTTTCATTGCATCTGAATCATTGGGGTAAATCCCCAACAGTGCAATTGCTGGGTCATAGGGCAGTTCTATTTTTAACTCTTTGAGGAACCTCCACACAGTTTTCCAGAGTGGCTGCACCAGTTCACATTCCCACCAACAGTGTAAGAGGGTTCCCTTTTCTCCGCATCCTCTCCAACATTTGTTGTTTCCTGCCTTGTTAATTTTCCCCATTGTCACTGGTGTGAGATGGTATCTCATTGTGGTTTTGATTTGTATTTCCCTGATGGCAAGTGATGCAGAGCATTTTCTCATGTGCATGTTGGCCATGTCCATGTCTTCCTCTGTGAGATTTCTCTTCATGTCTTTTGCCCATTTCATGATTGGATTGTTTGTTTCTTTGGTGTTGAGTTTAATAAGTTCTTTATAGATTTTGGATACTAGCCCTTTATCTGATATATGTCATTTGCAAATATCTTCTCCCATTCTGTAGGTTGTCTTTTAGTTTTGTTGACTGTATCCTTTGCTGTGCAAAAGCTTCTTATCTTGATGAAGTCCCAATAGTTCATTTTTGCTTTTGTTTCTTTTGCCTTTGTGGATGTGTCTTGCAAGAAGTTACTGTGGCCAAGTTCAAAAAGGGTGTTGCCTGTGTTCTCTTCTATGATTTTGATGGACTCTTGTCTCACATTTAGATCTCTCATCCATTTTGAGTTTATCTTTGTGTATGGTGAAAGAGAGTGGTCCAGTTTCATTCTTCTGCATGTGGATGAAGGACATTATATCTTAACTATGTATTTAACAAGCTCCATTCTTAGCTATATGTAATTTTTTGCTTTCCTTGGTGAGAATTACTTGACTGTGTTAAGGAAATTATGGAAAATACTGACTTCTTCCCTAACTGTATTCCTGCAAACTGTAGTTGTTTGCAGTAAGACTGAATTTAAAGGAGAGGTGTGTAACTTGCATACCAATTTCAGTAATAGAAAGTGACATGAGCATAATTGTGAAGAAATAAAGGTCAAAGGTCAGCCTTGAGTCAACCCAATAGACTGCCATAACAGTTGTCCCAGTTTCCTAAATTTCAGAGCAGTATTTTGGAACTTTATTTATTTATTTTTATTTTTTTATTTTTTAAAGATTTTATTTATTCATGAGAGGCAGAGATGCAGGCAGAGGGAGAAGCAGGCTCCATGCAGGGAGCCCGACATGGGACTCCATCCTAAGTCTCCAGGATCATACCCTGGGCCTAAGGAGGCGTTAAACCGCTGAGCCACCAGTGCTGCCCCAGTATTTTGGAACTTTTAGATGCTAGTCTCCTTTATTTTCTTTTGTCTGAGGATATAGGATTCTGATTAAAAATGAAAAAGAGACCTTTGCTTGAGCTGTGTTACAGTAATGGGTGTGAAGGGATTGCTACTGTCCTATTGGCAGAACATGCAGGAATGTGAAAGCTTGGTTTGCTAGTTTTCCAGGAGGTAGGTTGGAGTGTTATAAAACATTACTATACCTGTGTCACTTTTATGTACGGGTCAGAAAACCAAGTTGAGGAAAATGTTTATATTTGAAGTTATAACATTCTTTCAAGTACTAGTTCATTCCATATACATATATTTTGAACTCTTAATAGAAATTTACCACAACAAATTTGAATGAATGTGAAACCTTTTTAAATACATGATGTAGTAATAAACATTATTTGTTTTTTTTTTTTTTATTATTTGGTATTTAAAGTGGAAAATCAAATTGTTCTAGCAATCTTGAAGACATATTTTTAAGCTGCCTACTTCCTATGACCTTAAAAAAAATTAAGCAATATAACTGTTTTCGTCTCCCCATACTACATAGGAAATAATAAAAGATGAAAACTAGGTGACAGTTGTATGCCTTCAGGGTATTTAGAGCATATATGGCTGTAGAGTAATATGTACCTAAAACAGCCCTGTAAGATAAGTGAACTTTATTGACTTGTGCCAACCTTCTTTTTTTCATGGCTTAGCTGGCTTTATTGAAATAATTTGCATACAATAAATTCACCACCTTTAAGTGTACACTTTGATTACACCTTTAAGTGTACACCCAGTTCTGAAATCACCACCATTGTATTACCATTGTAATACAGGACACTCTCACCATCTCAAAATGTTCCCTTTTGCCTCTTTGCATTCAATGCCTTCCTCTCTTTACTGGCCCCAGGCAACAACCCCTGATCTGCTTTCTGTCACCATAGTTTTGCTTTTTATAGAATTTAAAATAAATATAATCATACTGGAATCATACTGCAGTCGTTTGCTTGACTTATTTTCCCTTAATGATTTTGAGATTCGTTTATGTTGTATGTATAGTAGGTTGTTTCTTCTTATTGCTGAGTACTGATCTCTTATATGGATATACTACAACTTACTTATTCACCTGTTAACGGAAATCTTGGTTGTTTCACATTTTGGTCTATTATGACAAAAGGTTTTATGAACATACAAGTAAAAGTCTTTTTTTTTTAAAAGATTTTATTTATTTATTTGAGAGAGAGTGTGTGTGTGTGTGAGAGAGAGAGGGAGAGAGAATGAGCAAGGGGAGGGGTAGAGGGAGAAGCAGACTCCCCACTAAGAAGGGCTTGATCCCAGGATCCTGAGATCATGATCTGAGCACAAGGCAGATGCTTAAGTGAGCCACCCAGGCACCCCAAAAGGTTTTTTTTTTAACAGATATTTTTGTTTCTTTAACTAAATACCTTAGCAGTGGGATTGTTGAATGTTTGGTAAGATTATGTTTACCTTTGTTAGAAATGGCCAGTTGGTCACCACCAGCGGTGCATGAGTTTTCCAGCTATTCTTGCTGTATGTCTTTGCCCCCTTGGTGTTGTCAGTTATTTTAGTAAATGTGTAGTGGTATTTCATAATGGTTTTAATTAGCTTTTGCCTCAGAGCTAATGATATGAGTATCTTTTCATGTTCTAGGCTATTTATAGATCTTCTTTATAATGTTTCTAGTTAAATCTTTTGACTCATTTAATTGAGTTATTAGCTTTTATAAATTCTTTACTATTCTGTATGTGATTCTTTTGTCAGATACATAGCTAATATTTTATTATTTATTTCTTATTATCTATATATAGTTTTTTCCCTGAGTGTATTATTTGCCTTTTCATTTTTAGTTTTTTGAGAGCAAATATTTTAAGTGAAGTCTGATTTTTCACCTTCTTCACATACGGTTCTTTACTTTTTGAGACCTGTAACAGTTTTTGCCACAGTTTCACCACAAAGTCACAAAGATTTACTTCTATTTGTTTCTCTAGAATATTATAGTTTTAGGTGTTACTTTTAGGTTTATAATCCATTCTAAGCTAATTTTTAAAATATCTGTTATGAGGAGAGAATAAATATTCATTATTTACATACAGGTATTCAGCCAATCCAGCACCATTATGAAGAAATTCCTTTCTCCTACTTAATTTTGGAAAATTAGTTTATTTTTCTGAACTAATCTTTCTCACAATCAGTTAACCATCTATGTATTTGTCCATTTTGGGTATCTTAATTCTGTTTCATTGATTTAGTCATTTTTGTCAGTACCACACGGTCTTGATTATTGAGAATTTTTAATAAGTCTTTAAAAGAGGTAGTGAAAGTTCTCCAAATTTATTTAAAAAAAATTATGTTAGCTGTTTTTGCTTATTTGCATTTCTATATATATTTTAGACTTGTCAATTTCCTAAAAAAAGAAAAAAGCTGTTGGGACTTAGAATCTTGGTGTCAGTTCAGAGAGAACTGACATCATAACAGTCTCTTTATTTAGGTCTTTTGTTAAAAGGTATTTTATAGTTTTTAGTGTATAAGTATTGTACGTCTTTTGTTAAATTTGTTCCTTTATGTTTTTGAATGCTATTGTGAATAGAATTGTATTTTTATTTTTCATTTGTTGTTAGTATATAGAGACATATTCATTTGTGTATGTTGACTCTGTATCCTGCAGCCTTAATTAATTTACTTATTGATTCTAATGATGTCTTTCTTAGGGTAGATTCATATGTGGATTCATCTACTTTGGGTAGATTCATACATGATCATGTCTGTGAAGAAGAATTTTATAGCTTCCATTCCAATCTGTATGCCTTTTTTCCCCTTTTTTTTCTTTTTAAAAGTAGATTCCATGCTAGAAGTGGCTTGAACTCATGACCCTGAGATCAAGAGTCAGATGTTTAGCCAACTGAACCACCACCCAGGCACCCCAAATCTGTATGCCTTTTGCTGCTTTTTCTTGCCTCAATGCAGTGGCTAAAATTTCCAGAACAACATTCAATAAAAGTGGCAAGAGTGGACATCCTTGTTCTCAGTTTTAGGGGGAAGTTATCCAGTCTTTCACCATGTGTATGATAATAGGTTTTTCCTAGTTGCTCATAATTAGATTGAAGACGTTCCTTTCTATTGTTAGTTCATTGATAGTTTCCATTACAATTTGGTGAATTTGTCAAATGACTTTTCCATATCTGTTGAGATGGTTATAAATAGGTCTTTTTTAAAGTAATGTTAAAATGTAAAAAATGTTAAACCAACATTGCATTCTTGGTATTATCATTTTTTGATCATTATGTTACTAAGTTTTTATGTATTGCTGGATCAGTGTTGTAAAACATTGTTAAGCATTTTTGTATCAGTGTTGATGGGGTTTTAGGTTTTAGGTTTTTGAAATTTTGTCTATTTGTGGTGGCAGTATAATGATGGACTTGTAAAATTAATTATGAGGTATTTCCCCTCTAATGTTGAAATATTTATATAGAATTGGTCTTTTTTTTTTTTTTTTTTTTTAAAGCTGTTTCAGGAAACCATCTACAGCTCAGAGAGGAAAACTACAAGGTGATCCTGAAACCTTTTTTTTTGTGCCAGGAAGTAAAATGTGCTCAAGGACTAATGAGAACACATCATAAAGATATGAGCTGGCTTGAAGGGACTCTACTTGACCAAATTTGGGACATTTTGAGCATCAAAAAAGAATAATAACAGTAATCAATTCTATTGGGAGAAAAATCCATGAGCCCATAGTGATGCTCAAAAATGAAAAGGGTGGAGGGAAATGAAAATGGCATTACCAAAGAATGTTATGTAGCAAATGTACCATGAATGATTGAAATTAAAATCACCATTGTACAGCCACCAGAGTAATAATTGATTCAGGCAAGAATTATCAGTGGATGCTAAAATCATTGGTGAAAGGCTATCGGTTCGATGCCTGCTAGCTCAGTGTAGTCCCTGTGGACTACTTGTTTTTTTACAAAAGGAAAACAACCTCTTTCTGATGGAAAGATCTGGTGGATACTTGGATCAACCAAGTGATCGAGTTTAGCAACACCAGTAATGTCAGACAAAGCCAGTGTATCTCCCTGATGATGAGATGCAGTGTCATCTAAATAATGTTTAATCTGAATCTCATCATGAGACAGTAGTAAAGTAAATCAAGATTGTGGGATACTTTGTAAAACATTAGGTGTGGATTCTTCAAAAATATGTCATCAAAGACAAAATATTTGAGACTGTTCTGATTGAAAAGAGACTAAAGAAGCATTATAGCCATCTGTAATGCATGATCCTTGATTGGATTCTGAACTGCAAAAATATCAGACACTTTGGTAGACAACTGAGGTAAATTTAAATATGTACTACATATTTTTTAAAATATTACTGGATTAACATGAAACTGGTTGTCTTAAAAAAAAAAAAAAAGAAAGAAACTGGTTGTCTTGCTCTCCTACTCTGAAACCTGTTTCAAGACTTAGTAGTGGCTTCTAATTGGCCAAATCTGGTGGCTTATTTTAGTCTTTGCTTCCCCTTCCCTCCATCCTCTCTATATAATACCTTTAGACATTGTTGAACCTTCCTCTTTTGGCCTGCATGATACATGCTCTGCCTTCTGTTGCTCTTTCTCAGACACCTCTACTGTCAGTACTCCATTGCTGCCTGAGAGAAATCCTGCCCTGTACTGAATTATATAGAATCGTCTATACTTATCCTATATATGAACTGTATAGATTACGGTTCTCTACGATTTCTTCCTTGGTGACTTTTTAAAGCTTAGGAGCTTCAGTTTTCATCTGTTTCTGGAGTGTCTCCAGTTCTGACCTCTTTCCCCAAGTTCAAATACTGCCCTGGGACTGCCTGCATCAGCATTTTCACTTGCATTATTCCATTGTTCTCTCAAATCCTGGATGTCTGAGGTTGGATTAAGCCTTTTCCTTCATACTCCTCTTCAAATCTGGTCATCCACCTAGCTTCAGCTGAAAAGGCCTTTAAATCCCTAATCTCCAAAGCTTGTGTGTCACTATAAAATGCAAAGTCCCAGGCTCAGTCCCAGAGAATAGGATTCAGTGGGTTTAGATGTAGACCCAGAACCTCCATTTCATTGAGTACCAAGGGGATTTGATGCAGGGATCCAAGGACACACCCTTTGAGAACTGCTGTTTTAATGATCAATTTAAGGGTTAGTTACTGTACTAGTTTACCATGGGATTCCTCTGCCTTCAAGAAGCCAATGTTGAGAGACCTCCTCCCCCTCTTTAGTGTGGAATATTGTTGAGAGGAAGCCTGAGCCTGAATTTTTTTGAAAAACTGGCCTGAGCTCCCATCCTGACCTTGCTGTTTACATGTAGTGTGGCTTTGAGCAAGTTACTAGAAAAATGGGAAAAACCAGGACTTAGGTAAATAAATAAATAAATAAACAAACAAATAATCAAAGTACCTACTGTGTCATTAGCTAACTGTATCTTGGAAGCCTAATTATGAAATTTTCTTCCTTACTTATTTGTCAACATACTTGGGAGTTGTGCCAAAAGGTAGGAAACTTTCCAGTACATTTTCAAAACAGGAAACCTATGTCCTTTTGGAATAGAAATTTTAGCACTTAAACACATTTCTTTCCCCTAATGTCTGAAGAGGTTACTTGTTTCTCTTTTTAAGTTTAGGTTTGAAATTGACCTACCCCAGGATGAGATCCTAAAGTAACCTTGCCCCTCCCTATTCTGTGAATTAGCTTGTACCTTCTGTTTATAGCCAATGGTTAGTGCCAAAAATGGTATCCCTAGAGCTTTGAAGCAAACCAGGACAGACTAGAGGTAAATTAAGATTTGTGCCTTGTTGCTAAAGGGGAAAAATATGCATAATGACTTTTTTGTACTCTTATAATCAGATGATAACATGAAAATATATAAATCTAAAAAAAATTAGAATTCATAATACTGCTAAAATTTATATTTAAGTAAAACATTAAGTACTTAGGGATAGTAGGATTTTTGTTTATTTTTGGTTGATTTGGAACCTACCAAACTGGTGTCTTCAACTTTTTTTTTCTTTTTTTGTAAAAAGTTGCACATTTAATGTGTTTGGACCTCTAATTTCATTTTTACGTTAATGTGTTAAATAATTTTTTAAACTTAAAATTTATTTTAGAGGTGGGGAATAAGCTATTAAAGAGGCTATTGAAGACTGACAGTAAATAAAAATATTAAATCATGCATTTATAAAAATCATGTTTAATAGTAAAAAAAAATCTAGTTTCCACTGCTTACTGAAAAAGGAAATATTCTTTAACTATTTCTAATTAAAACACATTCTCGTTTTGATAATTTTTTTTTTACCCCCAATTACTTCTGTTCCCAAGGAAATTTTCCTATTATTAAGTCTTTTATTCTTTTACTATTTATGGAACATGACCTGTCATTTATGAGTTCCTTGAAAAAAACTTGAATTTGATCTGCACCTGAAGCTGATCAGAGTATAGGAGCAACTCCTTGAGTTAAAACAAGGACTGCAATTAAAAAAAAAAAAAAAAAAACTCAAACAAAACTGTTATCTGTATAAACAAATTATCTGGTGGGACATGTAACTATTTTATAACGTTCATATTTCTGCTTAGCACAAACAAAATAACTTGGTTCTAAGATACTATTTATTTCTTCTAGGTGTCCTACTTGTAGCACCATTTGTTGAAAAGGCTGTCCTTCTTGTGAATTACTTCTGCACCTTTGTCAGAATCAGTTAGGGATATTTGTGTGAGTCTGTTTCTGGGTTCTGTGTGGTTTCCCATTGATCTTTGTGTATCCCTCCAGTTCCACTCTGTCTTGAGTGCTTTTAGCTTTATAGTAAGTCTTAATATTGGATAGAGTAATTCCTTCTACTTTATTTTTTTCCTTCCACTTTATTCTTATATCCCAAGATTATTTTAGCTACTTTAAGGAATATACATTTCTATGTATATTTTATTTTATAATTTAAAGATTTTATTTATTCATGAGAGACACACACAGAGAGAGGGAGAGAGAGAGAGAGAGAGAGAGAGAGAGGCAGAGACACAGGCAGAGGGAGAAGCAGGCTCCGTGCAGGGAACCTATGTGGGACTCGATCCCAGGAGTTCAGGATCACGCCCTGGGCCAGAGGCAGGCAGTAAACCGCTAAGCTGCCCCGGGATCCCCTCTATGTATATTTTAGAGTAAGATAGTGTATGTCTATAAAAAAAAACTTTGCTGAAATACTGGTAGAAATTACATTAATTCTGTATACTAATTTGGGTGAATGCACATTTATATTATGTTACAGTGTGTATGTTCATATACTTAGGTCTTTTAAAAGAAATCAGCACTGTGTGATTTTTAGCATACAGATCCTATACATATTTTGTTAAGTATATACCTAAATATTTTATTTTTTGTATTGATTTTAAATGGTCTTTTGTTTTTAATTTTAGTTTCCACATGTTCATTGTTAGTATATAGAAATGTTATTGGTTTTGGAGTGTTATATCTTGCTACCTTACTGAATTCACTTATTATAGAAGTTTTAGTGCTTTTTTGTTTTTTCTTTTTTTATAGATTCCTTTGGGTTTTCTACATAAACTATCATGCCATCTGCAAGTAGGGAGAGTTTTTTTCTTTTTTCCTGTTCTGTGCATTTTAATTTATTTTTCTTTACTGCAATGGCTAGAATTTCTAATACTGTGGTGAATAAGAGTTGTGAAAGCAATATCCTCACCTTTTCCCCAGTTTTAGGGGGACATCATTCTTCACTATTAATGACATTGTTAGCAGATTGCTCTTTCATAGAGTGAAGGAAGTTCCATTTTGTTCTTTGTTGAGAATGTGTGTCTTGAATGGATTTTGGATTTTATCAAAAGCTTTGTCTGCATCATTTGTTTTGATCACACAGTCTTCTTAGTTAACTGTCTATAGTGGATTTTATTGATTAATTTTCAAATATTTGAATCAGTCTTGCATGCTGAATAAATCCTACTAATCAGTCATGGTGTATAGTTCCTTTTACACGTTACTAGATTCAGTTTGCTAGTTTTTTGTTGAGGGTTTTGTATCTAAGTTAATGAGGCATATTGGCCTGTAGTTCTAAAAAAATTTTTTTGTTGTGTTTTTGTCTGGCTTTGGTATCAGGGTAATACTACCTTCATAGAGTTGGTGAGTATTCCCATCTTCTATTTTCTGGAATAGATTATGTAAAATTGTTGGTATTTCTCCTTTAAATGTTTGATAAAGACTTTCAGTAAAATCATTTGTGCCTAAGGAATTCTTTTTGGGGGAATCTTCCTATTGACAAATTCAGTGTTTTAAATGACTATAAACATATGCTGGCCATCTGTTTCTTCTTGGTTGAGCTTTGGTATTTTGTGTTTTTCAGGAATTGGTAAGTTTTTTTAAGTTGTTAAATTTATGAGGGTGAAATTGTTCTTTGTATTCTCTTATTAATCTTTTAATGGCTATAGCAATTATAGTGCTGTTTCCTGTTTTCAGTCCTGGTATTGATGATATCTACCTTCTCTTTTTAGTGTGTTTTAAGTCTTGGAAGCTTGTCCATTTTGTCGATTTTTTTTTTTTCCCCAAAGAACCAGCTTTTGGTGTTATTTTTCTATAGTTTTCCTGTTTTCAGTTTCATTGATTTTTGCTCTTATTTGTTTTATTTCCTTCCTTCTACTTGCTTTGGGTTTATTTTGCTCTTTCTTAAAAGAACCCCCCCCCCTTTTTTAAAGGATTCCATCTTGCTTTCTTTATATTGTTTTTGAGTGTATTGCTTTTGTATATTTTTCTTAGTAGGTGCTCTGCACGTTACACTACCATTTATAACTCATCACAGGCTACTCATATCAGTCTTTTTTACCACTTGTAGTATTAAAACCTTGCTTTAATTTTTAATTTTTTAATTTTAAGTAGGTTCAGACCTAACGTGAGGCTTGAACTCACGACCCTGAGATAAAGAGTTGCATACTGTGTATGACTGAGGCAACCAGGCATCCTAAACCTTGCTTTCATTAGGATTCCATTGCCCTCCCCACCTTTTAAAATATAATTTTTGCTGGCACTTGGATGGCTCAGTTGGTTAAGCATCTGTCTTTTGATCTCAGCTCAGGTCTTGATCTCAGGGTCATGAGTTCAAACCCCACATTGGGTTCCATGCTGGACCTGGAGCCTACTTTAAATAAATAAATAGAAAAATATAATGTAATATGCAGTAACATAATTTCTGAAGCATTTTATCTCCATACATTTAATACAACCAATGTCATTAAAATTTTGTCTAATCAAGTATGATTTAAGAAACTCATGAGGTGTAAAGATAGTCTATTATATTTATCCCTATTTTTAAAATCTCTTTCTTTGTTTCTAAGTCTACTTTTATCATTTCCTTTCTTTGGGGGGAGCTTACCTTAGCCATTATTAAGGGTAGGCCTGGTGGTGACAAAGTTTTTTGGTTTCTTTCATTTGATAATATTTTAATTTTTCCTTCTTTCCTGAAGAATGGCTTGCTGGATGTAGAATTCACAATTGATAGTTCTTGTATTGCTATTTCCTTCAGGACCTCATGGTCCCAGATGAGAAATCCACTTTCCTAGGAATTGCTGTTCTACTGTGGGTAATATGTCATTTCCCTGCTTTTAAGACTTTTTGTCAGGCAGCCCCGGTGGCCCAGCGGTTTAGTGTCACCTTTAGCCCAGGGTGTGATCCTGAAGTCCCGGGATTGAGTCCCACGTCAGGCTCCCTGCATGGAGCCTGCTTCTCCCTCTGCCTGTGTCTCTGCTCTCTCTCTCTCTCTCTCTCTCTCTCTCTCATGAATAAATAAATAAGATCTTAAAAAAAAAAAAGACTTTTTGTCTAGTTTTTGGCAGTTTATTTGTGGCATGTCCTGGCACAAACTTCTTTGGGTTTATCCTGCCTTGGATTTATTTTGTAGGTTTATATGTTTCACTAAATTTGGGGAGTTTTGATCTTAAAGAATTTTACTTTCAGTTCCTTAACCTTTAGTTGATAACCTTCAGTTCTATAATTTACTTTTTTTTTTTATAACTTATGTTTCTTTACTCAGGTTTGTATTTTCCATTTTTCTCAAGGGAATTTGTAATTACTTATTGAAACATTATTATGTATATTTTTAATATTATGGAGCTTTAAAATCTTTGCCAGTTCCATTATTGGATTTATCTTGGTTTTGGCTTCAGTTGATAGATTGCCTTTTCTCTTTTACATTGTGTGGTCTTGTGTCATGAGGGATTTTCTATTGTTTTTGAACATATTGTCTGTTAGGAAACTCTGGATCACTTTTATCTTTGTTTTAGCAGCATTTACTTTTTAGGTTTGGTGAGATGGCTTACTTTTTCCCTGTTCCTCACCTCTGAATAAGACTAAATACCTTGGAAGCAACAGACTATCATTAAAAAATTCTGAAAGGTGGAAAGAAGGTAGACTGGGTAGGGATTTTAGGACTTGAAGGATGACACTATGGTAGAGTCTCTGTACTTTCTTTTTATTTCCCTTATATCCCAGACTAGAAGGGCCTACAACTTGGAATTGCCAACAGACATAGATAGATGAACAGAAAAACCTGCTGTTTCTGGCCAAAGGACCAGGAAAGAGGGAGTCCAGCAGGGATGTTGCTGTGAGACATTTATCCAGTGGCATCAATGATGGACCTGGTCTCCCCACAGCAGTAGTCCCAGTAGAGAAGAGAGTGGGAATCTCACCAATGGGGTGACCAAGAGAACAGGCCACAGTAAATGCTGTCCACCGGCAGGCCTGACATTCTTCTACCCAGTCACATCATACTGTGTGGCTGAGAGAAGTGCTCCTGCCCACCCTCTTTGTGTGGCCCCTGAAGGTATCCACTGGGAGCTCAGGCAGGGCTAGAAGAATGAAACAAAGGCTTGTTATAAAATTAAATTGTCTTTGGAACTATAGACCACAAAACTAGACCAGAGCCTACACACCAAATTTAAATGAGACTGTGTTTTTCTAACCACTTTAGATTAATTTCACATAATCAAAGGGAATTTTGCCATTTAAAATATGTCAGGTGGTGTTTATTTTGAGTCTCCACTCGAGTTGTTGGTTTATTTGGATCTCTTTGGTTCTATACTTACTGGTCAATCATTTTAACTTTAAAATGGGTGACTCTGGTAAATCCTAAAACTATGTTCTCTAGGAAATGAGTTCCTCTTGGTTTGTTGGCTATGTCCAGCCTCATTGTACTTCCTCTATTGCAAATTTAGGCTGTTATAATGACATTAGTGTCTCAGAAAATATTAAAGTTAATTCCCCTTTTTGACTTTATTGGCTCAGATTTTAGTCATCTTAGTTACAAGTTTACAGCTGAGCAGATTTTAATTCCATTGTGTAAAAGGCTAGTTTGGAATATTGAACTAATAAATTAGGCTGTAGATGTGTATATACTGGACTCTAGGATCAGCAGACAGATGTCCTTGTACTGGCTCTGAACTCATTGAGCTTCTGTGTGATTTCTGAGGTACACTTATTACCATTTAAAAAAAAGTCAAAACTGCGTTTCTTCTAGGTTGCTGAGGTTTATTATTTTTATTACTTCCCCAGTCTGTTACCATCTGAGGGAGACTGTCCTGTAAAGAGGCCTTTTTTCCTTTTTTTTTTTTTTTCCTTTTTTTTAATTTTTATTTTATTATTTTATGATAGCCACAGAGAGAGAGAGAGAGGCAGAGACACAGGCAGAGGGAGAAGCAGGCTCCATGCACCGGGAGCCCGATGTGGGATTCGATCCCGGGTCTCCAGGATCGCGCCCTGGGCCAAAGGCAGGCGCTAAACCGCTGCGCCACCCAGGGATCCCAAGAGGCCTTTTTTCCTGATGATCTTTGCTGGAATCTGGGTGGGGGTACCAAGAGGGAAAAGAAGCTTAGAGGCATGAGGCTCAGAGCATACTGGAGAGAGGACTGAGGCTACAAGGCCACAGAGATATGTCTGGGATAAGACACAGAGAGGGAAGGTAGGAATGTCTATAAAGTATAGAACTGGTACCCTCAAATGTTGACTAATATCTTTTATTGAAGCATAACTTATATTCATTAAAGAATATACATACTTAGGTATATGGCTTTTTACATTTTTGTGCATATATACATATATATATATATATATACACTGTATAATTGCCATCCAGATTAAAATTGGAATATAAAGCTTTGCCAGTATTTTTCACTGGGAAATCCTTTTTCCAATTCTCTGCTTTTTTTTTTTTTTTTAAGATTTATTTATTAGAGAGCGTGCACATGTGCGCATGCACATGCATGAGCAGGGGGAGTGGTAGGGGAAAAGGGAGAGAGAATCCCCAGGCGGACTTCCTGCTAAGTATGAGCCCAAATTGGGGCTCAATTCCAGGACCCTGAGGCCATGAACTGAGCCAAAATCAAAAGTCAGCCACTTAACCAGCTGAGCCACCCAGCTGCCCTGCCCGTTCACTGCTTTAGTGCAGTGGTTAAACACTGGTTTGATAGGCATTTATTTGTCTCACTTGTGTTGAAATTATGGCCGTTCTACAAGAAAGATCTGTTTAGCTTAATGAAATCGATAGCCATCATCATCACATGACTGTTACATATTTCTTTTTTTTTTATCATTGAGATTTTTTTAAATAAATTTATTTTTTATTGGTGTTCAATTTACCAACATACAGAATAACACCCAGTGCTCATCCCGTCAAGTGCCCCCCTCAGTGCCCGTCACCCATTCACCCCCACTCCCCACCCTCCTCCCCTTCCACCACCCCTAGTTCGTTTCCCAGAGTTAGGAATCTTTATGTTCTGTCTCCCTTTCTGATATTTCCCACACATTTCTTCTCCCTTCCCTTATGTTACATATTTCTGAGGGGAAATATTTCAATATAATAGGCTAGTTGAGTATACAGGTGCAAGGAATAAGATAAGGGGAATGGTTGTACTTACGAAGAAAACCCTTCATATAGTTAACATGAAGTAGTGATTTGGAATCCTTCAAAAGCTATTGTATGAAAACAACCAAAGAAACAAACCATGTGTAGAATACAGAAAGGAATTTTGACTTTTAAAACAAGGTTGTTGCAGTAAAATTGATGTACAATAAACTGTACACATTTTAAAAATGTGCAGTTTGAGTTTTGATCCATGTATATACAGGTGAAACTATCACCACACTAAAAAGATAATGATCATATGCATCCTTCTAAATTTTCTTTGTGACTCTTTGTAATCTACTTCCCACCCCTTAAACCCAAGCAGCTACCCTTTTGCTTTCTGTTATTTTACATAAACAGAACCATATAGTATGTACTCTTTTGCTGTCTGCCTCTTTTCACTCAGCATAATTATCTTCAGATTCATTCAGATATTTTATGTTTCAATAGTTTCTTTTTAATGCTGACTAGTTTTCCATTGTGTGGATATACTACAATTTATTCATTGACCCATTGATGGGGGTTTAGGTAATTTCCATTTTTGAGCTATCCCAGATAAAGCTACATATAACATTCATGCACAAATATTTGTATGCACATGTATTTTCTTTGGGTAAATGACTAGGGCTAAAATGTCTGGGACATATGGCAACTTTTAAGAAATGCTAACCTGGGCATCTGGGTGGTTCAGTTGGTTAAGCATCAGGATTTGGCTCAGGTCGCAATTCAAGATGGGCTCCCTGCTCTTGTTTGCTCCTCCCCCCTGCTCTTGTTCTCGCCTGTCAAATAAATGAAATCTAAAAAAAAAAAAAAAAAGAAAGAAAGAAAGAAAGAAGAAACTGCCAACCTGTTTTCCAAAGTGGTTGCATCATTTTATATTCCCATCAACAATAGAGTTCTAATCCCTCCACATCCTTGCTGACACTTGGTATGTTAAAGAATTTTTTTAGTCATTTCAGTGGGTTATGTATTGATGTCCTCATTGTTCTAATTTGTATTTCTTGAATGAGGATATTGACCATCTTTTCATATACTTTCTTCTTCTTGCACCATTTATAGGGTCTTTTCTTAGATGTTTCTTTAAATCTTTTTGCTTTTTAAAAATTGCATTGTTTTCTTATTATTTAGTTATAAGAGCTCTTTATATATCTGGATACAAATCCTTTGTCAGATAAATGTTTTCCCAAGTATTTATTTCTAGTCTGTATCTTGTACTTTTACTTCTGTAATAACATCTTTTGAAGAAAGCAAAGTTTTAAAACAAGTCAAATTTATCCCTTTATGTTTATATATAGTTCACAATTTTTTTGTATCGTGCCTAATTAGGAAATCATTGCCAAACCCAAGGTCACTAAAATCATCTATTGATCTCTAGGAGTTTTGAATTTTTAGCTCTTATGTTAAATTCCGTCATTGAAATCATGTGCTAAGTCCTTCAGTGCTTATTTTCTTTTTCAAAACTATCTTTACTTAAATATTGGGTTGTTTGATTATCCTTATATATTTTAGAATCATTTTGTGACTTTCTACAAAAAGGTCTGGTGAGATTTTTATTAGAATTGCACTGAATACCTAGATCAGTCTGGGGAGAATTGATGTCTTAACAATATTGAGTCTTTTGGGGCACTTGGGTTGCAGTCAGTTGTGTGTCTGACTCTCGTTTTCAGCTCAGATTCTGATCTCAGGGTTGTAAGATCCAGCCTGGCAACAGGCTCTGTGTTCAGCACAGAGTCTGCTGGGAATTCTCTCTCCTCCTCCCTCTGTCCCACTTGTGTGTTCTCTCTCTAAAATTGAAGAAATTAAAGAACACCTAAATAAATGGAAAAATGTTCCATGTTTGTGAATCAATATATTTTTTCTCTCTCTTGTCCACTCTACATGCTTTTATTTCTTCTTGCGTTGGCTAAACTTTCAATACGTTGAATAGGAGTAGTGAGAGGGAACATCCTTACTTTATTCTGATCTTAGAGGGAAACTATTTTATCTTTCATCCTTTAGTATGTTATTAACTGTGACTTTGGTACAAACTTTTATCAGTGTAAGAAAGTTCCTTTTGGGGATGCCTGGGTGGCTCAGCAGTTGACCATCTGCCTTTGGCTCAGATTGTGATCCTGGGGTCCTGGAATCGAATCCTGCATCAGGCTTCCTGCATGGAGCCTGCTTCTCCCTCTGTCTGTGTTTTTGCCTCTCTCTTTGTGTCTCTCATGAATAAATAAATAAAATCTTTAAAAAAAAGTTCCTTTTGTTCCTACATTGCCAAGATCTTTTTATCATGGAAAGATGATATATTTTATCATATATCTTTCCTGCATCTTTTGAGATACATCTGGTTTTTTTTTTGTTTTTTTTTTTTTAGTCTTACAGGTTGGATTTCATTATTATTATTATGATCATTATTTTGGATGTTAACCCAACATAGCATTTCTGGGATAAACTGTACATAGTCATGATATATTTATCCTGTTTGTATACTAATGGATTACTTTTGCTGAAATTTTAATAAGAAATTTTGCATATATAATAATGAGGGACATTTGCAGTTTTTCCATTAAAGTGTCTGTTTTTGGAATCAGTAATTCTGGCGTTATAAAGTGAGTCAGGAAGTTTCTCCATTTCTATATTCTGGAGAGTCGGTGTTGAATTGGTATTTTTTTTTCTTTAATATTTGGGAAAATAATCCATCTGTGCCTAGAGGTTTCTTTGTGAGATTTTTTTTTTTAAGATTTATTTGAGGGAAGAGGCAGAGGGAGAGGGAGAAGCAGGCTCCCCACTGAGCAGGGAGCCTGATGTGCTCGTTTCCAGTACCCCAGGATCATGACCTGAGCTGAAGGCAGACACTTAACCAACTGAGCCACCCAGGCCCCCCCCCGCACCCCCCCCCCCCCGTGAGCTTTTTAACTGCAAGGTGATTCATTTAATACATCTAGAGCTATTCTTAACTATTTTTTCTTGACTGATCTTTGTAATTTGAAATTTTAAGATTTTTTTTGTTTATTCATGAGAGACACAGAGTGAGAGAAAGGCAGAGACACAGGCAAAGGGAGAAGCAGGCTCCAGGCAGGGAGCCCGATGTGGGACTCAATCCCAAATCTCCAGGATCACACCCTGGGCTGCAGGCGGTGCTAAACTGCTGCACCACCGGAGCTGCCCTGTAATTTGAATTTTTGAAAGAATTTGTCTATTTCATAATCTGAATTGTTGACTAAATTGTCAAAATTATTGATGATATTCCATTATTAGCCTTCTTTTGTCTATAGAAGGTATAGTTGTGTCCAGGCTCTCACTTTTTTTTTTTGTTGTTTCTAATATGTGACTTTTTACTGACTAGTGTGGCTAGAGGTTTATTCATCTTCTCAGACATTTTAAAAAGCTTTTGATTTTTCTTTATTTTCTGCTATTTCATTGATTTGTATTTATTATTTTCTTCTATTTTAGGCTTAATTTGCTCTTCATCTTTAGACTTCTTTTATGGGTCATTTCTTTGGGCATGAGGATAAAAACTATATTAATAAGATGGATGATTATTTACCAATGTTAAAATGTGATGTTATATATTGCTTGTTTGTATATGGATGCAGTGTAGATGTTATGTATCTTATATATTATTGCATGTTGGAAATACAAGATAAAATCCCTTGCACAGTAGCTGAGTTGGCATGTTATTTTAATAGACAGTTTTAAGATGGCTATAATACCACTTGCAGTCACAGAGACTTGAATGGTTTATTGTTCTTGCCAAAGTTAATCTGTGCCAGCAGTGAACGTACTAAACACCTCCAGTGTTTCCAGTTGGACATTTACCATAGTATGATACGGCTTTTTAAAAGAGGGAATGTGTTTAAATACCAAAATTTTATAAGTATTGCATAAGTGATTTTCTCTTTTATAAATTTCTTATTTGGAATATTTTTGAACTTCTAGAAAATTTCTAAGAGTCAAAATAGAATAAAAAACACTCACATACCTTTACCCAGATTCACTTATTGTTTGAAAACTGCCAAACTGTTTTTAAAAGTGGCTGCTCCATTTTTTTACTCCCACCAGCAACTTACTGGTTTCCAATTTCGCCACCTCTTCACCAGTGCTTATTATTGTATACCTATTTCGTTATAGCCATCCTAGAATATGTGAAGTAGTATCTTATTTTGGTTTTGGTTTGTATTTCTCTGAGGACTGATCTTGAGTGTCTTTTCATGTGTTCGTTGGCCATTACTTCTTTTGAAGAAATGTTTACTTGGATTTTTTTATCCATTTTATAAAATTAGGATATTTGTCTTTTTTTAAAATTGAGTTGTGGGTGTTCTTTATATGTAGTCTACATATATATCCCTTATCAAATATATCATTTGCAGAAATCTCCCATTCTATGGGTTATCTTTTCACTTGATTGTGCCTTTTGAAGCACAAAGGTTTTTATTCTGATGAGATCCAGTGTGTCTATATTTGTCTTTGATTGCTTAGCTGTCTTAGATAAAAAATATTGCCTAATCCACGGTTGGGAAGATTTCACTTGTGTTATCTTCTAAGGATTTTATAGCTCTTAAACTCAGGTTTTTGATCCATTTTGAGTTAATTTTTGCACATGGTGTAAGGTAGAATCTAGCTTTTTATTTGTTTTATTTTATTATTATTTTTTGCCTTCGGTTAGTTTTCCCAACGTTTGTTTAAAAGACTATCCTTTTCTTCTTTGAATTGTTTTGGCACTCCTGTCATAAATCAATTGATCATAAATGTGATTGATCTTTCTGGACTCTCAGTTCTGTTCCATTAATCTGCACATTTGTCTTTATTCCTAGTAGCACAGTGTCTTGATTAGTATAGCTTTGCAATAAGTTTTGAAATCAAGAAATGCGAGTCCTCCACCATGTTCTTTTTCAGGATGGTTTTAGCTATTATGGGTCCCTTGCATCTTCTTAAGAATTTTAGGGCCAGGGATCCCTGGGTGGCGCAGCGGTTTGGCGCCTGCCTTTGGCCCAGGGTGCGATCCTGGAGACCCGGGATCGAATCCCACATCAGGCTCCCGGTGCATGGAGCCTGCTTCTCCCTCTGCCTGTGTCTCTGCCTCTCTCTCTCTCTCTGTGACTATCATAAATAAATAAAAAATAAAAATAAAAATAAAAAAAGAATTTTAGGGCCAAATTATCAGTTTGGAAAAAAAATAAGCAGTCGAAGGAGTCTAGCAATCTCAACATTATTATTAAGTTTTACAGACTATGAACATCAAATGTCTTCCCATTTATTTAGATTATCCTCTGCATATGTTGCTGAATGTGGTTTGCTGTGTTTGGTTGAGAATTCATTCTCCATATTCATAAGGGATGTTGGTTTCTTTTTTTTTTTTGTGATAACTTTATCTGATTTTGGTATCAGTATTAAGGCCTCAGAATAAGTTGAGAACTGTTTTCATTTCTCTTAAAATTTGGAGGAGTTTGTGAATTATTGGTGTTAGTTCTTTAAACATTTGGTAACATTTATCAATGAAACTATCTGTCCCTAGGCTTTTCTTTGTAGGAAGATTTTTGATTACTAATTGAACCTCTTATTATAGGTCCATTCAGATATTCTGTTTATTCTTCACTTAATATAAGTAGTTTGTGTTTACTTAATTATTTGTCCATTTCATCTGGGCCAAGTTGTTAGTGTGTAGTTGCTCCTACTTATTCTCTTATAATCACTTTTCTCTAAGGTTGGTAGGTTCTTTTTTATTTCTGTTAGGTCAGCAGTCGTATTATATTCCCTGTTTCATTCATGAATTCTTTGTTGGTCAGCCTAAGCAAAAGATTTTTCAATTTTTTAAAAAAGATTTTATTTATTTATTCATGAGAAGATAGAGAGGCAGAGACACAGGCAGGAGAAGCAGGCTCCATGCAGGGAGCCCGATATGGGACTTGATCCTGGGTCTCCAGGATCACGCCCTGGGCTGAAGGCGGCGCTAAACTGCTGAGCCACCCAGGCTGCCCCCAGATTTGCCAATTTTGTTGATGTTTTGAAAGAACCATATTTTTGTTTCATTACTTTCTCTGTTCTCAATTTTATTTATTTTTACTCTAATTTATATTATTCTTTCTACATCTGTTGGATTTGGTATTTTGTGCCTTTGTTTTTATTTATTTCAAAATATTTTCTAAATTTTCTTCTGATTTCTTACTTGACACATTGGTTAGGGTTTTTTCCCCCAAGTTTTGATTTAAATTCCAGTTGTTAACATACAGTGCAATATTAGTTTCATGTGTAGAATTTAGTGGTCTATCACATGCAGCACCCAGTGCTCATCACAAAAGTGCCCTCCTTAACACCTATCCGTTTTTTAACCCATCCCCCTGCCCAACTCTCTTTTGCTAATCATCAATTCATTCTCTATATTTAAGAGTCTGTTTCTTGGTTTGCCTCCCTCTCCTCCCCTATGTTCATTTGTTTTGTTTCTTACATTCCACATATGAGTGAAATTATAGGGTATTTGTCTTTATCTGAATTATTTTGTTTAACATAATACTCTCTAGCTCCATCCACGTTGTTGCATATGGCAAGATTTCATTCTTTTTTATGGCACACAGTTCCATTGTGTTTGTGTGTATCACGTCTTTATACTTTCATGGGATTTTAAAAATTTCCAGGTACTTTTTGAGTTTTCTAGTGTACACTGTTACTGATTTCTAATTATATTCCATTGTACTTGGATAATACATTCTGTATGACTTCCATGTCTTTAAAGTTATTGTAATATGTTTTGCTTATTAACACATGGCCTATCTTGCAGAATGTTCCATGTGCATTTGAGAATGTATATTCAGTTGTTGGATGAAGTGTTCTGTTGATGTCTAGTTGGCCTCTAGTGTTATTCAGCTGTCCTTATTTCTCTCTTGATCTCTTGCTTAGTTTTTCTACCTGTTTCCTAGTTTTTCTACCCATTTTTGAATGGTTTTCTACCATTCAGTTTTTGCTTAATGTATTGTAGAGCTGTCTTACGAGGTGCCTATATATTTGTATTTACTGTGTCTTCTTGATAGATTGATCCCTTTGTCATAAAATGTCTTATTTCTCTAGTAATAATTTTTTAAAAGTCCATAATTGTTTTAATGATTGTCATGGGGACTGATATCTTAATTTATAACACTCTGGTTCAGATTAATACCACCTATTTTCAAATACTCTTCCTACATTCTTTGTTCTCTCCTCTCCTGGGACAGTTGTACATATGTTAGTAGTTTTGACTGTATCTCTTAAATTATTGAGACTTTGTTCATTTTTCTTCATTCTTGTTTCTGTTTCTCAGGCAAGATCATTTCAGTCTGTTTTCAAGTTTGTTGATTTTTTCCTTCCACTTATTGAAATATGCTGTTGAGTCCTTTTAATGATTTTTAAATTTCAGTTATTGTACTTTTTATGCCAGATTTATATTTTCTTTTTATAATTTTTTCTCTTTTTTCTTTAATTTTTTTAAAATTTATTTATGATAGTCACAGAGGGAGAGAGTGAGAGAGAGAGGCAGAGACACAGGCAGAGGGAGAAGCAGGTTCCATGCACCGGGAGCCCGATGTGGGATTCGATCCCGGGTCTCCAGGATCGCGCCCAGGGCCAAAGGCAGGCGCCAAACCGCTGCGCCACCCAGGGATCCCCTGCGCCACCCAGGGATCCCAATTTTTTCTCTTTTTAGTGACATTTTTCTATTTGATGAGACAACAGTCTCATATTTCCCTTTAGTTTTTATTTTGTGGAGTTTTTGTTTGCATATGGTTTCCTTGACTTCTAACATGCTTACAGTAGCTTATGTAATATTTTTACCCAGTAAGTCCTGTCTGGACTTCCTCAGGGACAGTTGCACTTTTTCCTCTGTGTATTGGCCATATTGTGCCTTTTGTTTTGTTTTGTTTTTTTATATTGCCTACAATATTTCACTAAAAACTAGAGAATTTCAATTACTTTTTTTTAGTTTGATTTCTCTTAAAAATTCTAGTTCCTTAATATTTTCTACTTTGTGAGACATCATTTTCATATTTTCCTTAAGTTCTTTAGGCATGGTTCCTTTTAATTCTTTGAACATTTTTAGTACAGCTAACTTAAAGTGTTTAGTAATTCCAACATCGGTTTTCTCAGCAGCACTTTCTATTGACTACCCCTTGTCCTTTGTATGGGCCATATATTTGCCTGTCTTCCAACTTTATATTGAGAACTGGGCATTTAAAGTAATACAGAATGTGGCAATTGACCATCAGATTTTTCCCCTCCTCAGGCTTTGTTGTTGTTGCTGTTTGTTTCTTTTGTCCTTTCAGAACTAATTCTTTTAAGTCTGTCTTATTTGTCCTACATGGTCACTGAAGTTGGCTTGGTTAGGCTTATGGTGAGCCAGTAATTGAACAGAGATTACCTTAAATGCCTGGAACCAGTAATTCTCTCCCAGTCTTTGCTAAGAGGCTCTTGGAGCACACCTTCAATACTCAGGCAGTTGACAATTAGGCCTTAGCCTTTACATCCTGCTCACACAAAAACCTCAGGGTCAGTCAGGTATGAGAGCATTCAGGCCTTCAGGTCTTTGCTGAGCATATACATAGCCTCCTTGCACATGGCCTTTTAGATTACCTGGAAGACGTCAGAGCTTTGTAAAGCCCTCGTAGACATTTCATTCCCAACTTTTCCTTTTAAAAAAGTTTAGAATTAGGTTATTATTTGACCTAACTGTAATCTACCACTTCAGTCTACCTAGATTCTCCCAATGGCAACATCTTGTCAATACTACATTATCATGATTTGGATATGACATTCTGATAGTTGAGTTTAATTTTTGCCATTCTAATAATGTGGTCTGAGTTTGCATATTCCTGATGGCTAATGATGTTGAATGCTGTTTCTTGCACTTATGTGCCATCTGGATGAAATGTCTGTTTCTCTCTTTGCCTATTTTCTAATTGGATTTTTTTTCTATTTGGTTTTGAGAATTGTTCATATATTTTATTTAGATTCTGTCTAGCCCTTTGTTGAATATGTGTTTAGACAAATTTCCACCTTAATTTTCACCTTTTTGCCCTTTTTGCCTTTCTCTTAACAGTCATTGGAGTGTAAAAGTTCTAGATTTTGATGAGGTATACTTTTTCAGTTTTATCTTTCCTGAATTGTGCTTCTGTTGTCAATTCTAAGAATTCTTTACCACCTTGAATTCTGAAGATTTTTTCTTCAATTATTTTTTTTTAAATGCTGTAGTTTTGCATTTTAGATCTGCGATCCATTTTGAGTTAATTTTTGTAGAGAAGTGATGTCAAGGTTCTTTTTTCCTTTTTTCTTTTTGCCTGTGGATGTCTAGTTGCTTTTTTTTTTTTTTTTTAAGATTATACTTCATCCAATGAATTGCTTTTGTGGTTTTTGTCAAGGTGGGCCTATTTGTTTGGGTCTACTTCTAGGTTTTCTGTTTTATCCAAGTGATTTATGTGTCCATTTGTATGCAATATTGTGCTCTAATGATATAGGTATAGTAAGATATAATATCTGTTAGAGTTATTGCTCTCATTTCATTCTTATTTTTGAAGATTGTTTTTAGTAATTCTAGGGCTTGTGCCTTTACATCTAATTTTTATTCATTTTTATTTTTCTATCTAATTTTTAAAATAAGCTTGTGTTAGTCTACAAATAACCATTTTCATAGGATTTGTGTTAAAACTATAGGTTGGTATGGGAAGAATTGGCATTTTTACTATTTTGAGTCTTCTGTGAACGTGGTATATCTTCACATTTATTTTGGTCTTTAAAATCTTTTTTTCATTAGCATTTAGTATATTGGTATCTTCTGTACGTGATACCTTACATTTAATATTTAATTATTTCATATAGTATGATGGTTTTAACTTTGCTTTCCACATGTTCATTGTTAATATAAAGAAATGCAATTGACTTTTGGGTTTTGACCTTGTATTCTGCAACTTTGCTAAATTTGCTTATTAGGTATAGGAGGTTTTTATTTGTTTGCTTTTTGAGTCCTTAGGATTTTTTACATAGACAATTATGAACTTGCAGATAGGGACAGTGTTATTTCTTTTCCAGTATATAGGTTTCTCTTTTTCTTGCTTTGTTATAGTGACTAGGACTTGTGACTAGAACTTCTAATGCTATGTTAAGAACGGCAAGAGCCACATCCCTGATATTCCCAGTCTCATTTTTTAATCATTAAGTAAGATATTACCTGAAGATTGAGGTAGTTCTACTTTTCTCCAATGTTATTGAGAGTTTTTGTCATGAGTGGGTATTGGGTTTTTGTCAAGTACTTGTTCTATTTCAGTAGATATGATCAAGAAATTTTTCTTCTTGGGGCACCTGGGTGGCTCAGTTGAGATCTGCCTTTGGCTCAAGTTGTAATCCCAGGGTCCTGCTTCTCCCTCTGCCTATGTCTCTGCCTCTCTGTGTGTCTCTCATGAATAAATAAATAAAATCTTAAAATTTTTATTTTTCTTCTTTAGCCTGTTCATAGTGAATTACATTGATTTTTAAATTTTAAGCCAGTCTTTACAACTTAAATAAATCTCATTGGTTATGATGTGTAATTTTTTCTATATTGCTGGGTTCAATTTATTTATAGTTTGTTGTACTTTTTTTGGGTCCAAGTTAATGAGATATAGTGGTGTAGGGTTTTTTTTTTTTTAATATTGTCTGCAGGAATTTTTTGAAAAAAATTAGTAACATGTAACACAAAATTTACCATTATTTTTAAGTGTACAATAAAGTAGCATTAATTACATTCATGTTGTGCCACCATTACCATTATCTGTTCCAAAACTTTCTCATCGCAGACAAAGACTCAGTAACCATTAAGAAATAACTCCCACTCCCCCTTACTTTGGCCTCTGGTAACCTGTAATGTACTTTCTGTCTCAGTAATTTTGCCTATATTAAATATTTCATTTAAGTAGAATCACAATATTAGTCATATATGTCTGTCATATTTCACTTAGCATGTTTTCAAGGTCCACCCATGTTTGTAGCATGTATCAACTTCATTTTTATTGCTGAATAATAATCCATTGTATTTATATACTGTGTTTTGTTGGTCCATTCATCTGTTGATGGACACTTGGATTGTTTCTATTATGGTAGGATACTATTTAAATTTTTAATTTAATTTATTTTTTAATTTGGAAAAGATTTAGTATATTTCTTAATTGGAGTTCGATGTGCCAACATATAGCATAACACCCAGTGCTCATCCCATCAAGTACCCCCCTAAGTGCCCGTCACCCAGTCACCCCATCCCCCTGCCCACCTCCCCTTCCACTACCCCTTTTTCGTTTCCCAGAGTTAGGAGTCTCCCATGTTCTGTACCCTCACTGATATTTCCCACTCATTTTTCTCTCCCTTCCCCTTTATTCCCTTTCACTATTTTTTATATTCCCCAAATGAATGAGACCATATAATGTTTATCCTTCTCTGATTGACTTACTTCACTCAGCATAATACCCTCCAGTTCCATCCACGTCAGAGCATTTGTCATTTCAAATGGCTAATATTCCATTGTATATATAGACCACATCTTCTTTATCCATTCATCTTTCGATGGACACCGAGGCTTCTTTCACAGTTTGGCTATTGTGGACATTATTTATTTTTTAAAAGATTTTATTTATTAATTCATGAGCGAAACAGAGAGAGACATAGGCAGAGGGAGAAGTAGGCTCCTTGCAGGGAGTGCGATGTGGGACTCGATCCTTGAACCCGAGAGCATGCCCTGAGCTGAAGGCAGACACTCAATCGCTGAGCCACCCAGGTGTCCCTAAACTTTTTAGTTTCGCAGTCAGTCATGCTGTTTAGGTTTATTATAGAGATCCTTTTGTGACCTATGGTTACAGAAACAGCATAATGTTCAGAGCCTTTATATTGTTATTTTGATCTGCTTGTTTTATAAATTGTCTCTGGTACTCCCCCTAATTTACCTGCTTGTGCTAGGGAGGAGTAGTAGGATGTGCTTCTCTGTATTAGTGATTTTCTGTTGCTTGTTTAGAGTAATTGGTGGTTCTAAGACATTTTAAAATTTAAGTTTACTGATCTTTTTGTATAAATTAAGCACTTCAGGATAAAATGAAAATTAATTATGATATTCTATCATAAACTATAAAATTAATTAGACAATGTATGTGCCTCTCCTCTTTGGATGTAAGATGTATGACTGGCACATCTGAGTTGCATAAATCTGTATTTTTGAG
Organism: Vulpes lagopus; assembly: GCF_018345385.1. Classification (NCBI taxonomy): domain Eukaryota; kingdom Metazoa; phylum Chordata; class Mammalia; order Carnivora; family Canidae; genus Vulpes; species Vulpes lagopus. The sequence continues at coordinate 28,533,488 of NC_054828.1, forward strand.
TTGGAATAAATAACATGGACACAGCCTTTTTTTTTTTTACGGGGTTGATAATATTGAGTGGTCTTGATAAAATAGAATTTGACATGTGAATTCCTTTGTACTTTTAGTGTGGGAAGAAGATAACATATATTACATCTTTCAGATAAGAAAATTAATAAGGGGTGAAATAAGGTTTCAGTCAGACTATCTTTACAGATAGAAGGGATTCCCACAAATCTAGTCCAGAATGTTTAAAAATGTTTATCAGTGAGCATTTGTTGAAATAAAATCCTGAGCAAGTGTAACTGTAAAAGGGATATTAATAATATCATTAACAATAATGAATTCTGAAATAATAATGCCATTATTTTAACCATTTTTATTCTGCCATTTTTCAAACTTTGTGCTAGATGACAAGCAAACCAGAAACTAGTACAGATTGTCATGAGTTAGAATGGGGCATATGATAGAGCATCCGGGACTGCCTGGAGCAGTTCAGGAAAGCCTGGCTGAGGGATGGTGTTTGAGGGGAGACTTGAAGAAAACAATAGCCGTGAGAATATTCCAGGCAGGGTGATTTTTGACACAGGATTTGAGTGCCTTTCCAAGTCCTGCCTGTGTGGCCCTTTTTTTGCTTTCTGGTTATTAAAAGGTCACTTACTTTACTAGTCCAACCTCCTCCCTATGGAGGAGACCATGAAGGCTACAAAGTAGAGAATCAATGATTACAGCCTAGAATCCCAATGCCTGGTACACACACACACACACACACACACACACACACACATCCATACCCATATGACACATATTTCTACTGCTTGTTTATGTTCATTGTTTTCATCAGTTATTTTAGAAGATGTAGGGAAACGGGCAGATTGTAACATTCAGGGGAAAAAGTTCTCTACAAGAAAAAAAATCATAGTAGAGAAAGATTTGCCTTTAAAGTGAAGGTATTTTTCTGGTGTCATTCATTACTAAATAAGATAGGGAAGTAAATGAACTCAATCTCTCAACTTCTGTTTTGAAAGTGAGTGATTAAAGACCAACACATGGAGATTTTTACCCTGTATGGAAATGTCTTTGTTCCTCTTAGACATCATGAGAATGTGGGTGGTTACAGGTACCTTAAAGTACATCTTATGGAGCCCAGCTTCGCAGAGTTAATGCCTACAAAATCATAAAAGCCAGAAATGTAAATCCTTTCCTTCTTTCCTCACTTGTTATTGGAAATATATGCCTAATTTTAGAAATTAGGTTGCTTTAAGGTGTCATTAGTCATAATGCTAAATTTACTTTGTAAGTAAATAGTGATGGGTTTAGAACCATAGATTCTGGGGGGGGGTCCTTTTGCTGAAATTTATAGTCTTATCTCTAGCCACTTTTCTTGCTTAGTGACCTTAAGCATAACCTCATTGTACCTGCTTATTTAAAAATGGAACCTGTAATGTCTGGGTCATAGGATAGTTTGAAGGTTATTAATAATAATATAGTGATGATAATTATTAGATGTTGTTCTCATTCTATTACATAGGTTGCTGTTTGAACTGGGAAACATTGGGACAGTTTGGGATTCACTTAAAATATAAAATTAGGGGGAAAACTTGAGAGGAAGTAGATGTACGTTATGGTTTTGAATACAGAAATGAAGGAATTTGACTTACTTTGTTTACTTTTTTATTTTACAGCCTAACACTGTTAACACTTCAAATGATTAAATACTTATCTAGTGTCAGTTGTGGTTTTCTAAGCATAAAGTTTGACATTCTTATAACTGGCTATTTAAAGTAAAATATCTTAATTTATTTCATGCCTGAGTTGAATTCTGTTCATTTCTTCATCTTTTAAGGGAAGCTGATGATATATAATACAATATTTTCCTTTTAGGACTTTATAAAACAGTGGCTGTTACTGATTATTTTCAACTAAGGTAATTCATGTTTTTTTTTTTTTAAACCTCCTAACTAAAAATACTATACAACCAAATTATTTTGCTGCCTTATCTTTATATTGGTAAGTTCTCCTCAGTTAGCTAAAGGTGTGATCTAGCTTGATGATGGGAAGTTAGGTGATAGTCATTGTCATAACTCTAATAGCAACCTCCAAATAGATCATGTTTTGTTTCTGGTACCTTTGTACTGCTGACTAGATGGAAAGCTACTAACTAAGAGCTCCTACTTTTTTTGTCTCTTCATTTGTGAGCATCTGGCTATTTGGTTAATTCTTGTTAATTAATTGTGTTCTTACATCAATAAATCTGTCTTCAACAGGAGTATCACAAAAAGATATTTTCTAGTTCATCTAAAATCTCAGTTTATGTTAAAAGGTGGAAAAAGGGGTGGAAATGGGCTGAGTGAGCTAGGCAGAGCCTTTTACCTTCACAGTGTGAATCTGAAACCAACTACAAGCTTTCACTACTAGATAACAAACCAGAAAGAGATCATTTGTATCAACAAATGCAAATACCAGTACTTATATCTGAGCAAAAGAGGTGGGATTTCACTCACCCGCTCAGTATTTGAGTATTCTCTACATACTAAGAACTGATGGGGAATGAGCAGTGGAGCAGATTGGCACAGTGGTTGAAGATACACGAGAAATGAAGGACAGGACTTTCCCAAAATAAAATCGGGATATGATGATTAGAATAAGGGAAAAGTGATTCTTGGGAGGCTGGAAATACCATCCAGTTAGGTAATGTAATCTAATCTCACCTTGCTACTTGGCTTGCAGCTTTAGTCATACTGGAAAAGCCAGGTATGTGGGATGAGACAGTAAGCTGCTTCTGTGATGAATACTCAAAGACTAATAAAGAGGAATCAGTGAATGTTATATTAAGCTAAATGAAATATCATTGTTTCAGTTTTTTAAAAGTCAGCTTTTGTGTTTGTTTGTTTGTTTATTTAAGTAATTTCTACTCCCAGTGTGGGGCTCAAACTCAGAACCCTAAGATCAAGAGTCACATACTCTTCCAGCTGAGTCCAGCCAGGCAGCCCCAAAAGTAAACTTTTTATTTAAAAGTTTTAGATTTATATTAACATTTTAAAGAGAGCACAGAGTTCCCATTCGCCCACCCAAACCCTATTATTAAAACCTTACATTAGTATGGTACCCCTTTTTTTTTTTACAAGTAACGAATGAATATTAATATATGATTATTAACTAATGTCCATATTTTATTCAGATTTCCCTAGTTTTTATCTAATTTCCTTTTTCTTTTCTAGGATCTTATCTAAGATAACACGTTACATTTGGTAGTCCTGTCTGCTTAGGCTGCACTGGTCTGTGACAGTCTCTTAGACTTTCCTTGTTTTTGATGACTTTGACAGTTTTTTTTTTTTTTTTTTTTTTTGACTTTGACAGTTTTTAGTACTACTCAGATATTTTGTAAAATGTTTCTTGTTTGGGATTTGTCTGTTTTTCTTATAATGTGTCTGGGGTTATGTGATTTTTGAGGAGGAAGACCACAAAGATAAAGTACCATTTTTATTATGTCATATCATATGAAGGGTACATACTGTCAGCATGACATTTTGCTGGAGGATGTTGACCTTTATCATCTGACTGAGTTAACATCTGTCCAGTTTCTCCACTGTACAAATACTTTTTTCCCCCTCCTTTTCATATTGTTTTTTTTGGAAGGAAGTCCCTGTGTACATCCACATTTGTTAATGGATGAGGAGTTATGCTCCATCTTCTAGATACATAAATTATTTAGAGTTCTGCCTGGGAGTTCTGTATCTTCTACCCCATTTATTTATTTATTCAATCATTTATTTATATCAGTATGGACTCATGGCTATTAATCTTCTATTTTGGGTTGTAATCTAACACTATTGTATTGCTCAAGTTCCAGGTTTGGCCATATGCAAACTCTTTCTGTTAATTTCTGACATCCCTTTGACAGACTCTCATCAGTACAGGATTTTTTTTGGCGGGGGGGGGGGGGGTTGATGCTTATTAGCACTTGCTTACTTTCTGGGACCATAAGGCACTCCAATTTTGTGATATATATATCCTGCCCTGGTCCTAGATTGAGCCATTTCTCTAAGAAGCCCTGGTTCCTTTTATTGGAGAATGGTATTAGAACCCAAGATCCATGCATTAGGTCTACATTATGCTATTGGGGTATCATTACTCCTAGGCCCTTTCAACTGACTAAGCAAGAAAGTATGTATATGTATACTAACCCCTGCATATACACATATTTATAAATATTTCTGTACATAACTGTATATTAAATTAAGTATAAGTTCATACTGATGTTGCCAACTTGGTTCATTATCATATGAATCATTATAGCTTCTTCCCCTTGCTTTTGTGTAAACTCTTACTCCAGTAATGAGAAGTCTGACTTTCACTCTCCTTGTATTTAATTGTTCAGTTCCAGTATACATGTATAGTGACATTAGAATTGTTAATCCAAGCTCCCATGGGAAATAATTGGGGTATAGTGCTTATGTACAATTTCTCTTTCTTTCTTTCTTTCTTTCTTTCTTTCTTTCTTTCTTTCTTTCTTTCTTTCTTTCTTTCTTTCTTCTTTCGTCTTTTACCTTTAGTCTTACAGTTTCTACTCACTTTCACTTTACTTATGTCAGCACCTTTCTCTACCCTCCACTTCAGTAAGGTGGTTTCATAGATTTGTAATATAGTTAAATTATTTTGTCATTTCATTCTGGGATCCCTTGATCTCCTAAAGGATTTTTAAATTGCATACATTAGGGTCACTCTAAAGTTCTGTTTCGATGAATGCATAGTGCTGTGTATCTACCATTCCAGCGTCATACAGAATAGTTTTACTGCTCTGCAAAATTTCCTTTGCTTCACTTACTCACATCCTCATTACTCTTCCAAAACTTCTAGCAACCTCTCGTCTTTTAACCATTTCTGTAGTAGAACCTTTTCCAGAATGTCATATACTTAGAATCAAACAGTATGGAGCTTTTTATTTTTTATCGTTGAATAATACTGTTGTATAGATGTACTATAGTTTATCTATCTACTCACCTATTGAGGAACATCGTCTTGATTGTGTCCCATTTTGGGGAATTATGAATGGAGCTGCTTATACAGAATGACGTGCAGATTTTTGTGTGGGCCTAAGTTTTCAAATCCGTTGGGTAAATACCTGTGAGCACAACCACCAGATCATGTCTAAAATTATGTGAACTTTAAAAATATCTTGTCTTTGCATTGTGTGCAGGTTTTTGGAATGGAATAATCTCCTCTTGCCATTTTCCTTGCCCATTCTCCTTCCAAGTCTCTTTTGACTGTTGATTCCAAGTCCTGTCATTGCTATAAAAGAGCAGATGATAGAGAATTTTGGTTTATCATTTTTTTTGGTAATGGAATCCTCTAATAATCTTTTCCATGTGCTTGTGATATTTTCAGTTATCTGTGGGTGAAAATAATCAGCTGCATCTAAATTTGACTATTTTGTACTTTCTGGCAGTATAGCAGGAATATATTTTGCAGGTGACTTACACAGCCTATAGGTTGTTACAACTGCTTTGTAATTGGGTTGCATTGTTTTATTTGAAAGCATTTCATAGTTGCCAAAATCTTGAAAGATTGCATTTTCCTCTTTAACCATCAAGCAGTATGTTTTTAAAAATATATAATTGTATTTATTAAATTTAAGGTAAAATATTTATTTAAATCAAATTTATGTTTCCATAAAGTGATAGTATGTTTTGTTTCCTTCACAGCATTTATTCAGTCGGAGAGCATAATAGAAGTACTACGTTTTGATGATGGAGGGTTACTACAGGTAATTTTATTTTAAGTTGAAAAATTATCTCAGTGTCAAACCTTGAATAATATCCGATTGTTATTTATCTTTAAAAAATGTAACTGGTTCCTGTGAAATATATTTTATGAGCTTTATATGCAGACAGGTCAGCTGAGTCATTAGTAATAATAAAAATCTCCTTAGCTATAGGAATTATCTTTTAAATTCAATATTTCTTAGAGGGGTGTTAGGTGTTTAGGTGAGGAGAATCAGATCGGGAACAGTGGAATTAGTGGTTAGCTCTTTGAGTATGGAGCCAGTGAGTAAAACACTGTTCAGATGTTGGACCTCAGAATATTTATCTGGAGGAAGACTTCTCTAGAGTATAAGTTCTGTAGATGTACATCTATATCATCTTTCCACTTGCCATTCTAAGCCATATTTTTAAATATATTATACATAAAATTGGAATCTCGTGTCCTTCCTTTCAGACCTAGCACAGATACCCCACGAAGCCTATTTTAATCTTCTTTGCTAAAAATCAGTTCTAGAATTTCAGAGCTGAAAGAGAGAGGAAAATCATCTTAACCACTCCTCTGATTTTTTATGGCTGAGATGTTTTCCTTCTTCCAACCTGTATCATATTCTGTGCTTGTTTTATAGTACTTACCACTTTTGTAATGATAACATATGCTTTCAAGTACCATCTGTTTGGTGGCATAACTTACAATTTTCCCAAGGTTTAGTTTAAGAAAGTGCAAAAGATTCCATGACTTTGTGGTAATGGGGCCGGTATTAGAATTACTGTTTTCTCACTCCAGGTATGATTGTCTTTCTCATATGTGATGCTGCCTATAATGTGTGTATTTATTTAATTATAATTAAATACGTTACTTAAATTGTTGTAAGAAATATTCCTTGTAGCTTATAATAATGAAAGGAAACTAAAAGTTAGATTAAGGCAATAGAGAAAAAATAATTGTGCTAGAGACCTGAAATAAAATTTCTGTTTGCATTTTATCATAAATTTAGATTTCAGACAATAAACCAAATAAAGAGAACAAGAAAAAAGTAATGGGTTTTAAGGTTCTTTTTCTCTGACAATAAAGCAAGTAAGTATTCTGAATGATAACTTTTTCCCTGCTTCCAAATTTTTAAATAAGCATATCATTCATACCTTTACATAAGAGATGTTGAGAAACACAGCAGGCAGTGTCTGCATGATACTTGCAGAAAAGTCTTTGTACAGACTTTTATATTGAAAAACTGAATAAAAACTAAAGATATATAATCTCAAATTTTATAAAGCCACCTTACTAGAAAATGAGCTTAGTCTCTTTTTTCTAGTTTTTAAATCTGTTGCAAGGTGAGAACTTAGAGAACTGATAGGAATGACTATTTTAAATATCTCCCTTTAGGTGGTTTGCAGGATCTGGATAACAGGCAAATCAGGACTGAATTTCTGGAAAATTCTCCTTTCTTTATTGATTGAAGAAGGATCCATGTCTTTTAAGAACTAGACATCTAGGTTGCAAGTGGTAATTCGTTTTGAAAATTCTGGAGCTTGATTTGTGTTTTTATTGGGGGAGGTTGTCAGTCCCTGTCTTAATAGACTTGGATGTGGAAGAGTTTGACGGGGATGTGACTTGCTCATCCTCTTTGAGTTTGCTGAAATGCTTGGACAAGAGCTTGATTGAGACCTTGGTTAAGACCTCAGAGTTCTCTGGCAAAGGTAATTTTAGACAGGAACAATCTTGAGGACAGGTGGTACCAGTTGGTTATCTCAGCCACATTGAAACCTCACTAAGATTCCAGCAGAATGTCTAATGTCAAGATGCTATATATAGTGTATTTATCCTCAAGTAGCAGAATATAAGATCCTTTTAAATAGATATGTGTAAATTGTTCATTTTAATACTGAAGAGCATGTCCTAGAAATAACAATTTTGATGTTGACATAATGTCATTCTTTCTAATGATAATTTGCCAGTAGGTTAAACCATTTCTTAAACAACTCCTGGATTTCTTATGATATGATTAGAACAGAAGTGTGTACATGTAGCATTCCTATGGCAGAATATATATCAAATTTTTTTCAAATTAAATTAGAACTAAGTCAGGGAGAGAGTCAAAGCAACAGCCTGTGTTGCATTATGTAAAATGAGAATTTTGCCTGAGAGCATTGCTTCCCAAATCCTGAATTTTATGTTACATTCATGCAACTTGGCTCATAGTAACTTTTTAAGCTCTGAAAATTAATTGATGATAAGTCTGTAAAAATTGCCAAAACTCATAAAAATTTTGCTAGAAACTTTGGATTTACCTTCCTTGTTTTTTAAATATAAAATGAGGCTCATAAAAATTAAATAATTTGCTCAATCTTCACTTACTAGAGCAGGAATCCAACATCTAGTAAGTACCCAGACTTTTCTGCTTTCAAAGCTCTTTCCACAGCACCATGCATGTGCAGTTCCTCCCAGTGTATTGCCTAGGTTACCACTAGGTAATCTAATCATACTAGGTTATGATTAGAACTCACAGTAATCCTCTTAGCTCATGTTTTCTGTAGTTGGTGCTTTGGCTGTTGCCATTCCTGTTTGGCAAGGCTACTAAAATTTGGTATATAGACTATAGAAAGATGAAACAATTCCTAAGAGGAACACAGACACTGAGGATTCTGCTTCTCAACAGAAGACTCATTACCATAGGAGGTGCAGGTCAAGAAGTATCTCAAACCATCATTCCAGTCCAAACTGATCTGAGTGGTTGGCTCTTCTTGACCCATTCCTTTGATAGAATATAAGATTGAATAATAAAAGATACTCTTAAAAGCCTTTACCTGTTTCCTAATCTAACTTTCTTATAAACAAATAAAGATAAAGCCTAAGGAAAGGACTTTGTGTTTTCCTTTTTCTATCTTCCTCCATTCCAAATGCCTGCCTGCCCTTCCTTCCTTCCCCTTACCTTTGTCCCTACCTCCCTTCCTTTTTTCCTTCTTCCTTCCTTCACTATTCTACCAGAACAATAAATAGATTTTAAAGATGTTAGAAGGCAAGTTCCGTAATGTTCATGAGTTGAAAAATACATGTATGCATAGCTTTGTTTTTTAAAACTCATAACTATGGGACCACATAATTTTGTTTTCTCATTTTGGTCAAGAAACAAAAATGTTTTTTCTTGAGTGCTCATGGTATGCTCATTGGTTGTTCTCATAACTTGCAGGCATCTATTATGTGTACTCATTACCTGGCTTTCAGCTACATAAGGCAGGAATAGCTAGAACTGGTGTTTTTAAAGTATTTGTTGGAGTCCCAACTAGTTCATTAATTGGCCTCAAATTTCAGTACTAAAAGGGGTACGAGAAGAGTAAGAAGCAATTTTGATTCCAGAGCTTTTACACTTTATATTTTCCATGGCTTTGTTACCTGAAGTAACAAGGTTGCCTTAGAGGAATGAGATAAATTCCTAACTGTTGTGCTTAGAAGACAGTTCAGGTCTAAGAGATCTTTTCATACACATGAGAGATAACAGGTTCCACTTCTCTTGTGCCCCCAATATTTTAGCTGCAGGACTATGGTTAGTAAGCCAAAGTTCATATTACAGAAATAACTCTTTTCTCAGTCCTCTCAAAGGAAGGTTGAGGAAAAGATTGTGGAAAGTTCGCCTTCTATTCTGTGTTAGGTTGGTGGGGAAAGGACTACAGAGGCCTTCCTTAACTAGACAGTCATTTGCAACACACCAAAACACTCAACCGAATAAGCAAGCAAACATATGTTTGGTTGTCTAGTAATTCTCTTGTTCTTGGGTGAGCTTATATTTGTTTATTTTTTTTTAAAGATTGTATTTATTTATTCATGAGAGATGCAGAGAGAGAGAGAGAGGCAGAGACCTAGGCAGAAGTTGAATCAAGGCTCCCTGTGGGGAGCCTATGCGGGACTGGATCCCAGGACTAGGGGATCATGACCTGAGCCAAAAGCAGATGCTCAACCACGGAGCTACCCAGCTTACATTTAAAAGGTACTAATTTTTAAAGATAGCCATTGTAAAACTTAACAGGAATTATAAAGAGGCTACTGGGAATAACTTGAGCTCCTAGACAAGTTTTTTTAGTTTCTGTAACTAAATGGCTTGAAGTTGAAGCCATTGGAAGCTTTGCATTCTGGAAGATGAATCAGGTTCATTCTAGACATAGGCTAGTATAAATGGTTCTAACTATTCAGTTAGGGATCCTATATTATTGAGTTGTCTTCTAAGGAATGTAAAGATGTCTAAGAATTTTATTTCTTTTTCTTTAATTAAGGTGTTTATTGTGAGATATAATTCATACGTACATGCATAAAATGTGGGGGGGTTTTGCAAAGCAAATACCTATAAACTACTACCCCAGTTAAAAACTAAAAACATGCCAACACTCTCATAAGTTCCCCCCTGAAACTCTCTCCCAGTCACTATCTCCAAAAGTTGGCCATAGTCCTGAAATTTGTGATAATTTCTTTCCCTAGAAGTCTTACCTTCAGAGCATGTGTCTCTGAACACTGTAGTATCAGGATGCTTGGGTGGCTCAGCAGGTAAGCATCTGCCTTCAGCTCAGGGCATGATCCCAGAGTTCTGGAATTGAGTCCCACATCAGGCTCTCTGCATGGAGCCTGCTTCTTCCTCTGCCTGTGTCTCTGCCTTCTCTCTGTGTCTCTCATGAATAAATAAATAAAATCTTAAAAAAACTAAACACTATAGTATCATCTGTTTTTTGAAGTTCATACAATTTGTATTATTTTTTCCAGCTTTTTCTTAGTGTTACGTTTCTAAGATTCTCTGTGCTGTTGAGTGTAACTGCGGTTATTCGTTTTCCTTGCTGAATAGTATTGCATTATATGAATATGCCCCAATTTGTTTTTTTTTTTGTTTTTTTGTTTTTTATTTTATTTATGATAGGCAACACAGTGAGAGAGAGAGAGGCAGAGACACAGGCAGAGGGAGAAGCAGGCTCCATGCACCAGGAGCCCGACGTGGGATTCGATCCTGGGTCTCCAGGATCGCGCCCTGGGCCAAAGGCAGGCGCTAAACCGCTGCGCCACCCAGGGATCCCTTTTTATTTTATTTTATTTTATTATGCCCCAATTTGTATATCATTTCTGCTGTTGGACATTTCATTTGTTTCCAATTTTGGCTGTTATAAGTAATTGCTATCTTTTTGGTGAACATACGTATTTCTGGTAGAGTTAAGTGCAACTGCTGGGACAGGTTTTGAACCTTCTATTTTAATACATAATGCCATATGGTTTTCCAGAGTACTTGTTCCAGTTTACAGTCCCATCATCAGGAATTGCTCTGCAATATTTCATGGTTTTTTTTTTTTTTTTAAACATTCTGAAGTGTAGGTCATGGTATCTTACTGCGGTTTTAATTTGCATTTTTCTGATTCTTAATAAGGTGGAGCAACTTTTTATGTTTATTTTACCATTTGGATATCTTTTGTGAAGTCTCAGTCAAATCTTTTGCCCTGTTTAGCTTTTGGATTACATGTCTTTCCCCCTCTTGTTTGATAGGAGGTTTTTTTTTTTTATAAATCTGGATACAATTCTGGTGTGATATATATATATATATATACACACACACACACACACACATACATATACATATATATTAGAAATATCTTTTTTTAATCTTTTTTTTTTTAAAGATTTTATTTATTCATGAGAGACAGAGAGAGAGGCAGAGACATAGGCAGAGGGAGAAGGAGGCTCCCTGCGGGGAGCCTGATGTAGGACTCAATCCCAGGACCCGCGATCATGACTTGAGCCAAAGGCAGACGCTCAACAGAGCCACCCAGGTGCCCTATTAGAAATATCTTTTCTACTTGGTGGATTACCCTTTCCACACATAATGGTGACTTCAATGAACAGAAATCTTTTTTTTTTTTTTTAATTTTTATTTATTTATGATAGTCACACAGAGAGAGAGAGAGAGAGGCAGAGATACAGGCAGAGGGAGAAGCAGGCTCCATGCACCGGGAGCCTGACGTGGGATTCGATCCCGGGTCTCCAGGATCGTGCCCTGGGCCAAAGGCAGGCGCCAAACCGCTGCGCCACCCAGGGATCCCAATGAACAGAAATCTTTTAATTAATTTTAATTTTAGTGTAGTTTAAGCTTTTTTTCCATTATAGCTTATACTTTTTGTGAACTGCTAAAGAAATATTTTCTTATCCAAGGTCATAAAGATATTCTCCTGTATTATTATCTAAAATATAGAAGTTTATTGTTTTGCCTTTCACAGTTATAGCTGTAATTCTAACAAATTGATTTTGTTATTGGTGTGAGGTCATGGTTTTATTTCTCATATACATATTCACTTGTCCCAGTACACTTTATTGACTGTTCCCCAATATTTTCTTTCCCCAGTCTTCTTCAGTGACACTTTATTCATAAGTATCCATGTATGTGTGTGTTTCTGGGCTCTCTGTTGCCTCTTCTTTTTTTTTTTTAAATTTTTTATTTATTTATGATAGAGAGAGAGAGAGAGGCAGAGACAGAAGCAGCCTCCATGCACCGGGAGCCCGACGTGGGATTCGATCCCGGGTCTCCAGGATCGCGCCCTGGGCCAAAGGCAGGCGCCAAACCGCTGCGCCACCCAGGGATCCCTCTGTTGCCTCTTCTGATCTATAAAAGTGGTAATTCATATGACTTAATGTAAGATGTAAAAATGCAGGGTTTTTTTTAATATATTAACTATTACTCTGCAAACTAGCTAAATTGCTTATTGATTCTAATAACTAGTTAGATGCTCTGGATTAGGTCCATAAACTACTATAATCTGAGGCTTATAATGTGTTTCTAACTTTCCAATCCTTTTAGTTTTTAATTTTTTCTTTACTTTATTGGCTACAACCAGTATGATGTTGAATATACGTGGTATTTAGTAGGTATCTTTGACCCTACTTTGATATCTCATCTCAGAGATAAAAGCTTCAGCGTTTCACTGTTAAGTGTCTTGTTTATTATAGTTTTTCTCCACCCCCCGCATAGATCTCCTTTATCATATGTTGGGGTTCTCAGCAAGATCCTGAGACAAAGTTAAAGGAGTACTAGAGATTTATTGGAGGGCTACTGCCTGTGAAAAGTAAGGGGAAGGAAACAGGATTGGGTAGGAAGAGCTTCAGACAGTGATACAGAATCTTGACCAACTCAGTGGAGAACTCTGAACAAAGACTGCTTTTTGGAAGTATCCCACATTGGACAGAGGTTGTCAGGCTCTACTACACCTGCTGGGCCCATTCATTGGCTGGGAGTTGCTCAGAAATAACTTGGCCTTACCTCAGTTACTACAGTTGATCCCAAAGTTACTATAGTCAGGGGCTGATAGCTAGCACCATTTTTTCATAGCTAGATGGCAAGTCCTTCCTCTTAGGGAGATTTGAGCAGTATATATTAAAACTATTGATAATCAGAGGCAAACAGATACATTGTAAAAGATATTCTCCTGTATTATTATCTGAAATAATAATCCTGGGTGGCTCAGTGGTTTAGCGCTGCCTTCTCAGCCCAGGGCATGATCCTGGAGACTCGGGATCAAGTCCTACGTCAGGCTCCCTGCATGGAGCCTGCTTCTCCCTCTGTGTCTCTGCTTCTCTCTCTCTCTCTCTCTCTCTCTCTCTGTCTCTCATGAATAAATAAATAAAATATTAAAAAACACACACACACACAAAACACAACCAGAGACAAAAGAGAGAAGACCTTCAAAGAAGGCTAGAATTAGCTCACAGCTGACCTATAAACTGAAACAATAGGAGGCAAAAAATAATAAAATTTACTGAAAACAAATTAAAACTAGAATTCTATACACAGTAAAAATATCCTTATATCCTTTATGTGTAAAAAAAAAAAAAAAACATTTCAAGCAGGAACAGAGAATTTATCACCAGAAGATTTGCACCAAAGGAAATAATGGAGAATACTCTTCAGGCTGAAGGTAAATGATCTCAGAAGCTCAAAAATGCAAGGATAAAGAGCATTAAAATTAAAAATATGTAAGGGCACCTGGGTAGCTGACTTGATTTAAGCATCCGACTCTTGATTTCAGTTCAGGTCATGATCTTGGGGTTGTGGGATTGAGTCCTGAGGCAGGTTCCTCTCTCAGTGGGGAGTCTGCTGGATATTCTTGCTCTCTTCTCCCCCTCCCTTCCTCTGCCCCCACAGATGTGTGCACATGCTCTCCTTCTGTCTCTCTAAAATAAATAAAACTGTTTTAAAGATTTATTTATTTATTCATGACAGAGAGAAGAGAGAGGCAGAGGGAGAAACAGGCTCCATGCCGGGAGCCCGACATGGGACTCATCCCGAGTCTCCAGGATCACACCCCAGGCCGAAGGCGGCGCTAAACCACTGAGCCACCAAGGCTGCCCTAAAATTAATAAATCTTTAAAAAAATAAAAATGTGGATAACTAAATGAACGTATACTATATATAGCAATAATAATAGTATCTTGATGAATAGAACATGATGGTATTCTAGTATTATTAATACTAGGTCATAGGAAGCTTGGCAGCTTTTACCTGGGTCTCTTGGACCTCTAGAAATTGGGACATTTCTTTTGGGACCCAGTTGGCATGATATGAGGATCCTAAGCCACATAAAGAGCCCCCATTTGGTCCTGCAGTCAGTGGTCCTAGCCAAGTGCCCACCTACCAAGCATCATCACTTTCCTGCCACTGTAGATGAGCAGTACTTTTAAGCTTTCAGATGAATCAGCCACAACTCACATCTGGCTGCAGCTGTTTGAGAAATATCAAGTGAGATCTAACCAACTGAGTCTAGTCAGCCCAAAAGAACATGAAGGATAATAATAAAATGCTGTTTTAAGCTGTTAAACTTTGGATTTATTATGCAGCACTAGATAACCAGAACACTTAATATCACCTAATACCTGATTGGTCTGTATCAGTTTTCTTCCACCATTTCAAAATTCTTTTTCACATTTGGTTTATTTAAATCAAGATCCAAGCAAGGTCTATACATTGCATTTGGTTAATATATATCTTACGTCTCTTTTAACCCACTTCCCCATGCCATTTTTTGTTGTTGAAGAAACTGGATCATTTGTCTGTAGGATTTCCTACAACCTAGGCTGACCTAATACCATCTTCTTGGTGTAATTTAACATACCTCTCTCATGGATTTTCTATCAAGTGTTAGCTAAATACAGAATCTTTATCAGATTTAGATTAAATTTTCTTTTTTTTTTGGCAAGAATATTTCAAGGTAGTTTTTGTATGACAAAGAATATAGATTTTTCTACCTCCAGGGAAACTTTAGATCTTGGAACATCTTTAGGAATAAGTTTTTGTTACCATGAGCCCTTGTATCATACCTGAGTTAATGCTTCAAGGTGGGGGCTGGTCATCAGAAAAACCAATAATGTGGTTAGAGGGTTTGGACTTTGAACCATCCCAACTGCCTCCAAGAAGGAGAAGTGGGCTAGAAATTGAGTTCAATCACATAGGTAGCCAATGATTTAATAAATCATACCTTTGAAATGAAGCTCCAATAAAAACTCTGACACTGAAGCTGTATAGAGCTTCCTGGTTAGTAAGCACACTTATGTTCCAGGAGAGTGACATGCTCTGATTCCATGGAGAGAGAGCATGGAAATTCTGTGTTTGGGGGCCTCCCAAGACCTTAACATATGTATTTTTTTAGAAGAAAACTAATTCGAGAATAGTTCTGAGTTCTGAGCTTGAGGGGGAGGAATCATGGAAACCCCCCAGATTTGTAGTCAGTGGTTAGAGTGCACATGGCTTAGACTGTCTAACTTGTGGTTGGTGTATGAAGTACAGACTGTCTTGTTAGGGACTGTGCCCTTTAACCTGTAGATTCTAATGCTAACTTGAGGTGGTTAGCATCAGAATTCTATTACAATATACCAGTAGTGTTGTATATTTTTTATCGTTTTTTATCAGAAGACATGTCATGTCAGGTTGGTTTTCTTAGATTTTTAGGTCAAAGATTTTCATATGTAGGCATTTAAATTAAAAAAAAAAAACATTACTCTTGTTGCTCTTCTAAACTGGAAGTTGCCCGACTTTATGTAAAGGGCAGGTATTAAATACTTCAGAGTTTGTATGTGAAATGGTCTATGTCCCAACTACTCAAATCCTGTCATTTTACTATGAAAGCAACCATAGACTGTGTATAAGAAATGGTCACAGAACTTACATTTGCCAAAAACTGGTGCCAGGTGTAGGATTCTGGGAAGATAGTGAAGTAGGAAGCAGCAGCAATCCTTTCCCCATGTAGACAGCAGTGGTATTGGTAGTATTTATCTGCTGTTTTTGAAAGCTTACAACTTCAGGGGAAGGCTTAGGAGTAAATTGAAGTAAATTTTACTCATTTCAGTTCTTAGTACAGAAGGAACTACCCACTGCCACCCTCTAGTCCTGTAGCAGGTAGCTGTGTACATATGCACTGAACAGCTTGTACATAGCTTATAGGAGCCATGGTGAGCAAAAAAGGAGTTTATCCTTGAAATACTGGGCATCCATGCCCTGATCGCTACTTCTGATCTCAAAGGTATAGACAAAGAAGGTAGCCATTGTTGCAGCTCCACCCATTATTAAAAGTTCTCCACCTGAAGTAACCCAGAAAATTTAAAAGGCTAACAACCTCCCCCCCACTTCTTTTTCTCTTTTTTCCCTTTTGGGAGCCAGACATTAATGAGTAGGACATTCAAAACAATTGCATATATTGGGGGAAATTAGAAAATTACTACAAATGTTCGGGGAAAGCCTCAGGCTCATGGAAGACTAGAAGAGCTTAAGTTTGGCATAGATGGAGCCTACAATAATCAAAAAAGCAAAAGCAATAAAAACAAGAAAAGCAAACCCTATGAAAGGGGAAGAATCTGATGTCCAATTACTACATTATTAGATTTACATGTGCAGTTTTCTTTTTTTTTTTTTTTAAAGATTTTATTTATTTATTCATGAAACACAGAGAGAGGGGGCAGGGGTAGAAACATAGGCAGAGAGAGAAGCAGGCTCCACGCAGGGAGCCCGATGTGGGACTCGATCATGAGACTCCAGGATCACACCCTGGGATGAAGGAAGGCATTTAACTGCTGAGCCACCCAGGTGCCCCACATGTGCAGTTTTCAACAGAAAAAAAGAACAATGGTACAAAGAAATGTAGCCTATTCATGGGGAGAAAAAAAATCAACAGAAGTTGTCTCTGAAAAAGTCCTAATGGTAGATATACTAGACAAAGTCTTTATAACAGTTTTCTTGGATACTCAAAAAGCTAAAGGAAAATGTGTAGAGAAAGTCAGGAAAATGATGTGTAAACAAAATGGAAATTTCTGTGAAAAGATAGAAAACTTGAAACAAAAAAGAGTGACATCAGTATGCAGATTCCTTCAAAGTTGAAAATAGAGCTACCCTACAACCCAGCAATTGTACTACTAGGTATTTACCCCAAAGATACAAATGTAGTCATCTGAAAGGACTTCTGCACCCCAATATTTATAGCCCCAATGTCCACAATAGCCAAACTATGGAAAGAGCCTAGGTGTCCATCAACAGATGAACAAAGATGTGGTGTGTGTGTGTGTGTGTGTATACATATGTGTATACATATGTATATATATGTGCATACATATGTACACACACACACACACACACACATTACTCAGCCATCAACCCCCACTCCCCCACCCCCGAAATCTTGCCATTTGCAATGACATGGATGGAACTAGAGGGTATTATGCTAAGCAAAATAAGTCACTCAGAAAGACAATTACCATATGATCTCACTCATATGTGGAATTTAAGAAACAAAACAGAGGATCATAGGGGAAGAGAGGGAAAAATAAAACAAGATGAAACCAAGGGAGGCAAACCGTAAGAGACTCTTAATCATAAAAAACAAACTGAGGGTTGCTGGAGGGAATGGGGGGGAAGATGGGGTAACCAGATGATGGACATTAAGGAGGGCACATAATGTAGTGAGCACTGGGTATTATATAAGACTGATAAATCACTGAACTCTATCTCTGAAACTAATAATACACTATATGTTAATTGAATTTAAATTTTAAAAATTTTTAAAAGAAAAAGGAAAAAAGAGTGACATCATCAAGACGGCAGAGTAAGGAGCCCTGGAGTCTCATACCTCCATAGAAACACTGACATAGCAATAATATTGGTACCAAAATACCTTGAGAGAAATTCAAAATTCACTTATGAAGTATAGGTACCCCGGAAGAGCACAAACTGAGAGCAGTCAGATTAATACTGGTAAGAAGAGCAATTTCACTTCACCTGCATTAGTTCTTCCACCAAACCGTCTTAGCTCAGTGCCAAGGAGATCACCTCAGTCAGTGACTTCTTTCACAATAGGAAAGTGAGATTGGAGTGTTCTTCTATCCTCTTGACTTCTTAGGGCACCCTCCATGGGGCCAGTTTTTGTCTCAACTCATACCAAGTGCTGAGCTATGGAGCCTAATCTTCTAGGACAGCTAGGAATAAACAAAAGAGAAAGGCACATGTCACTAGGGAACCCTGATAAAACAGTCAACTAATTTCTTAGCAGAAACCTTCCAGGTCAAGAAAGAATGTGATGATGTATTCAAAGTGCTGAAACAAGAAAACGGACAGGGATACTGTTACCAGCAAAGCTGTCCTTCAGAAATGAAGGAGAAATAAATATTTTCTCAGCAAACAGAAGCTGAAACTCCTCACCACTAGACCTGCCTCCCAAAAAAAAAAAAAAAAAAGCTACAGTAGTTCTACAAGCTAAAATGAAAAGATACCAGTTAGCAACATGAAAATATGTAAATGTATAAGCTTTTAACTCTAACATAAATGAAACACAAAAGTATGAAAAATAACTATAACTGAAATAATTTGTTAATGGATACATAATATAAATGATGCAAATTGTGACATCAATCACATAGAATGAGGAAGAAGTAAAAGTGATTTTTGTATGTGATTGAAGCTCAGTTGTTACTGGCTTAAAATAAAATGTTGTAACTATAATGTATTTTATACAAGCCTCATAGTTGAGCACAAATGAAAAACCTTGTGTTTTAGAAATAGAAAGTTATCAAAGCATACCACTACAAGAGAAAAATCATCAGATTACGGGGGAGTGTCGAGAGGAAAAAGGGACTATAGAACAATCAGAAAAATTAACAAAATGGGAATAGTGCGTCCTCACTTATTACTTTAAATGTAAATGGGTTAAATTCTCCAATCAAAAGGCATAGAGTGGCTGAATGGACTTAAAAAACAATACCCAACCATAATCTGCCTATAGGAGACTCCCTTTAGCTTTATGGACACACACATGCTGAAAGGCTTGAGAATAGATATTCCATGCAAACAATAACTAGAAGAGGCAGGAGTGGGTATTATATCAAACAAAATAGACCCTGAGCCAGAAACTGTCACAAGAGACAAGGAAGGTGATTGATTATATCAAAGAAAGAGACCACCACCATTTTCAAAAACATGGATTAACCTGGAGGACTTGATACTATGTGAAAGACAAATACTGTGTAATTTCACTTATATGTGAAATCTAAAAATGTTAAGTTCAAAGAAGCAGAGAGTAGAATGATGTTGTCAGACCCTGTAGGGTATGGGAAATGGGGTCATGATAGTTGGCCAAAGGGTACAGTATTTCAGTTTTGTAAGATGAAGAACTTTTGGAGGTTTAATGTACAGTAGAGTGAACATAGTTAATAATACTGTGTTGTATACTTGATATTTGCTAACAGTAAATCTTAACGGTTTTTGCTTCCAAGAAAGGTAACTGAAGTAATGAATATGTTAATTAGCTCATTTGTTGCGGTGATCATTTCGTAATATATACTCTTTAGGAATACATCGCATTGTATACTTCAATTTTTTTTTTTAATTTTTTTTTTTTTTAATTTATTTATGATAGTCACAGAGAGAGAGAGAGAGAGAGGCAGAGACACAGGCTGAGGAAGAAGCAGGCTCCATGCACCGGGAGCCTGATGTGGGATTCGATCCCGGGTCTCCAGGATCGCGCCCTGGGCCAAAGGCAGGCGCCAAACCGTTGCGCCACCCAGGGATCCCCGCATTGTATACTTCAAATAAATACAGTTTTTATTTTGCAATTACTCTTCAGTGGAGCTGAGGGATAAAAGAAGCCCCAAAATAGAAAATCTAGGGGAACCCTGGGTGGCTCAGTGGTTTGGCGCCTGCCTTTGGCCCAGGGCATGATCCTGGAGTCCCGGGATCGAGCCTGCTTCTCTCTCCTCCTGTGCCTATGCCTCTCTTCCTCTCTCTACATCTATCATGAATAAATAAATAAATCTTTAAAAAATTTTTTTGAAAATATATTAAAAAAAAAGAAAATCTAAATCTCAAAGCACAATAACTGGAATGAAAAATTCACTGGAGGGGTTCAGACCTACATAGGCATTGTGGGAGTCCGGGAAGGAAAAATGAGAAAGAAGCAGAGTAGAGTGTTCAAAGAAATAATGACTGAAAATATCACAGATTTAACAAAAACCATGAATACAAGCATCAGAGATCTGCACTAAGATATTATATAATCAAACTTTTGAAAGATGGTCTTAAAAGCTAAAACAGTAAAATTATTAAAATTATTAGATTTCTTATCACAGACTTTGGAGGCCAGAAAGCAGTGAGTTGATATGTTTAGAGCACTAACAAACAAAAACTGTCAACCAAGAATCCTAGATCAGACAAAACTGTACTTTAAAAGTGAGGGAGAAGCGAAGACATTCCCAGATAAGCAAAAGCTGAGGAGGTTTACTATTATTAGGCATGCCTTGCAAGAGATGCTAAAGGGAGTCCTGCAGGTTAAAATGATACAACACTAGACAACAACTCAAAGCCATATGAAGAAACAAAGATCACAGTAAAAGTTAGTATGTGGGCAATTATAAAAGTTGGTTGGTATTATTATAAGTGGTTTGCAAATCCCCTTTTTGTTTTCCACATGGTATAAGAGACTAATGCATTTTTTTAAAAGCAATTAATAGTCTAAAAACTAGGGTTTTTGTTAACTTTGGTTTGTAATTCCACATTTTATTTTCTACATAGTTTAAAGACTAATATATTTAAAAGAATTATTTGTGTTTTGGATACACACTACATAGAGATGAAATTTTCTGACATTGATAACTGAAAGGTGTAGGGGTGAGTCTAGAAAGAAGTAAAGTTTCTGTATATTGTAGAGTGTTACAACTCTAAGATAGTTCCCATGGGAACAATGAAGAAAATCACTATAGAAAATACACAAAAAAGAATCTAAATATTTTGCTATAAAAATCAGCTAAACACAAAAATCAGCTAAACACAAAAATGACAGTAAAGAATGAAATGGACAAAAAATAAAAAGCTATAAGCTGTATAGAAAACAAATACCAAAATGACAGAAGTAAATACACTATTGAAGCCAAGTTCGTATGCAAACTAGTTTGTTAAAAATGTAAGATATAAATTATAATCTCTAGGGTAACAATGAAGAAACTAACTTTAAAAATACAAAGAAAAGGAAATACAGTAACAGCATACACTTTCTTTACAAGTACACATGGGAGCTATTTCAGGACAGACCATATGTGGGGCCACCATTTAAGTCTCAATAGTTGTTTTTTTAATTCAAGCATGATTAACATACAGTGTTATATTAGTTTCAGGTGTACAAAATGATGTTTCAACAACTCTTTACATTTCTCCGTGCTCTTCAAGAAAAAGTGTATTCTTAATCTCCTTTATTTCACCCATCTCTACACATCCACTTCCCATCTGGCCACTGCGTTTTTTTCTCTGTATTTAAGAGTCTGGAGTTTTTTGTTTGTTTCTTTTTTCCTTTGTTTTGTTTCTCTTGTTCCATAGATAATTGAAATCATGTGGTATTTATCTTTCTTAGTCCAACTTATTTCATTTAGCATTATATCCTCTAGATCCATCCATGTTGTTGCAGATGGCAAGATTTCATTCTTTTTTTTTATGGCTGAGTAATACTCTATTTTATATACATACCACATCTTCTTTATCCATTCATCTATCCATGGACACTTGGTTTGCTTCCATAACTTGACTCTTGTAAATAGTGCTGCATTGAACATAGGGATAAGTATATCTTTTTGAATTAGTGCTTTTGTATTCTCTGCGTAAATACCCAGTAGTGGAATTACTGAATCATATGGTAATTCTATCTTGAATGTTTGAGGTCCCTCCATACTGTTTTTTATAGTGGCAGACCCACATCCTCACCAGCTCTTGTTATTTCTTGTATTTTTAATTTTAGCCATTCCAACATATATAAAGTGATATCTCATTGTGTTTTAATTTTCATTTCCCAAATGATTAGTGATGTTGAGCATCTTTTCATGGCCATCTGAATGTCTTCTTTGGATCAATGTCTATCCGTATCCTCTGTCCATTTTTAAAATCAGATTGGGTTTTGTTTTTGTTTTTTAGTGTTGTGTAAGTTCTTATGTATTTTGGATGTTAACCCCTTATCATGTATATCATTTGCAGGTATCTTCTTTCATTCAGTAGGTTGCCTTTCCGTTTCGTTAATGTTTCCTTAACTGCAAAGGCTTTTATTTCAGTGTACTCCCAATGGTTTTGCCTTTGTTTCCCTTGTCTTAGGAGACATCTAGAAAGATGTTTCTTTGGCTAACATCAAAGAAATGAATGACTGCTTATAATTTCTTCTAAGTTTTATGGCTTCTAGTATCACATTTAAGTTTTACCCCATTTTGAGTTTATTTTTGTATAAGAAGAAGGTGGTTCAGTTTTGTTCTTTTGCATGTAGCTGTCCAGTTTTCCAGGCACCATTTGTTGAAGAGACTTATTTTTCCCACTGTATATTCTTCATTCCTTTGTCATAGATTAATTGACAGTAAAACCATGAGTTGATTTCTGGACTCTATTCTTTTCCATTGATTTATGTGTCCCTTTTTTTTGTGGCAGCAACAATTTGTTTTAATTAGTGTAGCTCTGTCGGATGTCTTGCAATCTGGGATTGTGATACCTCCAGCTTTGTTCTTTTTTAAGATTGCTTTGGCTGTTCAACATCTTTTGTGGTTTCATACAAATGTTAGTAGTATTTGTTCTAATTTTGTGAAAAATGTTGTTGGTATTTTGAGAGGAATTGCATTAAATCTGCAGGTTGCTTTGGATATGTATGTGTGCATGTAATATGCTGTAGGAGTAATTTAACAATATTCTTCCAATCCATAATTGTGGAATATTTTTCCATTTGTTTGTGCCTTCAGCTTTCATCATCAGTATTTTGTAGTTTTCAGAGTACAGATCTTTTACCATCCTTGGTTAAGTTTATTTCTAGGGGTTTTATTATTTTTGGTGCAATTGTAAATGGGATTATTTTCTTTCTACCACTTTATTATTAGCATATAGGAATGCAACAGGTTTCTCTAGATTAATTTTTTTTTAATTTTTATTTATTTATGATAGTCACACACAGAGAGAGAGAGAGAGAGGCAGAGACATAGGCAGAGGGAGAAGCAGGCTCCATACACCGGGAGCCCGACGTGGGATTCGATCCCGGGTCTCCAGGATTGCGGCCTGGGCCAAAGGCAGGCGCTAAACCACTGCGCCACCCAGGGATCCCATCTAGATTAATTTTTTATCTTACAACTTCACTCAATTTATTAATCACTTCTAGTATTTTGGTGGAATCTCTGGGGTTTTCTATATATAGTATCTTGTCATCTGCAAATAGTGAAAGTTTTACTTCTTCCTTACCAATTTGGATGCCTTTTATTATTATTATTTTTTTTTATTTGACTGCTGTGGCTAGGACTCCCAGTACTGTGTTGAATAAAAATGATGGAAGTGGATATCCTTGTCTTATTCTTGACCTTAGGAGAAAATCTCTTTAGTTTTCAGCACAGTATGTTAGCTGTGGGTTCTTCATATATGGCCTTTATTATAATGAGGTATGTTCCCCCTACACTTACTTTGTTGAGGGTTTCTAGTATTAATCAATGTTGTACTTTGTCAGATGCTTTTTCTGCATCTGTTGAAATGATCATTTCATTTTTTTTTTTAAGATTTTATTTATTCATTCATGAGAGACACAGAGAGAGAGGCAGAGACACAGGCAGAGGGAGAGGCAGGCTCCATGCAGGGAGCCTGATGTGGAACTTGATCCCAGGACTCCAGGATCACGCCCTGAGCTGAAGGCAGACGCTCAACTGCTGAGCCACCCAGGCATCCCAATCAAGTAGGATTTATTCCTGGGATACAAGGGTTGTTCAATATTTGCAAAAGAATAAAAACGAAGGGATCCCTGAGTGGCTCAGCAGTTGAGCGCCTGCCTTCCGCCCAGGGCGTGATACTGGAGTCCCAGGATCGAGTCCCACATTGGGCTTCCTGCATGGAGTCTGCTTCACCCTCTGCCTGTGTCTCTCTCTCTGTGTGTGTCTCATGAATAAATAAATAAAATCTTAAAAAAAATAAGTCCCACTTGATCATGATGAATGATTTTTTAAATGTATTGTTTGATTCAGTTTGCTAATATTTGGTTGAGTATTTTTATATCGGTGTTCATCAGAGAGAACTAGCCTGTAGTTTTTCTTTTTTGTAGTTTCTTTTGTTTTTATAATAAATTTATTTATTTTTTTTTAAATTTTTATTTATTTATGATAGTCACAGAGAGAGAGAGAGAGAGAGAGAGAGGCAGAGACACAGGCGGAGGGAGAAGCAGGCTCCATGCACCGGGAGCCTGATGTGGGATTCGATTCCGGGTCTCCAGGATCGCGCCCTGGGCCAAAGGCAGGCGCCAAACCGCTGCGCCACCCAGGGATCCCCAATAAATTTATTTTTTATTGGTGTTCAATTTGTCAACATACAGAATAACACCCAGTGCTCATCCCGTCAAGTGCCCACCTCAGTGCCCGCCACCCAGTCACCCCCATCCCCCACCCACCTCCCCTTCCACCACCCCTAGTTCATTTACCAGAGTTAAGAGTCTTTTATATTCTGTCTCCCTTTCTGATATTTACTACTTATTTTTTCTCCTTTCCTCTTTATTCCCTTTCAGTATTTTTTATATTCCCCAAATGAATGAGACCATATAATGTTTGTCCTTCTCCAATTGACTTATTTCACTCAGCATAATACCCTCCAGTTCCATCCACTTCGAAGCAAATGGTGGGTATTTGTCATTTCTAATGGCTGAGGAATATTCCATTGTATACATAGACCACATCTTCTTTATCCATTCATCTTTCGATGGACACCGAGGCTCCTTCCACAGTTTGGCTATTATGGACATTGCTGCTAGAAACATCGGGGTGCAGGTGTCCCGACGTTTCATTGCATCTGTATCTTTGGGATAAATCCCCAGCAGTGCAATTGCTGGGTCGTAGGGCAGATCTATTTTTAACTCTTTGAGGAACCTCCACACAGTTTTCCAGAGTGGCTGCACCAGTTCACATTCCCACCAACAGTGCAAGAGGGTTCCCTTTCCTCCACATCCTCTTCAACATTTGTGGTTTCCTGCCTTGTTAATTTTCCCCATTCTCACTGGTGTGAGGTGGTATCTCATTGTGGTTTTGATTTGTATTACCCTGATGGCAAGTGATGCGGAACATTTTCTCATGTGCTTGTTGGCCATGTCTATGTCTTCCTCTGTGAGATTTCTGTTCATGTCTTTTGCCCATTTCATGATTGGGTTGTTTGTTTCTTTGCTGTTGAGTTTAAGAAGTTCTTTATAGATCTTGGAAACTAGCCCTTTATCTGACGTCATTTGCAAATATCTTCTCCCATTCTGTAGGTTGTCTTTTAGTTTTGTTGACTGTTTCTTTTCCTGTGCAAAAGCTTCTTATCTTGATGAAGTCCCAATAGTTCATTTTTGCTTTTGTTTCTTTTGCCTTCGTGGATGTATCTTGCAAGAAATTATTGTGGCCAAATTCAAAAAGGGTGTTGCCTGTGTTCTCCTCTAGGATTTGGATGGAATCTTGTCTCACTTTTAGATCTTTCATCCATTTTGAGTTTATCTTTGTGTATGGTGCAAGAGAGTGGTCTAGTTTCATTCTTCTGCATGTGGATGTCCAATTTTCCCAGCACCATTTATTGAAGAGACTGTCTTTTTTCCAGTGGATAGTCTTTCCTCCTTTGTCAAATATTAGTTTACCATAAAGTTGAGGGTCCACTTCTGGGTTCTCTATTCTGCTCCATTGATCTATGTGTCTGTTTTTGTGCCAGTACCACACTGTCTTAATGGCCACAGCTTTGTAGTACAACCTGAAATCCGGCATTGTGATGTCCCCAGCTATGGTTTTCTTTTTTAAAATTCCCCTAGCTATTCGGGGTCTTTTCTGATTCCACACAAATCTTGAGATAATTTGTTCCAACTCTCTGAAGAAAGTCCATGGTATTTTGATAGGGATTGCATTAAACATGTAAATTGCCCTGGGTAACAGTGACATTTTTACAATATTAGTTCTTCCAATCTATGAGCATGGAATATTTTTCCATCTCTTTGTGTCTTCCTCAGTTTCTTTCAGAAGTGTTCTGTAGTTTTTAGGGTATAAATCCTTTACCCCTTTGGTTAGGTTTATTCCTAGGTATCTTATGCTTTGGGGTGCAATTGTAAATGAGATTGACTCCTTAATTTCTCTTTCTTCAGTCTCATTGTTAGTGTATAGAAATGCCACTGACTTCTGGGCATTGATTTTGTATTCTGCCACACTGCCAAATTGCTGTATGAGTTCTAGCAATCTTGGGGTGGAGTCTTTTGGGTTTTCTATGTAGAGTATCATGTCATTGGCGAAGAGGGAGAGTTTGACTTCTTCTTTGCCAATTTAAATGCCTTTTTTTTCTTTGTTGTTGTCTGCTGAGTTTTTTGTAGTTTCTTTATCTGGGTTTGGTATCAGAGTAATGCTGGCCATGTAGAATGAATTTGGAAGCTTTCCTTCCTCTTCTATTTTTTGGAATGATTTCAGAATAGCTTTCTCTCTGTTTGGTAGAATTCACCTAGTGAATGGTGAATCTTTTTAGTCCTGGACTTTTGTTTGTTGGGTTTTTGATTGCTGATTCAATTTCATTTTGCTGGTAATCAGTCTGCTCAAATTTCGTATTTCTTCTCGATTCTGTTTTGGAAGGTTATGTTTCTAGGAACGTATCCATTTCTTCTAGGTTGTCCAAATTGTTGGCTTATAATTTTTCATAATATTGTTCTAATCCTTTATATTTTGTGTTTTCAGTTGTTTGTCTCTTCATTTCTGAGTTTATTTGAATCTTCTCTCTCCTTTTTTTCTGGTGAGTTTTGGTAAAGGTTTATTGCTTATGTTGATCTTTTCAAAGAACCAACTCCTGGTTTCATTGATGTTACATTGTTTTTTTAGTCTCTATTTCATTTATATCTGCTATAATCTTTGTTATTCTTTTCTTTTGCTAGATTTGCGGTTTTTTTCTTCTTTTTCTGGCTCCTGTCAGTGTATGGTTTTATTACTTATTTGAGATTTTTCTTGCTTTTTGAGCTAGGCCTGTTATGTTTTATAATCTTCTCTCTTAGAACAGTTTTTGCTGCAGTGCAAAGATTTGGGCCATTGTGTTTTCATTGTCATTTACCTCTATATTTTTTTATTTCTTCTCTGATTTCTCAATTGACTCATTCATTATTCAGTAGCATGTTACTTAGCTTCCATGTATTTGTGTTCTTTGCACATTTTTTTTCTTGAGATTGATTTCTAGTTTCATACTGTTGTGGTTGGAAAAGATGCATAATATGATTTCACTCTTTTTGAATTTATTGAGGCTTGTTTTGTGGCCTAACATGATCTATCTGGGAGAATGTTCTTTGTGCACTTAAAAGCATGTATTCTGCTGTTTGGGAATGGAATGTTATGAATATATCTATTAGGTCCTCTGGTTCAGTGCGTCATTCAAAGCTATTGTTTCTTTGTCGATTTTCTGTCTGGATCATCTATTCATTGATGTAAGTGGGGTGTTAAAGTCCTTTACTTTTACTGCAATACTATCAATTTCTTTTATGTATTTTAACAATTGCTTTATATATTTAGGTGCTGTCGTGTTTGGTGCATAAATATTTACAATTATTCTCTTATTAGATTGTTTTATCATTATGTAGAGCCCTTTGTCTCTTGTTATATAGTCTTTGTTTTAAGACATATTTTTTGTGATAAAAGTGTGCTACCCTACCTTTCTTTTCATTTCATTTGCATAGTACGTATTTTTCCATCTCTTTACTTTCAATCTGCATGTGTCCTTAGGTCTGAAATGAATCTCCTGTGGGCTGCATATAGATATATCTTGCTTTATTATCATTCCATCACCCTGTGTCTTTTCATTGGAGCATTTAATGCATTCATACTTAAAGTAATTGTTGATAAATATGTACCGATTACCATTTTGTTCATTTGTTTTATGTGGTTTTTGTAGTTCTCTGTTCCTTCTCATGCTTTCTTGTTTGATGGCTTTCTTTAGTAATATGCTTGGGTTCTTTCCTTTTTATTTTTTGCATCTTTTTTTTTTTTAGATTTTTAAAAAATTTATTTATTTGATAGAGAGGGAGAGAGAAAGTGAGCACAAGCAGGGTAAGTGGCAGGCAGAGGAAGAAGGAGAGGTGGGGCTCAATCCCAAGACCCCAGGATCATAACCTGAGCTGAAGGCAGACGCTTAACCAACTGAGCCACGTAGGTGCCCCTATTTTTTGCATATCTATTACAGGCTTTTAATTTGTGTTTTTCATTAGGTTAATATGTAAGTCTTATGCTGATGGTAGTTATTATTAAGTTGATGGTCAGTTAAATTTAAATTGATTCTAGAAGCACTAAATTTTTACTCCTCCATACCCATGTTCTGTGTATTATAATGTCATACTCTCCATTCTTTTATTTTGTGAATCTTTTGACTCATTTTAATATATGTAATTGATTTTACTGCTTTTGTGCTTTAATGTCTCTACTATTTTTATAGTTGCTGAATCTACTACTTATGTTTGCATTTACTTATGAAATTTTTCTTTTCATAACTTTCTTACTGCTGATATGGCCTTTCCTTTTCGGTCAAAGAATTCCCTTTCCTATTGTCAGACTGGTTTAGTGATAATGAACTTCTTTAACTTTTGTCTGGGAAACTCTTTCTCTTTCCTTCTATTCTGAATGATAGCTTTGCTGGGTAGGGTATTTTCTGTTTCAAGTTTTTCCCTTCAGCACTTTTAAGATATTATGCCAATCTCTTAATTATTGTGTGTCTTGGTGTGGCCCTCCTTGGGTTGATTTTGTTGCAGATTCTCTGTGCTTCCTAGATCTGGATATCTGTTTCATTCCTCAGAGTGAGGAAGTTTTCAACTATTATTTCTTCAAATAAATTTCTTGTTCTTTTTTCTCTTTCTTCTCCTCAGATCCCTGAAATACAAATGTTATTACACTTACTGGTATCGCTGAGTTTCCCTAATTTATTCTGATTTTTTACTATTCTTTTTTCTTTTTGCTGTTTCAGCTTGTTTGCTTTCCATTTACTCTGTCTTCCAGCTCACTGATCTGTTCTCCTTGCCTCCTCCAATATGCTATTGACTCCCTATAGTATATTTTTAATTTCAATTATTGAATTCATCTCTGATTGGTTCTTTTTTATATTTTCTTTTTGTTGAAGTTCTAAGATCCTTCACTCTCTTCTCTCAAGTCCAGTGTCTTTGTGACCATTACTTTGAATTTTTTATTAGGTATATTGTTTATCTCCATTTCATGTAGCTCTTCTGGTATTTTTTATCCTGTTCTTTCATTTGGGACATATTCCTGTATCCTTGTTTTGTCTAACTCTCTGAATTTATTTCTATGTATTAGGAAAAATCAGCTCTGTTTCCTGATTTTGAAAGTAGTGGCCTTCAGAAGAAGAGTTTCTTTGGTGCCCCATAGCATAATGACCCAGGTTCATCAGAATCAGGCATTATAGGCGTGTCTCCTGTGTGGGTTGCATGTACCCTACTGTTGTGACTAAGTTGTGTTTACTTTCAGTCCAGGCAGCTGCAGTTGCCGTTGCCCACTTTATCTGTATGGGCCATAGTTTGGTCCTTGTGCTGTTAAAGAGCCAGTCTAGAGCCACCTTGCACTTCTAGTTAGGTGGTATCTAGTGGTCAGACCTGATGCCTCTCTTCAGCCCGTTTCCCTAGTCTGCAGTTACATGGAACTGGTGCCCCCTGAGATCTTTTTGTTGGTGGACAGGGCTGGCAGTTGGATCAGGTATCTACTCCCAGTTTATCTGCTGGGGCTGCAGTCAGACTGGTGTGTGTGGTTATCTTACCCTTTTCCCAGAGCAGGAGTTACTTTGGAGTGGTACTGGTCCCTGCCAGGACTGCTTGCAGGAAGTGACATAGCAGGAGCCACTTTGAATGGAGTGTTACCAAGTAGAGCAGGTTTTATGGGGCAGGAAAATGCTGGTGTGTAGTGCACAGTCTTAGCAACTAGGGTGTTTTCACTGGCTCCCCAGGTGTCCAGCTGCGTGGGAGGGTGGGAGATAGAAGGCCTTTTGTTCATAGAGGAGTCTCTTAAAGATCCCTGCCACCCTAGCACGTGTTGATTTTAGTAAATAAATCACCTTCACATAAACCCCAGGTGCTTTTCAAACTGCTGCTAATGTAGCTCCATGGGATTGTTTGTCTTGTTTTCTCTTTAAAGGCAGGGAGACATGAGGCCCTTGTTTCCTGAGGCCCTCTGGCTTTCCCAGAGCAAACTAAACCCCCTGATTTTTAAAGTACCCAGTGTTAAGCTCTACTGATTGGAGCTTAACTTTACGTTGGTTTTCAAAGTCAAAAGTTATGTGGTCTTATCTTCTTAGGATAGGTCCCCAGACATGGGGTGTGGAGTTTGCTCCTATCATATAGTATCATGTGTATGAATCTTAAGATACACACTAAGTGAAATAAATCAGTTACAGAAACATAAATACTATATGGTTCCACTTACATGAGGTACTTAGAGTAGTCAGAGTTGTAGTGACAGAAAGTAAAATGGTTCTTTACAGGCCTGGAAGGAGGAGGGAATGGAGAGTTGTTTAATGGGTACAGAATTTCAACTTTGCAAGATGGAAGGATTTCTGTAGATAGATGGTGGTGATGGTTGCACATCACTGCAAATATATTTGATGCCACTGAACTGTACAATTAAAAATAGTTAAGATGGTAAGTTTTACACGTGTATTTTACTATAAGAAAAGGAAAAACAGGGATCCCTGGGTGGCGCAGCAGTTTGGCGCCTGCCTTTGGCCCAGGGCGCGATCCTGGAGACCTGGGATCGAATCCCACATCGGGCTCCCGGTGCATGGAGCCTGCTTCTCCCTCTGCCTATGTCTCTGCCTCTCTCTCTATCTCTCTGTGACTATCATAAATAAATAAAAATTTTAAAAAAAAAGAAAAAAAAAAGAAAAGGAAAAACAAAATTTGATGGCAGGATAGATTTGGCTTAGGGACTGTAAATTATCAACCACTGTTCTAAATTTTCTTACTGTTTTTTTTTTTTTTTAAGATAAAGGGAGAGGGAGGGGCTCCCTGGGTGGTTCAGCGGTTTGGCGCCTGCCTTTGGCCCAGGGTGTGATCCTGGAGTCCTGGGATCGAGTCCCACGTCCCACGTCGGGCTCCCAGCATGGAACCTGCTTCTCCCTCTGCCTTTGTCTCTGCCCCGCGTGCTCGCTCACTCTCTCTCTGTCTATAATGAATAAATAAATAAAATCTTTAAAAAAAAAAAAGGAGAGGGAGCTGTGATTTTGACGTACACAGAATTATAAAATTATTAAAGTACTCATCTTTTTAAAGAAAGTAGTTCTATTAGAAAAGAAATATATGATGTAGAAAATAGGAAAATTTGGAAAAATAATAAAGAACTATAGTATTTACTGGGTATTGTCAAGTGCCAGACACTCTTTTAAATTCTTAAAAACATGAGCTAGTTAATAGTTTTATGATCTTTTTCAGGGGAGCATATTAAAGAATAGAGAATTTAAGTAATTTAACCCAGTAAATGTTTAGTATGTGGTAAAACTAGAACAAAATTCAAAACCAAGCTTTTGGACTCTAAAGCCTAAGTTCTGAACTACTATGCTCTAGAGTGGGGGCTTGGGGGTTATCCTTATATCCTAATACCCAAGTGTAATACAGGTTAATACTTATTTCCTTTCCATGATTTTCTCTGCAAACATAGCTTTGATTTTTCATTCTGCATAGTCAGTCAGTTTTACATTATAACAACTAATTTTATGCCCAGAGCAGCTATTTCTCATAATGTCAAGTTAATTGCCTGTTTTTGGAGGTGGGGAAATGTATGGGGCACTAGAAGTCCCTCATCAGAGGCTAACATCTGTACAGCTCTTTGCAGTTGACAGAAAGCCTCTTCAGATATTTTCCAAGGTTATTGGCTAGTGAGAGCAGAGTTGGTATTTGAACAGAGGTTCTTTGGTTTTGTTTTTGTTTTTTTACTTCAAATTCTGAGTCTTCTCAGACCTATCTGCTCTCCATCACATGCTAATTTTTGACTCAGTACTCTCTTCACAGTACCATTTCGTACCCTCTGTTTTAAAAATAAGTGGTACAAAAGAAGTTAAATAGCTAGCTCAAAAATAGCCTTAAATATAGGAACAAAGAACACCAAAAGATATTAAAACAGTATTAAAATATTCAGACAGCTCTCACATCTTATACAAAAATTAGCTAAAAAATGATTGTAGACTTAAATATAAAACTATACAAAATATATAAAACTATAAAGCTTTTAGGAAAAAAAAACTGGAGAAAAACTTCAGGATATAGGGTTAGGCAGAAGTTCTTGACATCAAAGACTTGATACCAGAAGTACAATCCATAAAGGAAAACCTGATAAATTAAAAGCTTGCTCTGCCAAAGACTGTGTGAAGAAGATAAAAAACCAGAGAATATATAGACTAAGAGAAAATATTTGCAGACCATATATCTGACAAAGGACCTAGTTTTTAGAGTTTCTAAAGAACTCTCAAAACTCAATAATAAAATCCAATCAAGAATCAGCAAAGGGCATGACTAGATATTTTACTGAAAAGAATGTACAGATGGCAAAAAGACATTTGAAAACTACTCAGCCATATTATCCACCCAGAAAATACAAATTAAAACCCACAAACTCACAAATCTTTTCATTCTAAGATTATTAATGTTGTAACTTTTACAACATTAAGGGTGTGGTTTTTTCTTCCTTTTTTGGGAAATGGGGGCATTTACCCTGTCTGTTTTTGCCCATAATCTGTCAGCATTTCTGCATTATTTTGTATTAGGTATTTACAGTTTATATTTGGGCTTTGGTTTTCTAACACAGTCTTTTTGTCTTTTTTAAACAGATGAGTTTATCTCATTTATTTTATACTATATATATTTATACCATGTAATTTTTATGTTTTATTTTTTGTTTACTCTTGATTTAGGAGCTTAATTTTCAGATGTACGTTTAAAATATTTTAAACCTTTATTTCTCAAATTACTTCAAAAACAAAATGTCTATTGTGATCTTTCTCTTTCAATACTTCGGGTGTTTTGTTGGCATGTGCTGAGATTTTTATTCTTATTTGTTATAATTAAATGACTTTTCTATTTTGTGGCTTACACTTCAAAAACAACATTACTTTCTGCTTTTCTAATCTTGTTTCCACAGTTCCTTTGCCGTGACCATCTGCCTATCTTTCACAAGACAGCTTCCTCATTTGCAATTCTTCATGAGTAATCTTGTTGGCCAGATTGTCTTCATGAAAAATTTTTTCCCCTTTAAGAAAGTGTGCATGGGTGATAAACTTTCTGAGTTCCCTTTCTGTCAACTTCACATGAGAACCACAGAGTTTTGCACGTTCTAGAATTCTTAGGTTATGTTCTTTATTGAAGTATGAGTGACACACAATAAACTACATGTTTAAAGAATACTTGAAGAGTCTAAATACATATACACTTGTGAAACCATAACTGAAATCAAGATAACATATCCATCACCCAGAAGTTTACTTGTGACCCTTGGCAATCCCTCCATCCTCACTCTCCCATCTCTAGACATTTGCAGTCACTGATCTGCTGTCACTATCAGCTTATATTGTAAACCATTTTATGTAAATGCATTCACGCAAATGTACTTTGATGGGGTGGGAAGGAGGTCTGGTCTGACTCAGCGTACTTATTTTGAGATTCATCTATATTGTATCATCAGTTTATTTTTTTCCTCAAATGTTATTTTCTGCTCTTTCAAAAAATAGTATATTGTTGTAAAATGATAAATGTTTAAAGAAAAAAGAAACGTTCCCAGTTTTTAATTCTTTTTTATTGCTGAGTAGTATTTTATTGCTGTGTAGATATACCACAATTCATTTATTCATTCACCTGTTAATGGAAATTTGGATTGTTCCAGTATTGACTTCTGTAAGCATGCTATAAACATAAAGCTGCAGTAATCATTCATGTCCAAGTATTTTTCTTGTGTTTCTCTTGGGCAAATATCTAGGAGTGGAGTAGCATCATCATGATAGGGGTATGTTTAATTTTGTAAAAAAATTGCCAGGCCTTTTCTAGAGTGGTGGTTCTGTTTTACATTACCACCAACAATGTGTGGAAGTTCTAGTTCTACATTCTTCAAACTCTTGGTGTATGTTCAATTTTGGACATTATAAAAGGTGTGTAATATATGGTTATAGTTCAAATTTGCTTTTCCTTAATAACATACTGAGCATCTTTTCATGTGCTTAGCTGATATTTTTATGATTGCTTATTTTAAAAGACTGTGTGGTTTTATTAGATTAACATGTTCTTTATATGTTTAGTATACAAGTATTTCATCAAATATGTGATTAGCATATATTCTTAATATATGGTTCGCCTTTTCATTTTCATAACAATGTCTTTTAGTGAGAATATTTTTAAAATTTTTATCAAGTCCAGTCTGTCAGTTTTTTCTTTTAGTTAGTGGCTTTTGTCTGTTTCATGAAATCTTTGTTTCCAAGATTGCAAAGATAATCGCCTTTGTTTTCTTGTTGAAGCTGTATAATTTTAGTTTTTATGCTTAAAACTATGATATGTATAAAAGTAATTTGAGTACATGGTGTAATATAAGGATAAGGGCTCATTTTTCCCTTACATAAGTTTGTCCTATTGTTCCAGCACCATTTGCTGAAAAAGATACAGGTTTTTCCATTGAATTGCATTGATGCCTGTGTTGAAAATCAAATGACTGTACATGTGAGTCCAATTTTGGACTTTTTCCAGTTCTGCTGATCTGTTTGTCTATATGCCAATACCACCCTGTCTTTTTAAAAATTGTAGTAAAATATATGTAACATAAAAATTACATTTTAATATTGTATATAGTTCAGTGACCCTGAGTACTTCGTATTTGTCTTTGCATCACTACCAGCTCCAGAACTCTTTCAAAATCCAAAAATGAAATTGCTCTGTACTCATTAAATAATACTTCCTCATTCCCTTCACCCTAACCCTTGACAAGCACTATACAACTTTCTGTTAATCTGACTATTTTAAGTTTTCATATAAATAGGATCATGTAGTATTTATACTTTTGTGACTGGTTTATTTCACTTAGTATGGACTTTGTCTTCGAGATGCTTTCATGTGGTAGTATATGTCAGAATTTTCTTCCTTTTTTAAGGCTGAATACTCTGTTGTACATATAAACCACATTTTGTTTGTCCATTTATCCATTGGTAGACACTTGGATTACTTGCACACTTTATTGTGGATCATGCTGCTCTGAACATGAATGTCACATATTTGTGTCCCTGCTTTCTGCTTTTCAGTTCTTTTGGGTATACGCCTAGAAGTGGAATTGCTGGATCGTGTGGTAATTCTACATTTAATTTTTTTGAGGAACCACCATACCATTTTCCACCGCAGTACTACATTCTGCATTCCCATTAACAGTGCACAAGGGTAGCAATTTCTCCACAACCTTACCAGCACTTGTTATTTTCTGGTTTTTTGATAGTTGCTATCCTGATGGGAATAAGGTGGTATCTCATTGTAGTTTTGATTTCATTTCCCTAATAATTAGTGATGTTTTTTCGTGGGCCCGTTGGCCATTTGTATATATTCTTTGGAGAAATGTCTATCACTCACTTTTTTAAAAGATTTATTTATTTATTTTAGAGAGCAAGTGTGAGCACAGGAGAGGAGCAGAGAGGAGGGAAAGAGAGAATCTCTAGCAGATTCCATGCTGAGCTTGGAGCGCAAGGGCTTGATCTCATGACCCTGAGATCATGACCATGACCTGAGCTAAAACCAAGAGTTGAATGCTTAACCTACTGAGCCACCCAGGCACCCCTACCCATTTTTTAATCAGGTTTGTTTGTTTGCTGTTTATTAATAGCAACGTTGAATTTAGTAGTTCTTTATTTATTTGTATATTAACCCTTTATATCAGATACATAGTTTGCAAACATCTTCTCCCATAATAAAAAATCTTGGGGATTTTTTGGGTGGCTCGTTTAAGTGCCTGCCTTCAGGTCAAGTTATGATCTCAGGGTCCTAGAATCAAGCCCCGAGTTTGGCTCCCTGCTCAGTGGGAAGTCTGCTTCTCCCTCTCCCTCTGCCCCTCCTCTTGCTCCTGTTTTTTCTCTCTCTCAAATAAAATCCTTAAAAAATTTTTTTTCATAATGAAAAGGTAAACATATTTTTAAGCACAGAAAATACAAAGAGTTGAGAATGAATATCCGTTTATCTACCCTGAGATAGATTATTAACATTTTGCCATATGTGCTTTATACACACACATACTTCCATGCACATGCAAGTCATATTGCTGAAACATTTTAAAGAAAATTGCAGATATTCTGACACTTCACCTTCACTCGAGCTTTTACTTTCAAACAATGTCATTTTCCCACATATTTCTCCTATATACATTCTCCAAAATACCATTTCAAAATAATATATTTTAATGGGAAAAATAATGCCACAACTCTATTGTTTTCTGATTACAACATAGAAACTAATCTTTTGGGGTAAGTTCACTGATGGTATTCCTTAGAGGTTTTGGCATTTTCTCACATATCATTATTAAGAACTTATCTTTGCCGATTGTCTACCAATTTCTTGCTTTTTCACTTGTTCTCCTCTTCTCCATCCTCTCTACACTGCCGCCAGAATATTGTCTTTAAAATTAAATCAGACCATGTCTGTCTCAGTCTCTCTTACTCCTTCAGACCCCTTTGTATTTCATTTGAGTAGAACACATTACAAACTTCTTACCCTGGCTTCTTACCAAGACACAGCATAGTCTTGGCCTTGCCCAGCTTTTCAACCTCATTATAAACTTCTCTTGCCCTTTGCCTCTGAGCTCCATCCAAATAGACCTTCTGTCTATTCTTGAACATCCAGGCTTTTTCCTAAGTAGGACCTGTGTACATGTTGTTTTCTCCACCACCACACAGCCTTGTTTCCACACACAGCTCTTTTTTACACTTGATCACATTCAGTATAGATGTGATCTTTTCAGACAAGCCTACCCTCATGACATATTGAAGCATATCACCTATTTATTCTCTTTCACAGCACCTTTCCAACATTGTCCTAGTTCTTTCATATTTATTTAGGTTTTTTTAAAAAAATATTTTACTTATTAATTTGAGAGAGATTGCGCACAGAGGGAAAAGTGAAAGGAAGAAGCAGACTCCCCATAGAGCAGAGAGCCCAATGCAGGGCTCCATCCCAGGACCCTGAGATCATGACCTAGCCCAGGACAGATGCTTAACTGACTGAGCCACTCAGGCTTCCGTGTATATTTAGTTTTAAAAGGCTGTCTCCCTTTCCATCTGCCTACAACCTTGAGCTCCCTGGCAGTTGGAGGAAGGGAAGGGCTCCCTACACCAGCACCTGCTACACAGTTGGTAAGCAGTGAGCAGTGAGAGACACAAGTAACCTCACAAAGTGATTGTAAAGAGGATTCTTCACACAGGATGTATTGGTTTGGGAAACTTTTTAAAAAAATATATTTATTCATTCATGAGAGACACAGAGCGAGAGAGGCAGAGACATAGGCAGAAAGAGAAGCAGGCTCCATGCAGGGAGCCCGATGTGGGACTCGATCCCGGAACCCCGGGACCATGCCCTGAGCCAAAGGCACACTCAACCGCTGAACCACCCAGGTGTCCCAGTGTGGCAAAAATCAATCACATTACTTTGTATTCTTTTCATGTGTGTTTAAAATTTAAATCCCAAATTATTCTCTCATTCGAATTACATAATATCATTTCATATGATTTAAGGATCGGGTTTAACCTGAAAATCTAAGTGAGTATAAGATCAAAGTTGAAACTGCAGTATATTTTGGATGTTCTGTATGTCTGTAGTAGAAAGGTTTGTTTTCAGTATTTTCATTGTTTTCTTCCTTTCACAGACTGAGACAACACTTGGACTCAGTTCGTATCAACAGAAAAGGTAAGGAAAGAATATATATATTTTATAACATATAAAATTTGATGTATTTAATAACATACTAACATAATTTCAGTCCTTCCGGGGTATTCCAGCAATACTGTCCTTCTCCTGCACCAGCTTTTTTGGTGAAGAAGAAAGAGCAAGTTATAAATCACATTTTATCATGTATTTCAAGTATGGAAAACCAAGTTGAGATCTGAATTTGCATGTGATGTGTTGTTTAGCCCTTCTCCCCATCATATATGAAGGAGTGTTACTCATAACAAGGGGTGAAACACCTCTTGCTTCTTAAAGGGTCAGCTTTGTAACTCCCTAGTAACTTCTCATGGCTCTTCTTGCCTTTTATGGACTATTTTTGTTTCTCAATAACTACATGGTTTCTGCCTGCAGGCCCCTGGGGAGGAACTCAGAGCAATGAAACCCAGTCTTGTGACTAAAAGAGACCCATTTTGATCACAGCTCCTCTATGATAATAAACCAGGGAGTGTACCCTCAGGTATTATGAAAATATGTACGTGCATGTGAATTTGAAGATGTCTTCCTCACATCCAAATTCTTTGATCTTTTGGTAGATTCTCACATCTATTAGAGAAACAATATAAAAAAATGTTACTATCCTGATAACCTTTCCATGCCCTGTGAGGGTCCGCACTTGATATTTAAAAGAGAATAAGAGCTGTGAATTAGATCTCCTTGAACGTCCTCAGGCTACAGAAATGCAGATTTCATTAGCAAAGAACTTTATTTTGAGGGAGAAGTAGCACATACTTAGCATAAGACGATTAAAGCTTAACTTCATAAATACAATAATGAAACTCTTGCTTCCCATTGTTCTAATGTTATATGCCCTGTTGAGACCAGCTTTACCCATGAGCCCTACCCAAAAGACACCCACTGCCTATAGTAAGGGAGTATATAGTATGCCTTTTGTATTATAAAGCATAATGCCACCCTTACATCCCTCTACTCCTTCCCAAATATTTTTGGCACTAGGATGGATTGTTTTCCAGAGCGCTGCACATCTAGTCTGATGCCATCTTGGCTAGACCATCTAAGAACCCTAGTAGAACTCTATGACTCCTCTAGAGCTAAACTAGTGGGAGGGAGAGCACACCTCTTATCTTATGCTTCTTCCTTGTTATTTCATTCCAGCCGTTAGGAAATTAACTATGAGATTATATTGGCTACATTTATGAAGATGATGTTATTTATCCATGATCAAGATTTGGCTTAAGTTATTTTCCTAGTATAATGAAGAATTTACATCAGTACATAATTATATTCTGATCTCATGTTCTACTTATCTGGGATCTACATCTGCCCAACAAACTACCCCAGTTTACTGGCATAAAGCAATCATATTATGCCATCAGAATCTGTAGGCCAGGAGTTTAGACACAGCACAGCAGAGACTTCTTATCTCTGCTCCATGATGATCAGGGCCTCAGCTGGGGAGACTCCAGAGCTGGAGTCGCGTTCACTCGCATGCTGATGGTAGCTTGTTACCTGGGACTTCAGCTAGGCTGTCTCTTACATGTGGGCCCTTTTGTGTGGTCTTTTCACAAAGGCTTGTTTGGCACCCCTCACAGCATGATAGCTGGATTTCAAGAGTGAACATCGCAAAGAGAACCAGTAGAAACTACCACTTTTTGTGACCTGCCCTCTAAAGTCATAGTGTTACCTCTGTCAGCTGCTACCGTTCAGCCAGTCACTTGGGTTGGTCTTGATTCCAGGCATGGGGGAAGGGGGAAAGATGTAGGGATGGGGCAGGGTGAGGGGAATGACCCCTATCTATCTAGGGCAGGAATAGCAGATGATGATTTGCAGATATGTTTTAAAATCATCACACTTCACTTTTTTTTTCTTTGACTAAGATCATGAATTCAGTAGATGACTGGGTTCAAATTGGTATGCATACCCTGTGGGTATGAAACTAGTTTAGGTACTAAACATATGTTTTAGCCCAGGCTGCTGTCACAAAATACCACACAGACGGAGTGGCTTATACAGCATTTATTTCTCACAATTTTGGAGGCTAGGAGGTCCAAGTGGCGGGAGAGAATGGAAGCAAGCACTCTGGTGTCATTTCTTTTAAAGGCACTAACGCTATCATGAAGGCTTCATTCCTGTGACCTTCTCTAAACCAAATTACCTCTCAAAACTTGTCATATTAGGGATTAGAGCATCAACATACAAATTTGAGGGGGGGGATGCAATTCAGTCCATATCAATATACAGGTAAAAATTTAGGACTAAGGGACTATATTTGCGAATTAGCCTTAATAAGTCATTTAAAAATGTGTGACATGGAAAAGCAAATACAACCTCCATACTTAAAAAGTACATGATGATCAGAACATAGCTTCCACACATGTGGTTTTTTTTCATATGTGGCTCACTGCTGCACAAAGTAGACACTGCCAAAGCTCTCATTTCAGTAAGCATACCTTTAATGAAAATGCATATATAAAATAGAATGTGAATGAAAATATAAAGCGTGCAGTTGTAGAACAACAGAAGTTGTAAATAAGATGTATAGTTGTAAAACAATAGAAATTATAATTTTTTCAGTATAAAAACAAACTATTTGATAAAAATGTCAGCGTTTGGGTTTAAGAATTTGACTAAGATGCAAGTTGCATGATTCAAGAGGATTTTAAGTCTAGGAGACTCTAACAGATGGTCTTATTGAGCCCCTTGACACACGAGGAAGCTGAGAGCCTTAGGACCCAGGGATATATGCTCACGACTAAAGCGGCAAAGTTTCAGTTAGAACTCATCTTCAGATGACCAGTCCTGTGTTGTGTTCGCTTTGTTTTCATAGCAAGTATGCAGTTCTTCCGTATTCCCCCGATTCTCTTTGCAGACAGTATTCCTGGCAGTTTTTAAAAATATCTGCTCCGTGCCAGGACTGTTGTGTGCACAGCCCCTACAAGTGTCTCAAAGGGCAGTGAAGACATTCCCTCTGATGTGATCATGAAGCATAGGTGTTAAAGTAACAAAGCAGAGCCTACTTTGTGGAAGAAAGCAGCAGGCTTGAAAAGGATGTTTTAAAGGGGTTAGTTGTAGGAATCAAGGTACACAAGACCCACACATGGGCTTCTCTTGAATCATCAAAATGGTCCACAAAGCCCAAGTCATAGCTGAGTTGAAGGTTGGCTTCTGACTTGAGAGCATGGTCTCTACCTCTGCACATTGCCCGCCTCTACCAGTCTCTCCTTAGGGGCACAACCAGTGTCCACTGAGCATTAGAGATTGCTGGGAGAGAGGGATGCTTTGTCTTTTGAACTTCTGTAGTCATTTCTGCATCAATTTTTCACTGTTTTTGCTTCCCAGTTGTATAATCCATGTGCCGCCTGCCTTCTGGCTGTTACGAAGCCAGTAGATTCAGCCTTGTCCTTTCTTATATTGCCTGTACATGATCTTTTGGGTCAAAACTCTGACTCTGTAAGTGAAACTTAACCTGCCACAGGGAAATTTGTATCATGAAAACCTTAGCTGATAGAATGATTCTGTAGCTAGTGGATTGTATGGCAGTACAATGGTAGATGCTGGCCTCTGGCTACCATTTCTTTCTCTCCTGCCTTTTCCTCCCTCCTCCCCCTCACCACCTACCATTATCATCTGCATTAGTTTTGGGGACAGGCTTGGCTCCAAGGACTTTCAGGACACTCTGCAAGGGAATGAACTGCTGCTTTCATGACCTCAGAATTGTGGGAAGTAAAACCATGAAAAACAATTTTCCAGGATACTCTTTTTTTCTATTCCTCTCCTGTGTTCTGGTTCACCCTTTCACATTTGTTTTAATATGGTTATCAATTACATGATACTGTTTTGTTTGAAAAGCATGGGTTGGCTCTATGATATAATAGTGGAGGGTGTCATATAGTGTTCCCTCAGTGTTGATTTGAGTTGAACACCAAAGTATTATAATAAATACCAGTAATGATTTAAAATTTTGTGACATGAGGCCATTTTTTATGGTTAACTTTTCCTAGGATTTTGGAGCCCTGTGATGAAAAATTAGGAATCAAAAGTCCTGAGTTCTCTGTTTACCATCTGTGTTGCCTTGAAAGCAACTGCTTAACTGCTCTGAGTGTGACTTTCATTTGCGAACTGGGAAAGATTATTTCTCTCCATGATGTATATGATATAAGGTTATATAAGTTTGCTGTGAGAATCAAATGAAAAGATTTATTTGGGTAACTGTAGTTTATAAACTTTAAAATGTTATATGAACATAGGTTTTGGGTACTTGATAATTTATTTGCTCAGTCATTGAGCAAACATTTGCTGGATCTTTGTGTATACCAGGCTCTGTTGTAAGAGCTAGTGACTCAGTAATTATATTTGTTCTCTCTCTCCATGTAATAAACTACCCCCAAACCTAGCAGCTTCAGATAGCAAGCATGCATGATCCTGTTTCTGTGAATGAGGAATTTGGGAGTACCTTAGTGAAGTAGTTGTGGCTCAGGATCCCTCCTGAGATGGCAGTCCAGGTATCAACTGAAGCTGCAGTCATCAGAAGGCCTGGACCTGCTAGATCCTCTTCAGGATGGCTCACTCCTATAACTCTTGGCACAGGGTCTTAGTTTTTGCTGGCTGTTAGCAGGAGGCCTTCGTTCTTCACCATGTCAAAACCATCCATAGGGCTGCTTGAGTGTTGCCGCATCCTGACAACTGGTGACCCCCAGAGCAGGTGATGCAGGAGAAACTAAGGAGGAAGCCATAGTGTCTTTTGTAATTGAGTCTTGGAGTCACACACCATCACCTCTGCCATATTCCATTCATAAGAAGTCACACCCAAAGCTAGGGGAATTAACCTCCATCTCTTGAAGAGAGGAGTATCAGAGAATCTGTGCACATATTTTAAAACTACTACAGTACTGATTGGGCAAGATAGTCCAAGACTCTTGCCCTGGTATAGAGCATATGTTCCAATGGGTAAAACAGTAAGCCACTAAATAAATAAACTCAGCTCTAGAGTAGTTTGGAATAGACAGGACTCCATTGCTTCTTTAGATTGGATGTTAAGCAAGGTTTCTCTGAAAAGGTGTTTAAGCTTACCTGGGGAAAAATCCTGAACAGTATTTCAGACAGAGGAACAGCTAATGTGGAGGTCTTGGGTTGGGAATAATGCTCCTGTTGTTATAAGAGCTGAAAATGTTAGTTTATACAGCTAGGTGAGAAAAATATATATGTGTGTGTGTGTGTGTGTGTGTGTGTATACTTAATATTCGTAAGAAGAACCAGATTCTTCTAATCTCTAAGTTTCCTGGTATCTCTGGGGAATAAGCTAAAAATATTGGCCCGGAAAATACTTTTCAAAT
Source organism: Vulpes lagopus (assembly GCF_018345385.1). NCBI lineage: Eukaryota > Metazoa > Chordata > Mammalia > Carnivora > Canidae > Vulpes > Vulpes lagopus. Next base: position 28,576,968 of record NC_054828.1, read on the forward strand.
TAGGGTGGTGTTGAGATTCTTGAATTGACTGTATAATTTGCTTAGTATTAAATGCAACTATTTTGGTTGCTTACAATGAGCCATAAGCATCTGGAAGATTGTAATTAGATCCAAAACTTGGTAATATCTTAGTGGAAGATAAACTCTGCTAATAATTGGGACACATGAGTAGCTCTGTGGTTGAGCATCTGCTTTTGGCTCAGGGCATGATCCTGGAGTCCCGGCTTCAAGTCCCACATTGGGCTCCCCTCAGGAAGCCTGCTTCACCCTCTGCCTGTGTCTCTGCCTCTCTCTGTGTTTCTTGTGAGTAAATAAATAAAATCTTAAAAAAAAAATGTAATATTTACAGTTTCACTAACATCTGTTTTAAATTTTGTGAAAAAGTTAAAGGGAATGTCCATCAGTTGTTTTCTTAAGATTTCATTTGGAAAAAAAATTTTAAAAAAATGCATTTGGGTTTGTACTTTTTTCTCACTCTGGAGCTTTTAGCTGCACATGAAGTGACAAACATGCAAAAAAAAAAGTACTACTTTGCATAAATCTTGAAGACTATAGTAAGTTGTTGATAGGAAGTCAACTTACAAGAAGTGAGCTTAAGTATAGATATGATTAACTTTGCACTAAACCACAGCAGATGTTGGTAAGCTCCTCTGAGAAGGCCAGTTTACCTCACTTATTTTTTAAAAGCACCAGATTACTCTCACCTTAAATAAAAGTGTGACAGAATTGAGATTTCTGCAGTGATGGTGTGAGGAACTTGGGGACTTCTCCCCATAAAAAGCATTTGTTAGGACAATTAAAATTAGCAAAGACAGAGTATCTGGAGATTGTTCAGAGGACTTAAAATGAATTGAGAAATATTTATTCAACAAAATCTATATAATCTTCGTAAGAATAGTGTGGGAGGTCTTAGCATTCAAGGTATAGACTGCACATCAAGATGTTTCAGGCTTATTTCCTAATTTTCCTGCCCCAGCCCTGGAACATCCCACTACTTCAGAGAATTGTGCTTCATTTTAATGGAGGCTATTTCCAAGCTAAGATCTCTGTGCTATGTGTACTCATTGCTGCTGGGATGTCATTGCACCTGAGGTATCATTGTCTCTAGGTCTTGTTAGTCAGAGATAACTCTCACTATGGGTGTGTGCACAAAACACACATCTATTTCTGTATCTATGTTTATTAAAAGCCATGAGTTGTTACTGATAACTCCAATTTTTAAACACCACCACAATGTTCCTTCTGTCCTTTCCCTTTTTGTTTCCGTGTATTTTCCAGTGATGAGAACTCTGGCTCCAGTTATCCACAGAATATATACTTGAATGCTCAATCTTAGAATACAAATAAATTCATTTCAGACTGGTTAACGCATACTACCATGAAAAAGAAATAGTTGGAAGTACAGCGTTTAGAATTTATTTTCTTTAGTTTGAGTGTATATGGTCAAAATATTTTATTCAAAATTTACATGTGTTGTGTTCTTCACCTTTCTTTCCATCCTTCTCCACTGCTCCCTCCATCCTCATCTGCATTGTGATTATGTTCATTTGGAAGAAAATTTGGCTCATTGGTTTCTGTCTGTATTCCACTTGAGATTTTTTTACCTCCATTTTAAAGATTTCACTTATTTTAAATATGTGAAACAATAGAATTCAAAAAGTCAGAACTATATATAAGTGTCAAACATGTGGATATTTTTTATACCTCCTCTTCAAAAGGAAGCATAGTATATAGGCTTTTTGGTGTTTTGTTTCATCTATTTAAAAATATATCCTATAGAGACCTTTCTCGTTATTTTTATATTTTTTTTTTTGGAACTTATATTTTTGGAACTTATCTGCAGAATAGATTCCTACAAATAGGATTTCTGAGTCAAAAGGTAAGTGCATATGTAATTTGTATTGTTGAAAGTACATGATTAGGGTAAATTCCTAGACATGGAATTGCTGAGTCAAAAGGTAAATGCATATGTAGTTTTGTTAGTGTTGCCACATTCTCTTTCAAGAGCTGTACCAATTTGGATACCCCTCACTGGTAAAATAGAGTCCCAATTTTCCTACAGCTTTTCCTATAGAATATGTTGTTATACTTTTTTTTAAGATTTTTATTTATTTATTCATGAATGAGAGAGAGAGGCAGAGACACAGGCAGAGGGAGAAGCAGGCTCCGTGCAGGAAGCCCAACGTGGGACTCGATTCCCGGTCTCCAGGATCACACCTTGGGCCGAAGGCAGCGCTAAACTGCTGGGCCACCGGGGCTACCCTGTTATCATACTTTTTAATTTTTGTCATTCTGATATGTCAGAAATTCTGTCATGTAGTTTTAGTTTGTCTTTCTCTAGTTATGAGTGAGGTTGCATATCTTTCCACATATGTTAGCCCATGCTTGTATTTATCTTTTGATATTGTCTGTTGGTGTTTATTCTATGCATTTTTCTATAGGACCTTTGATATTTATATCTTCCGTTTTGTTATTTTTTTAATATTTTACTTACTCATTTGAGAGAAGGAAATAAAGAGCACAAGCAAGGGGAGAGGCAGAGGGAGAGGGAGAAGCAGACTCCTCACTGGGCTGGGAGCCCTACATAACATGGGGCTCAATTCCAGGACCTGGAAATCATGACCTGAGTGGAAGGCAGATGCTTAACTATCTGAGCCACCCAGACACCTCTATTTCTTCCATGTTAAACTATTTCTTATTAGAAATAGTAGTCCTGTGTTGCAAATATTATTTCCCTGTAGTCAGGGAGATTTGATTTTGAAGAAACGCACCTTAAGTATAAAAATGCAAGTAAGTTAAAATTAAAAAGATGGGGCAGGCAATAACACTATCAGACAAATTAGACTTTAGGACAGGGAATATTATCAGAAATAAAAAGAGACATTTTGTTATTATAAAAGAGATAATTCATCATGAAGATACAGCAGTCTTAAGTCTCTAAGCCTACTATCAGGACTTCTAAATGCATGTAGAAAAAATAAACAGAAATTAAGGTAAATTCACAATTATAAATTCATAGTTATAGTTGGAGATTTCAACACTCATCCATCAATAACTGACAAAATCAGTAAGGATATAAAAGACTTAATACTCTATTATCAGCGAACCTAACCTGGTAGATATTTTTCTTCATAGGTATTTATTAAACACTGCACCCAACAATCATACATTATGTTTTTTGACATGGGCAGAATTAAAGAAATCATTAATAGTTTGGGAAATTGTTAAAATTGAAATTAAAGCATGTGACAGAATTCAACATCTATTCATGATTTAAAATACTCAGCAGACTAGGAATAGAAAAGAATTTCCTCAGTCTCATAAAGAGCAGCTGTGTGTGTGTGATGGGGGGGGGGGGGGCGGGGACAGCATGATGCTTATGGTAAAAGATTGAATGCTTGGTTTCTGTTGAGAGGAAGGCAGAGATGTCCACCATCATCACTTCTATTCAGTATTGTTCTAGATGTGCTAGTCAGTACATTAAGGCAAGAAATAGAAATAAGAGGCATCATTTGGGAAGGAAGAAAAGAAAGATGTTTGTCTACAAAAACCTGATTGTCTACATAGAAGATCCTAAAAATGTATGAGAATAAGTGAATTTAATAAGATTGAAAACTACATAATTAGCATCAATTCTGTTTCTGTATTACAAGTGCAAAAATGTTATAGAAAAATAACAATAGCTTCAAAGGATGTTACATACTTGAGGATAAATTTATGAAAAAAACTTTGAAACTCATATGCTAAAAACAACAGTTGATCCTTGAACCATGTGTTGGTTAGGTTTACCAACCTCTTGTGCATTTGAAAATCTACATAAAACTTGACTTTCCATAAACTTAACTACTGATAGTCTAATGTTGACCAGAAGCCTTACTGGTAACATGAACAGTTGATTAACATATATATTGTTTGTTTTATGTATTATACACTGTATTCTTCCAATAAAGCAAGCTAGAGGGGATCCTGGGGTGGCTGAGCGGTTTAGTGCCTGCCTTTGGCCCAGGGCGTGATCCTGGAGATCTGAGATCGAGTCCCACATCCGGCTCCTGGCATGGAGCCTGCTTCTCCCTCTGCCTGTGTCTCTGCCTCTCTCTCTCTCTATCTCTATCTTTCATGAATGAATAAAAAAGCCTTTAAAAAAATAAAATAAAGCAAGCTAGAAAAAAATGTTATTCAGAAAACTTTAAGAGAAAATACACTTAAAGTACTGTGTTGTAAAAAAATTGATGTATATACATGGAGCCATGCTGTTCAAACCCATGTTGTTCAAAGATCAACTCTATATTGTTCATCTTAAAGTTATTCCATAAATCCAGCATGCTTTCTTCACTTTTTCCCTTTCTGTTTTCTTTTTGTTCTTGTTGTTGGGTGATTTCAAAAGACCTTTCAATTCATTGATTCTTTGTTCTGATTGGTCAGATCTGTTGTTGAAGGTCTCTGTTGAATTCTTCAGTTCAGTCGTTGTATTCTCTAGGAATACATCTCTAGGATTTCTGTTTGATGATTTTTTTTTAATGGTTTCTCTTTCTTTGTTGAACTTCTCATTTCATTCATGCATTTTTAAAAATTTTTGTTTAGTTGTGTGCCCTTGCAGAGACAGTTCTCTAGCCAGCTTAATTTAGGGTTCTTGATGAGTCAACTGATAGTGTCCTTTGGCAAGTGGGACGTATTTCCATCTAGGTCTCTATTTGGCCAAGGATGTTTATGGAGATCTCATGTCAGTACAGTTGTCACTGCCTGGGAACAGTTGGATAGGACTACTGTCTTGGTTCCCTGTCTATGCATAGCTGGAATACGTCCTTCATGGTGCCTAGATTCTCTGCTCATGCTTCTTAGTTGAGCAAGATTGGGTGCTATACTCAGCAGTTAGGCAGGACTATGAATTTGCTTCCCTGCCCCCAAAGAGCCATAAAGCAGGCTCCATAGCCATTATGACTTGATGGTGGGGGACCTGAATCTAGCATAGCTGCCCACAAAGCTCCCTGGCCAGTTGGGGCCACCAGCTCAGCTCTGTAGGTGAGTTCTCTGCTCAAGTGCCATTTTAAGCAGGGCTACGGGTTAAGCTATACAGCTTCCCAGATATTCTGGTTAGGCTTCCTGGTTGGGTGGGGCTGGAGGTTATATTTAACCCTAAGCAGGTCTTTTAATTTGCTTCCCAGCCCAGATGGGGCTGTAGAACAGGCTCATGGCTAGTATGGTTCATTGGGTAGGGACCCAAATCATGTGGAATTGTCCGCCAAGATCCCTGACAAGACAGGGCCACTTACTTGACTTTGCAAATGGGCATAGCCACTGACTAGGATCTCCACTTGGATGTTGTAGCAAAGAGGAGTGCGGTCTGCCAAGTGCTGGTTGCTGTACATCTGTATCTAGAATCTGTAAAGAACTCTCTTTTTTTAAGATTTTATTTATTCATGAGAGACACATAGAGAGAGGCAGAGACATAGAGGAAGATGCACCCTCCCTGCAAGGAGCTTGATGTGGGACTCGATCCTGGGACTCCGGGATCACAACCTGAGCCAAAGGCAGATGCTAAACCACTGAGCCACCCAACTGCCCCTGTAAAGAACTCTTCTAAGTAAGACAAACATCCCAGTTTTAAAACTTTGAATAGACACTTTACCAAAGAAGATATCTAGTTGGACTATAAGTAAATGAAATGATATTCAACATTATTAGTCCTTAGAGAAATGCAAAATTAAGCTAAAATGTAAGTCACTGTTTTTTTAGCTGTCTCTAATAGAAATCATATTTGAAACTTTTTTAAACTGTTGACTTTGAAAGTTTTATTTGTTAAGATACTTTTGTCCCCTCTTACTTCTGCTTGCAATGCTTACTGTGGCTCAGGATGGCAAAAGAGTAGTTCCTGAATGTGAGAGCATACATAAAACACTGGTTTCTAGGCTTCAGACTAGATGTAAGGAATCACATTATGGTGGCGGGGCCCTGGAATCTGCATTTCTACAAGTGTCCTAGATGATTAAAGTGTAGGCAGACCTACAAAGCATTCTTTAAGAAATAGTGGGCCATAGAGTACCTTTTGTTTAGGTAGTAATTGCCTTTAGGAAAAAAATTTAAGTTTCCTAGTTTAAACAAACTCCAAAGCTCCAAGAAGGCTTTACATCCTTCATTGGAAAGCCACTTGCTTAACTTTGACCTGACAGTTCACCAAGAAATTTAGACCATGTCCCACAAGATTTCTTCTATCTATCCAGTTGTTCTCTTGGTTGAAGTCAGAAAATAGTTTTTTTTTTTTGTATCCCCTTATCCCCAAGTAAATAATAAGAATAAAATATTTGAGACTTTCAGATACAATCACTGGAAAGCATAAAATCATGCTGTATACTATTATAATGTCTCAGATTCTGTTTCTTTGAAAGTGGCAGAGTACCATTTTTCACGTTACTTCTGCCCCAGGTTAGTTTTCAACATTAAAGATTTGCAAACATTTGCTTTCTGTTACTAAAATGCTAAAGAGGATGTCGTCCTCTTTTAAAATAAGCATAGTAGCAAACATCTCAGTCAGCTGTGGATACGTGACAGCTATGTTATTCAATTTTTTTAAGATAAAATTCTATATATGACAACTCCTGTACCCACTCAAATATTAAACTGTTCGTTAGACATAACTCTGCTATTATTTTGAAAATATACATTTATTTATGAGGGAATCATCTTTTATGTATTGTTCCCTCTATTATATTTTGTGAGAAATCTGTAAATAACAGTTGTTGGACACTGCTGGACGCTGCTGTGGAGCATTTTTTTGGGAGTTCTTAGCCCACACATGGCATAAAAAATGAAAACAAGGTCTAGGGATATAAAAGGAAGACGTAGAAGTGTTGTTACTTGCTGATGATGTATCTACAGAAGTAACCCAAGGTAGTGATTGTTTTGACAGCCCATGTAGTGCCGGGGAAACTAAGGGGAATCTATAGACAAACTGTTAGAATTAACTTGCCAGAGTGACTTGGGTTTAAGTTTAAGATCAGTACACAAAAGTCAGTAACATTTTTATGGAAAGCAATACCCCTGTATATCCAGCTGCCTACTCAAAATCTCATCTAGGTAAGACATCTCAAATTTAAATGTCTAAAACAATAAACACAGTTGAACATCTAACCCATCCATCCTTCCTCACCTCTAACCCACTCTTCCCATTCTATGACTCTGTATCTCATTTTCTCAGGCCAAAATTTTATAATTATGTCATCCTTGATTTCTCTCCTTTCTCTTACGTTTCAAAATCAATCCATCAGCATGACCCATTGCTTTAGCTTCCAGATATATTCAGAAAAGAGCCACTTCTCGCCACTCTGCTTTGCAGTCCCTCTAGACCACTGCTACCTGCCCCTCTTGTCTGGACTACTGCAGAACTTCCCTGCCTCCACTTTGGGGCTCCTACCATCTGTTCTTGACACAGCATCCAGAATTAACCTTTCAGGTGTGTCAGATCATGTTACTCCCTTGCAGAAGACACTTTAGAGGCTTTTTGTTACACTTATGATAAAATCCAGACTCCTGCAAGGAAACTTGGCCTTTGTACTTCTCTGATCTCAACCCCCTCTGTTCTTCCCCTCTCCTGTCAGTCTGGCTACTTCAGCCCTCTTGTTCCTCAGCATGCCAAGTGTATCTCTGTTCTTAGCCCAGATCTCCACCATTTGGGTCTTGGCTCTGGCGTCCCTCCTCAGAAAGACCTCTGTTTCTACTGTGGTTTGTCTTTATATGTCCCATATTACCATATTCTACTTTTGTCTCCCCTACTGGGATGTTAGCACAGTGAGAGCAGGCTCTTTGGTTTGTTTCCATAGCCCCAGCCACTACACAGCCCCTTTGCATTCCTTATATTTGTGTTCAATCAGTGGAGCATGTATGGTTTTATTTTGGTTTTTTTCTTACCTTGCCGGGCCACTTCAGACATAGCCTTTTGCAACTTGGGGAATAGATTCTCAGTCTTGTGAAAGAAAAAGCTGTATCTTAATCTTTGTATCTCTAGCATCTAATACAGTCAGTGTTTATGTATATGAATTAATGACTTCTACACATTAACCTCATGCATTATACTCTTCCCCTTGATTGGATTGAGATTTTATTGTTTGGGTTTCACACCCTTGAAACTAATGAGCTGATCAGCATCTCTTATTTTAAAAGAGACAGAGAGCGTCCTTGTTATATCATGCCTAAGAAGAGCAGAAATCAAGAGGGAGTAGATTTTATACTGCCTTGGGGGGCGGTGCTGTGCCTTCTTTGTCCCAGTGTCTTTAGATTTATGCTCTAGTAAAGTAGAATCTTACATTTGCTGTTTTCCTCCTTGTTTGTGTTTTTCATTTTTTTCTGTTCAGCCTATGTAGAGAGATTATCAAAATAATCTTAAGGTAAAAATACCTTAAGACTTTATTACCTTTAGCACGTTAGTTCTACTGTTCAGACTATTTAATCTTTATAGAACTGAGCTAAAGCAAATTTCCTACGTATTCTGAATATCCTTGTCTATTTCTAATGTATATCATCATGTATTTTCTGAATGAAATTACTGTATCATTTGAAACTTGTGTTCTTCTGAGTTGTGGTGATGGAAATAAAGTTTTACAGAATGGTTTTGCTCTAATGTCATTTCTTAAAATACAACAAAGATAAACATCTATTATTTAGAAACTTCAGTAGCTTACTGAATTTCTGATTTTCTCAGTACTTAAAGATGAGTTGAAGCATGTGGACATCCCTCCCTTCCCCAGGTCATTTCTGTATCACATCATTGTTAGGTCATGGTGATGTCTAGGAGGCTTGCTGTTTAGAATTGGTTTTAGTGAGAAGTTCTAGTATTAGTGGAATAGTTAGAAATGATATTCAGATATTTAGGCTAAGACATTATGGATCAATGTGTTCTAAACTCTCAGATGAAAAAGATATTTCAATTCTTAAAAATTTCTAGCCCCAAATTCATTTTTGTTTAGTTCTTTGCCACTCTAGTTACAATGAGATTATGTTTTTTGTCTGTATACTGTATTATCTGCCAAGTATATTTAGTTGTGTTGACTATTTCTTATTCATTGTGCATGCATCCAAAAAAATCCAAGTGAACATATTAAGATATATTATTATCAACTGTATCAACCAAATAAGTTTCAACATTGAGTCTATTTGAGCATTTTCTGTTTTCACATTACTTTAAATAGAAGTACCCCCCCCTTTTTTTTTTCATTAGACTCTACTTTTCTTAAAAGTACTTTGTTGTGACAAAACTCAAGTGTCTGACTTCAGTTTGGGGATATATGCTTTAAAGAATTGTTTCTTATGCTCTTTTCTTTTTACTTACAGTATATCTCTATATCGGGGTAATTGCAGACCTATACGATTTGAGCCACCAATGCTGGATTTCCATGAACAGTAAGTTTAAAATTTTAAGACCATGGTCTCCCACTAAACCATTATGTGTATTTTATGCAAGCATTTGTCTTGCTTTTCACCTATGTTATCTCTCTGAGAAAGTTACGTTTTCAAGTCATCAGGAAAACAGTGTTGTTGAATGCAGTTTGAAAATGGGAAGCAAGTACCTATTATGAGTCTAATATATAACATTAACTTTTGAAGTTTGAAAGATACCTAATAAAGTCCCTGGTTCAAAGGATCTTATCTTCAGAAGCAGCATAGAACTCTCAGGTTAATTTTCTGATTTAGTTATTCATTTCCACTTTTACTATTTAAAATTTTCCATGTGTACCTGGAAAGATAATATTATTTATTTGTGTGTGCTTTTAAAGTACAGACTTCTGTACATCACCAAATACATACTATTGTCACTAACCCAGAAGAGCAAACAAAAGAAAGTCCTGCAGAAAGACATGGTTCAGCCATAGAATTGCTTCCCCTGACCATATTTCTGCCTTCCCTTCTACTCTGGGTCTCAGGTTTTGCATACCTCAGATACACCAAAGAAAAGACAAATCTTCACCTATATTTGGATCCAATCTAATTCAGCAAGTAGATAAAGAGAACTTCTGAGTGATATAACTGCTAAAGCAATGCCACTCTGGTAAATTAGCAGGGGGGAAAAAAGAATTTAAGAGGGAAGTGGTGGAGAAACTATATATAGATCTATTCTGATTCAGTAAATGAAAATTATAGGTTTCTTTAATGTGGTCAAACTTGTAATTAACCATTTTTTACTGGTAAACACATTAAGTTTAAATAATTTATTTACAGTCTCAAACCTGAAATCATCAAATACACTAATTATATTTGTATAAAACCATGGTAGAGTAGTTAGCATGGTTGAGTAGTTAGCTATAAAGCAATATATCTGATAGCAGATCCCATCTTTTAAGATTATATTCCCACAGAGACCATGGATTTTAGGGGTAGGAAGGCAGAGAAAAGTTTATATGATTCTTTGTGCACTTCTAGATGGAATCAGTATTTCTGATAGTCATTATGTAAGTAAAATGGACTTCTGGGTGTTAAAGATCATAATGTTTAGATGGGAAACCTACCACTATCATTACTGTCTTATAAAAATCATTTAGTTATACAATGTCAAGATTGTGAGGAACCTAAAGTAGAGACCTTAAGCCAATCACAGTAACATGTCTCCTACAGTTGTCTTCTGTCAAATGCGAAATAAATTTAATGAAACACATGTGACACATATTTTGATCTTCATAAGAGAGTTCATTATTTTCTAACTACTAGTAAGTTTTCTCTCTACAGTAAAATGCTCTTGGAGTATATTTGCTCATCCTAGAATGGACCAGAACAGAACTCCATTCTGAGACTAGGGTAAGAGTGGTATTTCGGGTGCCACCTGAGGGCCAGGAGAGGAGGTTGGCATACAACACCAAAATCCTTAGTCTCAAAAACAGAGTATTCTTATTTGGAAAGCTTAGCAGTAACCATTCTAGAAAGATCTTGTCAAAAATTATATCCAGCTGTTCTAGACTTTATAATTTGTTTTTGAGAAAGTTTTTACAAATTTTATACATCACTTGAGATAAAAGACATTTTCAGCTATACAAAATGCTTGAATGGGAATTGGGAATTCCTGTTCACATTCTCTCTCCCTTGACCCTTTAAATAATGCCCCACACCTGAAATAGGAGAAATTGAGGTAAGATCATGCAAGATTCTAGACTGGTAGTTTTAACCTTTTTCTGATCATGGATCGCTTCAGGACTTGATGAAAGCTGTGAACCTCTTCCTTTTCCTTTTCTAATGCACACAGAGGCACACAGCATTACACACACAGCATTGTACACACAGGTTCAGGGGTTTTCTGGATATCCTTCTGAAAGCCTGTGTTCTAGGCCACAGATTATTAACTCACCACTACGGAACTTACTAGGATTTTGCTTATTACATGAGCAGTGCATGCCTATTGTAGTAAACTTAGAAAATACTTATCCGGAGAAAGAAGAAAATTGAAAATTACCAGCAGTCCCACCACCAAGAAACATTAACATTGAGCTTTTATCCTTCAAGTCCTTTTTTCTGTGCATCTGTATTTATTTATCAAGTCACAAAAGACATAACTGTATATTCTGAACATACATTGTTTTATAACCTGCTTTCTAAACATAATATGTTAGGTATTATTTTCTTTATTGAATTATCTGTTATTTTCTTTTATGGTATTAAAGAACATCAAATTGTACAGATACATTTGTGCAATTCATTTCTTCTTTTGCATTATTTTAAACTTTTTTGTTCTTATAATCAGTGCTGAAACTAACAATTTAAACATAGCAGGACTTTATCATCAGGAGAGAGTCCTGAGAACAGAGTTATGAGATGAAGGATATGCAGAATACAGAGATTTTCAGTTAATATTTAGGCTAGAGAATAATTTGGTATCATGAACAAAGAACTGATAGGAATAAATGAATTAATGTATGACAGAGAGGAAATAAGTAGGATTTCTTTAAGAGACTAGAACTGAAATCTCATGAGCTGAGAGAAACAGTGGAAGTTTATTGAATGTGTACAAATGGAAGGTGAACTCCAGTGCATGCAAGGATTGGGTAATACAGTGAAGAAAATTATTTGAAACACATCATGAACTCTTCATTACAGCATAGGGAAGGTATATAGTAGGTATACTGAACTATTCCCTAAACCAGCAAATTTACATGCTGCTCCAAAATAGTGGAAATAAAAGAAAAGGAAACATTCTATCATTTTAATCTTTTCTGCATTCAGTCTGAGAAAACTGAATGGAGCTGGTTTTATCTCATAAAGGTAAAAGTGGATCTGTAGAAGTGGGACTTGGGGGTAGATGTGAATACATGTGTATTAGGGTTCAATCAGTCAGATTTTGTGTGTGTGTATGTATATGAGTGTGGAGTTTTCGTGTATTGGCTTATAATTGTGGGAGCTGGTTAAGCAAGCCCATAGTATATAGGGGCAGGCAGTCAAAAGGGGAGGATCATGAGTAGGCTAGAACTCCAAGGGCAAGTACTAAAGCCTGATGTCCACAGGCAGGGAAGATCCTGAGGAAGCAGAGCAATTGTAGATTCATCTGTTGTTTGGAGTCTCTTAGCTTAGGCAAGAGCTAAATTCTCTTTGCAAAGGCTTCTGACTAGTTAAGACAAGCCTGCCTATGCCTAATCTCTCTTTAATTTAAAGTCAGCTGTTTAGGGACTTGGATTACATCTGCAGAATCCCTTCCCAGCAGCACCTACATTGGCGTTTGAGTGAATAACTGGGAGAAGTTACGTGTATACTACACAACATCAGCTGCCTCCCTTCCATATTCTACAGCTCTCAGGAGCTTCCATATTCTCAGCTCTCGCATGTAACCCACCCTAAGCTGAGACCTATAAGGAAATTCTGGGGACTGGAGTTTAGCCTACTCAGGTTACCACAGGGCTACCACAAGGATATAAACAGAGAGGTTTCTAAATTTAGAATTTTGTTTGCCCTTAGAAGATCGCAAGCAATATGATTAGAAGAATTTGCTTAGCAGTTTTAGAGCTAAGTTTCTTTTTATGAAAATTGAAAGTAGAAAGTACAAAGAAGGTGAACTTGTGCATTTTCACTCCAGAAGGTAAATTATTAGTGAGGTAGAAAGTAGCCGATTGCCAAAAGAAATCAGAGAAGTTTTAGGATACGTCCTCCTTTAAAGTTATTGTATGTTGGGCTTTCTTCCATTCTCAGAAGCATAAAGCTTACTTGATTGGAATTTTTTCCTGCATTGACCACTTTTCTTTCAGCCTCCAAAAATCCCTGCTCTTCCTTAGATATTAGATTATTATGTGGAAAAAAATCAGATTAGAATACCTTGGTACGGAATGGCCCCTTTTCATGCTTGTTAGTTAGCTATTCAGTATTTTTGTTAATACAACCCCAGAGTTTTCAGCTATCCAGACCTTAGGAAAAGTGATCCTGTCCCCAGCTCAGTATTGCTGATTAATCTGAGTTAATTGTAATACTCCCCTTCTTGTTTATGATCAGTTAAGGGGTAGATGTATGACCCAATTCTACCCAATAATATGATGTCAGGTTCTACTAAAGGATTTCTGGGAACAAGATTCCCCACCCCACCCCCACTTTAAAAAAGAGACTTAAAGAATTTCCCCTCTTCCATGCTGGATATTGTCTACATGCGATGCCTGGGGTACTATGGCAACCATCTTGCAATCCATCAAGAGTACTAGTCTGAGGATAAAGCCAGCAAAATGTGTCTGAAACTAGAAAAATGGAAAGAACTTGTGTCTTTGATAATAGTGTTGAACTGCAGAATTAATCGACCCTGGAACTGCCCTACTTTAGGTCTTCTTGTTAGGTGACACTTACTAATCTTGTCTCTTGATCTCTTGTAGAGTATGTGGCCCTGCTGACTTCTTCCTCCCTCTCAGATCTTTCTTGGCCTTTATCCTTGTGAACCATTCTGTGTTTTCTTCCTGTGTCTAAAGCCCTTTTTTCTTAGTCTCTTTCAGGGTTCTGTTCCCTGTCTGTCCCCTAACTATAGCTGCTTCTCTTCCTTCATCTCTTTTCAGCCAACTCCACATTTCCTTATGGTGTGCTCTCTTAGGTGCCCTTGGCATATGCCTATGGTTTCCTGATCTGTATGTCACCCTTCTCTCCAGACACTTACCTGTGTCTCCAGCAACACACCTTAAACTCAGTGTCCCCTGCTCTTGCTTCTGGATCTCCAGTCTCCATGAATGGTGCAAGTCAGTCACCAAAGCCAACAATCCTGATGTTTCCTGGATTCTTTTCTTTACCTCAGAGCACTCTATCCCTTCTCCCACTGAATCCATTACCAGACTTCTGTCTATTCATGTCTGTTCTTCTCTAACCCTTTTTATGCTTTTCCTCTTAATTCAGGCCCTCATCACTTCTTTTTTTTTTTTTTTTAAAGATTTAATTTATTTATTCATAAGACAGAGAGAGAGAGAGAGGCAGAGAGAGAAGCAGGCTCCATGCAAGGAGCCTGACATGGGACTCGATCCCAGCTCTCCAGGATCATGCCCTGGCTGAAGGTGGTGCTAAACCGCTCAGCCACCCGGGCTGCCCCCTCATCACTTCTTATCTAAACTTTTACCACATGCCTGCCAGTTTCCAATTTATGATCAATGCTGTCGACAGGGAAATCTTTTTGCTATCCAAACCTAATCATGCATGTCATTTCCTAATACTCTTTTCCACACACAAAAAAAATCCTTTGATGGTTTCCTAGCATCTTTAGGATAGATGCTAAATTTCTCCACATAAAAGCTGTCCTTTACCTTTCTTATATGCCTCCCCACCATAAGCCACCCCTGTGAAGGATGACTTACCATTTCCTGAAGTAAGTGGTCTTTGTAAGCTGTTATGGGTGCTTTCACAGAATTAAGAAAAAAAGTGAAAGAACAAATAATGAATGTACTTTTAACCTAAATTCAATAATTAAGAGTTTTGCCACATTCATATTTTTGTCAAGTTTAATTCATTTGAAAGTAGCGGACATAGTAACATTTTATCCCTATACTCTTCAGCACACATTTCCATATGTAAAGACATAACTACAGTACTGCTATTCATATTGTAAGAAAATTAACAGTAACTACAGAGTGCCTGTATTCCCTCTGTTTTAGCCAGTGCTTCAGATGTTTGATCCTAAGTATTTGAAATCTGACTGAAACTAGATGAGGCAAAAATGAGCATGTTTTGGAAGGAACACTGAGGACTGTAATGTATCTACGGAAAGGTCAGAAATGGAGCTGTGACGCAGGGACAACAGGAAGGATCCATGTTATCCAGCACCACCAGGAGTCGTCTTTGTCATCTCTGCCTCACTCTGTATTGGCTTATTCTCTTCCACTGACAATATCTTTTTCCTACAGTGATAAGAATAAATCTACTAGTGTTCTTAGGACTAGGTTTCTGTAGCTTCCCTCCATCACAGCATAGCTTCTTTTTTCCTTAGTTTGAAAAATCTCGAGAGTAGTACAATGATGATCCATGCTTAGATCAGTTATCTACCCCATCAGTCAAGCAAGGGGGGCATTTGATAGTGAACATGTCTTCTAGGTGTTGTCCTGTGTCTCAGGATTTCACCCAATGAAGAAAAATTGTACAATGGGTATTACTCCAGTTGAAGTCCACTACTACAACTCTGTGGCCTAAAGGCCTTCAGTACTGTAGACTGTAGCTCTTCATACAGCAAGCCTTCCCTAGCCTGCCTAGCAGAGGTAGAAACTGTTTTCTCTCTGCTTCCATGGTATTGTGTTCACCCAAAATTTGGTTCACCTGTCAAGAAGGTGATATTAATGCACACACATGAAGAGGGTGCAGAACAGTTTGTTATACTCCTATAATGAAGCCTTCTGGGGAGAGCAGGGTGGGCTTCCAAGCAAGTCTGAAAAAATGGCCTGAGAGAGCAGAGAAAGGAGACACGCTTGGCTTTTATGGTGGCCGGGGGTGAGGCTTATACGGACTTGCAAAGTTTGAAGTTCTAACTGGATCTAAGAGAAAGAGTCCAGGCTTTCTTATTGGCTTGCTCGGTTGTGGGATGTAACGTGAAGGGACATTATGGGGCTTGAAAACTATCAGGAATCAAAAATAAAAAATGGAATCAGTCTCCTTAGTCATGACATCTACTAACTTCTGTCAGCATGCTGGTTATTTCTCCCATTGTCTAATTGTTAAGGTAATTTATCTTCACAGCCTGGTTTAGAAGGGAAGTAGACATCTAATCTTTATCTTTGTATCTCTGGCGCATATTTCACACTTAACACATATATTATTTTTAAGTCCAACAAGATTAAATCAATTAATTTTACATTCTCAAGTGTTTTTGCCAGACTACATTGAACATTTGCTATACCTTTTCTACTTGATCTGGCAGCATACTGTATTGCCCATGCTGTAAATGTTTCATTGACTTAATATATATAGCAGCAATTTTAGGATTCAAGAAGAAAGCATTAACAGAACACTTTATAATATTTTTTCCAAAAATTAAAAGTAGAGTTATCATTGCTTACTACCTTGACTCATGCACTGAAGTTTTGCCTTATATTTTCTGTAACTATTTCCATACTGCTTGTGGTCTTTTTGCTAAACTAGAAGTCACTCATAATTTTAAAACACCCTTTGCAGTATGTGGAAAAACTTCAAATTGGATAGAATTGACCATTCTCAGTTGCATTTGATGGTCATCCAGGGCTTCCAGGAGAGTTTCAAGCCTTTTAGCAAGGATGCAGCTCTAGTACCCTGGCCGCCTTCTAGTCAGTACCCATCTGTACTGACTCCTGTCACTACTCTGAGCATCCCTACTGCCCTTTAGGGCTTCTTTCACCGAAACTTTCTTCAAAAATAGGCTTTGTTTTCATCCATTACCTTTAAATTTATTCTTTAATTCTCATCCTTTCCCTTCTGCCCTCCCTTCCCTGCTCTCTCTGTAACAATTAGTTGGAGCAATCTGAGCATGACCACCTCCCCCCATCCCTCTGCACCCCTCCTAGTTATTTATGCCAGTGCTATTAAATATTTTTGTTTCCATAACGACTCCTTTTTTTTCAGACATTTATTGCAGACTGTAAAAGATGCTTTGGGTGGAAACTTGGTTTACTGAGTTCTTTGGTTTATGTAATTATTAAGTGCAGAAAATCCTGGTTTCAAATCTAAAGCTTAAAATGGAGACCTAATTAATGACTTTAAAAATGGACTTTATTGAATAGTTTGTTGCTAAAATGGAGGTCTTCTTTTTCAAGTTAAATTCAGTTTTTGAAAGCTGCCTCTTCTAATCATTTTTTCTATTCTGATAAAATCAAGTGTGTTCTCTTTTCTTAAGGGATGTTTGGTGCCTTTTCACTTTTTCAACTTTTAACTGTTCCCCCAACAGCCCCCTCAGCCCTCAATCCTAAATGTGTACAAGAAGATGCTCTGATTTTGTGGTTATTGAGTGGTATAAATTACCGCATATTGATTCGGCCCAGTTTCCTGCCAAAAGTTGTGTTTAGTAGAGTGCTATGTCACTGTCATTCATAAGGTTTGTCTGAGGGCAGTTGCTCAGCCATTTCTTCAGCTGTTTCCTGGCATTGCGTTGTCTTTCTGTGGCATAGGAAACTTGCCACTGACCACAAAATTGCAACTTTCCAGACCAGTCTCTAGCTCATAGCTGCTTCTTCCTAATTCTTTTGTACCTCAGACTCTTCCGAAATACGGACGGTCGGTAGCTGTGCACAAACAGCCCAGAGAACAGCCATGTATTTGATTCTGCTTGATTTATCTCCTTCTGTCTTCGGAGTAGCTGACAGTGGAAACAAACAGAACCAGCACTGCAGGCATTTGGAAATCTTTGTTTTATTTTTAAATCTTACCTGTCTAGTCATGCAGTTACACATGCTGCTTTTGACAAACAGAATTCTAAGATGGTCCCCCAAATTCCTGGTCTCCAAGATGCTCACACATCTTCTCCCAATCAAACACTAATCTAGATGTTTCTATAAAGGATTTTGAAATGTTATTAAGGTCCTTTTAAGATAGGGAGATAATCTGACGCCCTGAGCTGATGTCATGTCAACATTTGTAGCAGTCATAGACAGAAATACAGTGATTTCAATTATGAGAGGTGTTTGATGCAGGGAGTGTCTTGTGCTGATTTTAGAAATGGAGAGAGCCATATGGCATGAGACAGAAAATAACCTAAATATCACTAATAACCTATGTAAGCCTAGGAGAGGATTTTGAGCTTGAGTGAGTGAAACCCTGACCACATCAATCAGTCATGCTGGGCCTGGACTTCAGACTTACAGACTTGTAGGGTAATAAATGGGTCACTTAAAGCCTCTAAGTTTGTGGTTATTTGTTATGTTGCAGAAAACTAATGCACTGCTTATTTATTTACAAGTAAGCATGCATTAGTACTTGGCCAAAGTTTTCCATGTTTCAGTGTGACTTCTCCTTTCAGTTTCCTCCTTTATCATGGATTCTGTTCATATTTCCAAGGGAACTGAGGAGACGGGATGGGGGAGGCTGTTTATATGAGGGCTGTTCAAGGAGGACTCCCTCTGTTTCCTGTGGTGTAGACTGCCCAGAGCTGCAGGAATCCTGCTCTGTCTGAGCCTGCCTAACTAGAGTAGCCTACTGACACCTTTCCTAAGACCTTTACTCTCCTTACTCCAACCTTCTTTGAAGAACGTAAGTAGATGACCCTTCTCCTCTGAGCAAAGGTTCATTTCTATAGGGTGTGGCCAGGGCCTTTCCTCTTTGATCCCTGGAAGAAAGGGTGAGGCCAGCCTTAGCAGCATTGCATATCAACCATTCTGATCCACTCCCTGCTTTCAGGCTCCCAGTACCTCCAAGCTTGCTTCTTTACCTCATCATAGTCCTCTGCTGTAACAGGCCATCTTGAGTCCTGTCTTCCAGAAGGATCTCTTAGACTAACTATCCATCTTATATTCTGTCTTCTATCTTAATTGAGATTGAGGACACTAAGGTCACAGGAGGGAAAACATTTAAGAATAAATTCATAGGGAGGTGAATGAGTGATTGCCAGGTAGCCCACAGAACACTTGAATTGTAAAAGAGCATATTTATTTTATTTTATTTTTATTTTTTTAAAAGAGCATATTTATTGAGGAAAGCACATTAGTGTTAAACTTTCAGGATGTAAGGACATTTTTATTTCTGTGTACTGTTGTTCTCTATATATGTCTATATCAGGCTTGAGGAAAAAGAGTTTTATCTTCCATATTGTCTTTATACAGCTTCTCTCTGCAGCATCCTGCCCAAAATTTGATGCCCTAGCTGGATTTATACCTACTTCCCCACTTCCATGGTCCTGTGACCCCTACCTGGGATTGATGAGTCTGTTGGTTAAGGGGTCTAGCTCCTGAGAAATTTTTTTACCAGAGACAAGAGGAATTCCACTAAGTTTAAAGAGTTTCTGAGGGCACTTAGCTTCCTACTTCCTAACCCTAAATGTGTTGTTGTAAGCCTTTCTGTAGATACCTCTCTGTCCCTGCCTCAGGACCAAGTCCTGGTTGCACATTTGGGTTTTTTTCCTCACTGCTGGTCTGTTGAGCCACAGAAAGATTTTGGACCTCATGGTGGTTGGGCTGTAAGACATGAAATGATTTTGGACCAGGTTTTTGGTTCCACATCCTTTCCACTTGTGACAAGAGGTCGTAGCATCTACATTGATGAGCTCTCAGAAGGGGAGTAAGACTTGGTGTTTAGCCCTTAGAGGCAGCAGAAGACATTAACCACCACAACAAAACTTCATGTCATCATTATAAAGAAATTATCAAATGATGTGTAAAATAAACCATAGCGCAGACCATTATCAAAACCATTAAAATTGAGTAGTTTTTATTTACATAATGGGTAAACCTTAGGCAGATAAACCCTACATTTTCTGTGTGATCTTCCTCCAAGATGTTTAAAATAATCCAAGGTTAAACTGTAGATAAAGCTGCAGAAGAACTGAGTAAAGTGGTGGCAAATTAGATTTTGATGTTGATTTAGATGATACAGAATATGAAAATCAAGTGAAATAATGTAACTATTAAGTCAGCTTGAATACAACAAATTCTGACCAACTTCTGATTTTAAGGATTTAAAAGAGAAAAAACAAACTATGAAGTCCTAGTGAGGAAGTTATACAAAAACCCATAAGGAAACAGACTAAGATTTCTACTTGGACAATAAAATGACCTTTGAGTTTATTTTTTGTAATGTTTAATTGTAATACTTCCACCCTGAGTTCTTAATATTCTACTTTATATAGCATTTGTTAAAATACTTTTAAAATTGAATTCTTGAGGCATCATATTTAACATGCAGGGCTCACTTTCTGACTAAATCGGGTTGAGCATTATATAGTTTTATAAGAATCAGCTATAAAAATAAGCCAGCATCATTATAAAGCTGGCTCAAATACAGGCCTTCACTGAATACCTTTCATCAACCTCAAGTGAAAAATTCACCCAGCAAAAGCATCTTGACTGATGTGGTCACTCTAAACAAACAAACCTCCAAATGCTTTATTCTAGTTTTATATGATGATGCTTAACAGTTGTAGAGCAGTGTTACTTTCCAGAGTATTCTCATTACTTTACCTTAATACTGTTTTTACCTTTTTTCAGGAAATGTATACACACAGAAAAATGCGTAAGGTATATATGTAGTTTTACATCTGCCACCTAGATAGATGTTATATATTTTTAGTTTATGTAATTACATTTTAGTATACGAATATTGTGATATAGTTCATTCTGGGTTTTTTTTACTTTATTGAGATATAATTGATATGTGGCATTGTATAAGTTTAAGGTACCCAATATGTTGATTTGATATGCTCACGTATTGCAAAATGATTACCACTGTAGGGTTCGCTAACACCTCCAACACATCACATAATTACCACTTCTCTTTTGTGGTGAGAACATTTAAGGTTTTAGCAACTCCAGTATATAGTACAGTATTGACAACTGTGTATACATATGTACCATATCTTCTTTAACCATTCATCAATTGATACTTCATTTATTTCCATATCTTGGCTATTGTGAATAATGCTGCAGTGAACATGGGAGTGCAGCTATCTCTTCGAGATCCTCTTTTCATTTCCTTTGGATATGGGAAGAAGTGAGATTGCTGGATCATATGGTAGTTCTATTTTTAACTTTTGAGGAACCTCCATGCTGTTTTCCTTAGTGGCTGCATAGTTCATTCTATTTCTTTCTTTTTTAAAGGTCCATTTTTGTTATATGTCCATCTGTTCTCTTATTTCTAACCATAGTAAAGTATCCATATTTTACCCATAACTCTTTTTCTTCAGTGGCTATGCATATTGCCTCTAATACCCTACCACCACAAACCGCCCTGCAACAAAATCCTCTTACAGGTTCACTATGGACTGTCATAAGAATTTCTTTGGAATATAAGGCCAGGAGTGGAATTCATGGGTCATAGAGTGGGAGTTCACTTCACTATCTAGGTATTGCCTGATTGCTTTTATGAATATCTGTGCTACTTTCTACTCATAAGAGTAGTGCATGTGCATTCCTATAGTTCCACATTCCCTACATTTGCACTAACACTTAATATTAGCCAACTTTTCGATTTTGCTAGATAAATAGGGATAATGTGATACTTCATTGTTAATTTTGTATTTCTCTGATTAGTATTAAGTTAGAGTATCTATCTCTTTATATTTTCCCAATGCGAGCCTGTTTAAGCTGATTCCTGTTGCTTTTTGATATGTCCCATTAAGCTTTGAACATTTCTTTGCTTTCTGATTCAGTAAGACATTCTAGACTTCCTTCTGTTTTCCTTGTCCTAGACTTGGAATGAGCCAAAAGTACAAGAGGTCTTGGTTTGTTTTAACGTGGAATGACATTTCAAATCATATCTAGGCACCAAGTGTGCTTATTGCTCTGAAAGTCATTGCTTCTAGGCTTGCATGAACAGATCTATGGTCGAACATATGCATATATATAAATGCATATATGTAGAAGCACCTGGATAGCTCAGTCAGTTAAGCATCAGACTCTTGGTTTCAGCTCAGGTCATCATCTCAGGGTTGAGAAATCAAGCCCTGAGTGGGGATCCATGCTGGGCATGGAGCCTGCTTAAGATGCTCTCCTCCCTCTGCCCTGCACCCCACTCTATCTCTCTCTCTAAAAGAATAATAATTAAAAAATAAATGCATATATGTAAATCATGTCTCATACTGATAATTCTTTTTTTTTTTTAATTTATTTATCATAGTCACAGAGAGAGAGAGAGAGAGAGAGAGGCAGAGACATAGACAGAGGGAGAAGCAGGCTCCGTGCACCGGGAGCCTGACATGGGATTCGATCCCAGGTCTCCAGGATCGGGCCCTGGGCCAAAGGCAGGCGCTAAACCGCTGCGCCAACCAGGGATCCCTCATACTGATAATTCTAATTCATATTTTCCCAACTCAGATCTAGAGTCATAGAGGTCTTCTTCATTTTTCCCCATTTTGTATCTGTATTTCACTTTTCTCCTCAAATAATTAGTAGATTATTATCTTTAAGTATTTGGTATAATTTGCCAGTAGAGTACTCCTGGACTGGAATTTTCTTTGTAGTAAGATTTTAGATTATGAATTTAATTTCTTTAGTAGCTTTTTGTTTTGTCTTGTTTTTTTATAAATGTGGAGCCCAATGCAGGGCTTGAATTTATGACCTTGAGGTCAAGACTTGAGCTGAGATTAAGAGTCAGACACTTAACTGATTAAGTCACCAGATGCCTCTTTATAAGTTTTATTTTTTGTAATGCTTATATATTTTTAAAAACTTTACCAGTTTTGGTAAGCTGTGTTTTTCTAGGAGTTTGGCAATTTTAGGATAACTTTCAAATTTACTAACATAAAGTTGCTAATATCATTTTATGATTGTTTTAATGTTTGTAGCATCTGTAGTGGTAATTCCTTTTATCATCATGATATTTTGTGCCATCTCTTTTTTTTTCCCTCAATCTTGTCAAGTAGTTATCAACTTACTAGTTTTTACCCCCAAGACATGTGAACTTCTGACTTCATAGATCTCTCTATTTTATGTTTTACCCCACTGATTTCCACTCTTATTTTTATCATTTCTTTCTTTGTACTTTCTTTAGATTTAAATTTGCTGTTCTTTTTCTAATGACATGGGTGCTCATTAACTTTTAGGCTTTTTTCTTTTCAAATATGTAGATTTAAATTCATGAATTTTTCTGTAAGCACAGAATGAACTGTATTATATAAGCTTTTAATGAGTTAAGTTTTTCACTTTCATTCAGTTCCAGATAGTTCTTAATTTTTATTCAGATTTTGTGTTTGATCCACGGGTTATTTACACATCCATTGATCTATTTATGTATTTTTAGAGAATCACATTATCTTTTTGTTATTGATTTTTAGTTTAGTTGTACCAAGATTTTAAAATTGTGCATATAAAAGAGTTATAAACAAAGAAGAGATAGAATAGAAAATAACTAGCAGATGGACTTTATATCAATAATTACATTAAATATAAATAGTCTAAATACACCAATTAAGAGACCAAAATTTTCAGATTAAAAAAGACTTAACTAACAATAGAAACCCAAAGTAAAGGAAGTAAAACTGACAGAACTGAAGGGAAAAATAGACAATTCAGCATTCATAGAAACTTTAGTACTCCACTTTCAATAATGGATAGACTATCTAAGCAAGAGATAACAAAAGACATAGAAATCCTGAAAACAGTACAGAGCTCCTAGGTCTAGTAGACATCTATAGAACATTCCACTCCACAACAAAGTACTTATACTTCTCTCACACACACACACACACACACACACACACACACACAAACTGTTCTCCAGGATAGACCATATGCTAGACCATAATGCAAGCCCCAATAAGTTTTAAAGTCATATAAAGTATGTTCTCTGGTAACTTTGTCCCCAATTAAATAGCTGGAAAGCAATACAGAAAAAAAAATCAGATATTAAGCAACATGTTCTTTAATAACCAGTGAATCAAAGAAGAAAATCAAGAGAGGAATGAGAAAATGCTTTCAGATGAGTGAAATGAAAATATAACCTACCAGAACTTATGAGATGCAGTAGAAGCATTGCCCAGGAAGAAAGTTACAGTTATAAATATCTTAATAATCACAGAAAACAAATCTCAAAACAGAAACCTAACCTTCCACTTTAAAAAACTGGAAGAAGAAAAGCAAGGATAAAAATAATTAGAAAGCAAAAAATAATGAAGACTAGAAATAAGTGAAATACAGATTAATAGAAAAAAAATAACAAATTGGTTCTTTGAAAAGAGCAACAAAATTGACAAACTCTTAGCTAGACTGACCAAGCAATAAAAAGGACTCTTAAATTACTAGAATCAGGAACGAAAGAGATGACATTACTATCAACCTTACAGAAATAATTTTTTAAAAAGGATTATAAAGTAATACCATGAACAACTGTATGCTAACAAATTCATTAACTTAGTTGAAATGGACAAATTCCTAAAAAGACATAAATTTGGTAATTACATAATTACCGAAACTGACCTAAGCAGAAATAGAAAATCTGAATAGACTTCTAACAAGTAAAGAGTTTGAATTAATAATCAAGATACTTCCCAGAATGAAAGTTGTGACACACAGAAAGTCTTAGGAATTAATTCTACCAAAAATTCAAAGAAGTATTAATACCAGTCCATTATAAACTTTTCCAAGTAATATAGAAGAGGGAACGTTTCCCAAATTAGTATGTTAGGCCTGCATTATCATTATACCAAAACCATACAAAGATGCTATAAGAAAAGTACAGATCAATACCCCTTTTGTTGAAATTCCTCCACAAAATAATAAAAACCCAAATCAGCAACACATAAAAATGATCATATACTGGGGTGCCTAGATGGCTGAGTGTTCAACTCTTGATCTCAGCTGAGGTCTTAATCTCAGGGTCTTGAATTCAAGCCCCACAACTGAAATTCAATTAATGTAATATACACCATGTTAATAGAATAAAGGGGAGAAAAGCACGATCATGTCAGTAAACAAAAAGGATTTGGAAATACATCTTTTCATGATAATAATACTCAAAAAATAAGAATAGAATTTTCTCAGCCTGATAAACAGCACCTATGAAAGTCCCACAGCAAACATCATATTTAATAGTGAAAGACTGGGATCCCTGGGTGGCGCAGCGGTTTAGCGCCTGCCTTTGGCCCAGGGCGCGATCCTGGAGACCCAGGATCGAATCCCACGTCGGGCTCCCGGTGCATGGAGCCTGCTTCTCCCTCTGCCTATGTCTCTGCCTCTCTCTCTCTCTCTCTCTCTCTGTGACTATCATAAATAAATAAAAAAATTAAAAAAAAAAAAATAGTGAAAGACTGAGAGATTTCCCCTTACATCAAGAACAGGGCTATTACATGAGTAAGAAACAAAAGGTGCCGAGACTAGAAAGGAATGAGTAAAACCATCTCTATTTTTAGGTGTTATACTCTGCTTATGATTTTCTATATATAAATCTACTTCAAGTGAGTTCAAGGTTACAGGATATAAGGTCAGTATGCAAAATAAGTTATATTTCTGCATATTAGCAATGAACAATTAAGAAAATTTCATTTATAATAACTCAAAAAGTAAAATGCCTAGATACAAGTTTAACAAAAGTAGCCATTCTCTTAAAAGGAGACCAGTGTGGGAGAACTTTCAGTGCCCAATATCGGAAACCTTCTACAAGTTTTAGTCAAGACACTGCCATAAGGATAGACATATAAGGGACACCTGGGTGGCTCAGTGGTTGATTGTCTGCCTTCAGCCCAGGGCGTGATCCTGGAGTCCCAGGATTGAGTCCCACATCGGGCTCCCTGCATGAAGCCTGCTTCTCCCTCTGCCTGTGTCTCTGCCTCTGTGTGTGTGTGTGTCTCATGAATAAATAAATAAAATCTTAAAAAAAATGTTTAAAGGATAGACAATATAAGTAAATGGAAAAGAATTTGGATTCCAGAAATAGAACTTTGTTTTTTGCAAACTGATTTTGACAAGGGTGCCAATACAATTAAATATAGAAAGAATAGTTTTTGCAACAAATGGTGCTTGACAACAGGGTATCCACATGCAGAAGAATTAAGTTGGATTCCAGCCTCACACCATACACAAAAATCAAAGTATACCATAGAGCTAAACGTAAGTGTAATAAAGGTAAACTATAAAACCTTTAGAAGAAAACCTTAGAATATATCTCCATTATGGTTTATGCAGTGGTTTCTTAGATATGACTTCAGAAGCACAAGTGATTAAAGACAAAATACACAAATTGAATTACATAAAAATTAAAAATTTTTGTACTACAAATGATACCTTCAAGAAAATCAAAAGACTCCACACAATGGGAAAAAATACTTGCAAAAATCTCCTAAGATGATTGTATCCACATTGTATAAAGAACTCTTGGAACTTCTTAAATTTTACTCTGTGTTTATTTTTTTTTAATTAATTTTTATTGGTGTTCAATTTACCAACATACAGAAAAACACCCAGTGCTCATCCCATCAAGTGTCCACCTCAGTGCCCGTCACCCATTCCCCTCCAACACCCGCCCTCCTCCCCTTCCACCACCCCTAGTTCATTTCCCCGAGTTAGGAGTCTTTATGTTCTGTCTCCCTTCCTGATATTTCCCAACATTTCTTTTCCCTTCCTTTATATTCCCTTTCACTATTATTTATGTTCCCCAAATGAATGAGAACATACACTGTTTGTCCTTCTCCGATTGACTTATTTCACTCAGCATAATACTCTGTGTTTAATTAAGTAAGAAGTTTCTTGGTCATAAACCCTTTCAATTAAGAATTAGTTTATCTGGGATGCCTGCGTGGCTCAGTGGTGGAATATCTCCCTTTGGCTCCGGTTCTGGGATCAAGTACCGCATCAGGCTCCCCGCAGGGAGCCTTAGCCTGCTTCTCCCTCTGCCTATGGCTCTGCTTCTCTCTGTGTCTCTCATGAATAAATAAATAAAATCTTAAAAAAAAAAAAAAGAATTAGTTTACCTTTGGGGTTCCTGAGTGGCATGGTTGGTTAAGCCTCCTACTCTTGATTTAGGCTCAGGTCACAGTCTCAGGATGGTGAAATAAAGCCTTGGGTCAGGCACCTGAGTACAGAGTCTGCTAAAGTTTCTCTCCTTCTCTCCCTCTGCTCCCTCCACTCCCTCCCCCCTCCCCACCTTTGTGCACACATGCTTTCTCTCAAATAAATAAATCTTTAAAGAAAAATAATTAGTTTATCATTTTTTTAAAGTTTGGATTTTGCCCATTAATTTTGTCCATATTCTTTAAATATTCCTACAGTCCATCTTCTAAATATAACCGTTTCTAGTTATGTCCTACATATCTGCTTCTCTTTGGGTTCGTTTTTTTTGTTTTGTTTTGTTTTAGCTCTTTTAAAATATTCTAAATATTTTTTTTCTTGCTGAATTCTGAACTAAATTGTCAGCCTGATTTTCCAACTTACTAGTAGACTTTTATCTACCCATATACATAATATTTTTGTACTAGCATTTTTTTTCTGTATGATTTCTTTGTTTTACTAATATTTTGCCATATCTCCTTAAGTATATTACATTGTGCTTATTTTTAGTTCTTGTTTAATTTTTCCAACTTCAGATGTGTATTATTCAGCCCTTACCCATTATAAATGACCACAACCAAACCCAAAATTTTAGTGGGATTAACACTGAAATCAGCACTCCTCTCTGAGAAATGCCATTTCTTGGAACAGTATACAAGAGGAGAAAGAGTACAAGACAACTTTTAAAACTTAATGTTATATGTCACATTGGCTTACATTTCATTGGCCAAAGAAAACATTATGGCCAAGCCTAATGTTAATGAAGTGGAGATGTGTGATCCTCTCACAGGCTCTATCAAAGATTGGGAACACTACAGTTTATCGAACATGGTATGTTTTCTAATTGATTATACTCCTCACAGAACATGTTGTTTTGATGTATGAACTTAAGAGCTCTTGTCTTGTAATGCATATTGAGGAAGGGCAAAATACCAAGCCTTTTGGCCCTTGTCTCTTATGAATTTAAGAAGAGAGAGATTCCCCAAGGTAGAAAGACCCAACTCCACACTCTCATACATGTAAAAATTATTGATTGTCCTATGTGGGCCAGCATTCTATCTGATAGTGCTTAGACAGAAACATCTAGATGGGCATATCCTCCTAACTTGTAATGAAACAGCCCTTGGTCTTTAGAAGACCAAAGAGAGGAGTTAGAGGTAAATATGCTCCAGAGTAGTTGATTATCAGCTTCTCATCTCTGTAAGCCCCTCTGCTATTTTCTAGGTTGAAGAGGAAGGCTCTGACTGTCCCCAGGCAAGCAGGGAAGGAAATGGAGAAGAATAAAGTTTTGAAAACTTCCTTTTCCCTAGCCTCTCATTGTCAGCTTAAGCTATTCTTTGTCCCTCACTTTTCCCCACCTGCCAGTTCAAGGCAACGTTCTGTTCCCCACAAGGGTTTCTTACTGTTTTTTAGTTAATCCTTGGATGGAATCAGTACCTTTCTCTAGCTTCTACATATTTCCAGCATTGTTGTTTATATGTGTATGGGGAGTTAGGGTGTTCAAGGAGAGCAGTAGCATGAATAAAATAAAAATGTGGACCTGAATGGTTGCCCGAAGAGAGGACCTTATGAAAGAAGTTGTATTTGAATTAGAAAATGGGGATTTGGATTGGCAAAAAGATTAGGGAGGAAAACACAGAACAAAGAGATTGGTAAAGACATGGGGGCCATGCATATGAAACCAGCCTGAACCAGGTTGTGAAAACATAGGGAGTTAGTTACTTGCTTAAGTTGAGTGATGCCCGGTTAGGGAGGATCTTAATTTCCACTGGGGGATGTGGAGGGGAGCAAACTTACCTATGCACACTCTTACCAAGTGCCTGTGCTAGATAATGTGGGGAATACACAGTGCATATATAATGTAACCTTTGTCAGAGAAGTGCTGATAATCTTCTTAAGGAAATAAGACTGGTGCTAATTAAATGAACAGTGAATGTGAAGAAGAGATGTAATTTATATGTAGAATTCTCTGATACTGTAGGAGTTAGGAGGTCTGTACAACTAAGATTAGCTGTGTATGTACTTAGTGGACTACATAATTGAAGAGATTTCACTCTTAAGACAAACTAATGTGGATGCCAAGGAGAACATTAAAATGGGTCTTTGGATATCAGACCACTGAGTGTGTGTTTTATGTTGTTCCTTTGAGAGGAGGCAGTTTAGTATGTTAGGTTAGAACGTGGACTAAAGCCAGATGGCCTGGATTCAAATTTAGATTCCAAGTATGACTTTGGACTGTAACTTTTGAAGTGAAGTAACTTTTTTGCACCTCAGTGTCCTCATCTATAAAGTGAGAACAATAATAGCCCCTAACTCATAAGGCAGATCGGCTCGCATAACTTTGCCACTCAGTTTCTCCTAAATTGAAGAGCATGTATTAGTGGAATTTGAGGGAGAAGAGGACATGATTCAGAATTAGTAGGAAAGCAGGGTGGTATTACAGAGAGCAATGAAAGGATCTGACTATTTTGTTCCCTGCCTGCTTCCTCACTAGACTGAAAGCTTCTTTCAGGCAGAGATTTGCTTCCTCATATCCCAGTCCCTGGCTCAATGTGTGACATAAAATTAGCACTCACTATATATTTGTTGAATGCATATTCATGTGTAACTTTAAATATAAAGCAATTTAATAAACAATTTTATATGTTTAGATATGTATTTGTCTAATAGTTTTGATATTAAATTTTTTAACAACCCGAAATAATCTTTTGAAGTATTTATGACCTTTTTTTTTTTTTTTGGTGTTTTTCTTTTTGTTTTGTTTTGTTTTTTTTTGCTTTTCCAGGCCAGTTGGAATGCCAAAAATGGAAAAAGTTTACTTACATAATCCTAGTTCTGAAGAAACTATTACTTTAGTATCAATATCTGCTACAACATCACATTTTCATGCATCATTTTTTCAAAATAGGGTAAGTATTTCCACTATAAATGTTTCCCTTAAGTTTGAAATTGAAATATCTAGATTTTTTCATGTATAATCTAATTTTGCTATAATTAAAATCCAATGTGAATGTTTCATGTTTGTTCTGGGTTTCAGTTTGCCTCGTTTCCTAAGAATTACCACTTCTTTTAAATACATATTGTTTTTCTCAACATCAAACAACTTAACAATTTAACTTTGAACCAAAGCACTCTGAAAAATGTAGCAGTCAGAAATTTAGTTGACTTTTTTCCTTTTTAATAATAAGTGATTCCTCAGTACCGTGTTAGATTTCTATTATTCTATAATAAACTACCACAAACATGATAGCTTAAAACAACACCCACTTACTAGCACATAGTATTATAAGTCATAAGTCCAGTAGGCTCTTTGCTCAGAGTATCATAATAAGGCTGTAATTAAATTGTCAGCAGGGCTGAGTCCTTGACTGGACTGTAGGAAAATCCACTTCCCAACTCACTCAGAATTCAGTTTCTTGTGCTTTTAGAACTGGGGACCCAATTCACTGCTGGCTCTTAGCCAGGGACCTCTCTCAGTTTCCTAGGGCGCCCACATTGCTTGTCAGCATCTTCGAGCCAGCAGTAATGTATCATATCTCCCTCATGCCTTGGGTCTCTTTGGCTTCCTCTTCTGCCTCCAGAGGAGAAAATTCTGCCTCAATCATGCCATCGGGTTAGGACCATCTGGATAGTCTCTTTTTTGGTTAATTGAGTCAACTAACTGATGACCTCAGCTACATTTGCAAAATCCCTTTTATGGTGTAATATAAATAACCACAGGCATGGTATTTCCTCATAATTACAATTTCAGAGATAAGGGCAGGAAATTTGGGGAGCTATTTTAGAGTTCCACCTACCAAAAGTACCTTCTAAAATTTAACTTTACAATCATTTTTGTAGATAGTATGCAAACTTGTTATTTAAAAAAATTATCTGACCAAAAATTTGGGTCTTCATAAATTTTGGATTTGAGAGAATATACCCATTAAGCTTTAATAGGTAGGATGCAAAAAATAAATAAATAAATTAGCTCCCAAAAAAGCTAAAAAACATGTATCAGAGGGAATTAAATGAATGGAACCTAATTTCATCTTCCCAGAGTTTTCACTGGCTCCTTTGAAGAGATATGACCAAATAAAAAGCAGCTTTTTAAAAAAGCAGCTAAAATTATATAAATTATTTAGATTTTCCATTCCTCTTTTCAAAAATCCTACTTCATCATAGGTTGTCCTTAGCTAGCAACTTCTGGAGAAAAAAAAGGGGGAACATAATTTTGACTTTTTTAAATTTAAAAGTATTCTATTAACAAGGAACTGATGAGTTAGCATGTTGCTTTCAATAATAAAGATTTTATTTTTGTGGTACTCCTGGAAAACACCCCTTTTCGAAAATATTTCTTAAAATAAGTTTTCCTTGAGTTATTTTTTATTAACTAAAAGATGTTTTCAGAGCTTTTATAAACGTGCTGATGTTCTCAAATAATAGAATGCCTGTGCTGGGAGAGACTCATGTATTCATCCAGTCCAGTACCCTCATTATACAAACGAAGAAAGCACTCAACTCCAGAGATTGCACCTCTCATGCAGTTAATGACAGGAGCGGAGGTGAGGGTCTAGGTGCTCTATTGGCCTACCCACTGATTTGTATCTTATTAAACTATAGTGTGACGTATATGTTACCACCTGAATATAGAGGTACACTTATGCCTAAATTCAACAACCCAGCTTCTGGGGCATGGCCAATGTGTAGAGACATGTTTGGTTAAATAGCAAAATAGTGAAGTGAAAATGGAAACAGTTTAAAAATAGTTCACAACTGCCCTACAGATTTTATTTTTAACTTTTTAACGTTCTTTGCTAATTCAAGCAATGTTTTGTTGTTTCTAAACTCCCAAGCTTCACCCTTATAAAGGCCAGACTTTTCACTTTTTTCATGTTGCTATTGTAAGACAAAGACTAGACCAAGAGTTACAAATAAAGATTGTTATAGGAACCACATAGAAAATGTAAATGAGTGAAGGAGGCCACATGGAGTGAAGGTGACCTGGAGAACATGTGTCCTGTCCAAAGCCATCAGCTCACACTCAGCTCTAGCCAGTGGTTACCATGTGGGAATGTAAGTCCGTGCCTGGTAATTCTCATGTTCCAAGAAAAATCAGAAATAGGAATTTTTATATGATATCTTCCAGCTTTTACACATTGAAAACAAACTCAATTTTTAGAAAGACAGATGGTGTAGACCAAACAAAACAAGCTAACGGCCACTAGCTTGACATTTCCGAACTAGACTTTCCCAGGGACCTATTTCTACACATGAACTTTATGCAAAGAGAAGAGTTCTGAAAATTCTTCAAAAAAAAAAAATCTTAAAAAGAAAAACTAAATGTGTATGTTAGTCAAAGGACAAGTTAAAAACTAATTTGTCAGGATATGGAATTAAACAATAAAAATCATTTATAACCTGTCAAAATCTAGTTAACTCACCTAGTTTTAGCTTCAAAAAGAGGTGGCTGAAGTCTATGCTATCTTTTCTTACTTCTTCCTCTTGGTTTCCATCTTAGTTCCCTGCAGTAAGGTGTAGACTCCAGCAGCTCAAGAAGTGGATGGGAGAAATGAAATGAACTCTTGGGGAAAGAAATAACTTTATTTCCCCTTCACTTCAGTTTTAGGCCTATGGCAGCCTTTGGTGAAAGATGAAAAGAGTCTTTTTGTGTCCAGGAGAGCAATTTTAACTCTTTGTCACCTTTAGAATTCCTGGTCAGATCTTATTTCCTTGAGAATGGAAATTTTCTGTAACTCACTTAAGTTTTTGGGTATTTACCAATATCATCTTTACATTAATTAGCTAGAAGGAAATAGAGAAAAGAGTGATTATTGTTTTTAAAAGGCCCAAGTTTTGTCTAACCATATAATAACCCACACACAAATAATCCCCTTAGTAAGGGTTTCTTTTAACTTGAAAATCAAGAAAATAAGAGTAATAAGGAATGTGGTTATATGAAAATTTGTTTTTCTATATATGACTTCTAATAATTATCTGTTATTGTAATTACCTGTTAATTAACTATAATTATCTAGTTATAATTACAATTTAAAATACCATAATATTAAGACTGCAATTTAGACCTATTCATCTTTCGTGACAGTATTGTATATTGGCCATAAAATATGTAGTATATGTTTTGTATCAAAGAATGCAGATTTTTAATACTCTAATTATAATAGTCAAATTTTGATTATAGTAAGATTTATAAAAATGCAGTGCCTAACAGACATAGGTAAGCAGACACAAATTACTTCTCCATGATTGTCTAGAACCTTTTGATCGATTAAATTTTCAGATAACCCGAAGATTAACTAGGAAAACATTGTTTCAGTCTGTGACTAAAATTAAAATTTTTTAGCCCATATATTTTATTATGCTTCTCATGAGGTTGAAGGTCATTAATGAATATCAATGATTATTTTTAGTTAGTTATAGAAGCCTAGACATTGTTTATTCTATTTCAGGTTAAACTCTGATATCCGCATATGTTAATGGGAATTGAACAAAATGTAATATAGCAATAGTATGGAATATTATGATGTGGATAATAGAACGAATTAATCTATATCTGTTGGCAGAATACTATGATATTTGTGTTAATATGTAAGAAAAGCACATTGTAGAGTAGGATATGATGCCATTTTTATAAAAAGTAAAAATGATGTACATATTTGGACAGTTAATAAGAGCCAGAGTAAGGTACAGATAGGTTAACTAGATAAGCTGAAAAGGAAGAGAATGGGGGAAGGTTTGTTGTATTAACTGTTTCTTCATACATCTTGATACTGTATCTCCAAGTAAAATAAGCACTACTTTTGGAATTTAAGGCATGTAAATTTAAATTAGAAAATAGTTTACTATCTGTGTGGAAATAAGGACTTAAACAAATATTTCTTAAATGCCTACTAAGTGCCCGGCACTTTGGATTTATCACTGAAAAACAAAGATCCTTCACTTATGATACTTCTGGGGAGCTTGGGAGATAGCAACAGAGGGGAGAAGGCAAGAATAATAAGTAAATTTTATAAAATACTGGATGGTAATGAGCAGATGATTAGATGAGCACAGAAAAAGTAGGATAAATGGATTAGGAGTACAGTGGGAGGTATGGTCCAATTTCTTTTTTTTTTTTTTTAATTGTGATATAATTGACATTTAACATTGTGTAAGTCTGAGATATACAGTTGACATTATAACACTGTAAGTTTAAGATGGACAGTGTGTTGATTGGATACATTTATATATTGCAATATGATTACCACTATAGGGTTAGCTAACACCTCTGTCATGTCACTTATCATTTCCCTTTTCTGGTAGGAACTATACTAGTTTCTTAGGAGCTTTGAAGTTTATAATACAGTATTGTCTGTGATCACTGTGCTCTGCATTAGATGTTTAGAACTTCTTTTTCTTCTACATTTGTACCCTTCAATTACGTATCACCAATTTCCCCACCATCTAGTCCCTGGTAACCACCATTCTATGCTCTGATTTTACAAGTTTGGCGTTTTGAAATTCCATATAGCAATAGCAGAAAGGATTTGTCTTTTTCTGTCTGGCTTACCTCCTTTAGCACAATGTGCTCAAGGCCCATCCATGTTGCGAATTGCAGGATTTCCTTTTTTCTCATGGCTGAATAGTATTCCATGGGGTGTGTGTGGGGGTGGGTGTGCGCGCTGTCTTTTTAATCTATTCATCTGTTGATAAGATACTTGGGTTGTTTCTATATTTGGCTATTGTGAATAATGCTACAGTAAAAATGGGAGTGAATATATCTCTTTGATAGCCTATTTTCATTTTCTTTGGGTACCCAGAAGTAGGACTGCCAGATTATTTTGTTCTATTTTTAATTTTTGAGGAACCTCCATACCGTTTTGAACCAATTTACATTACCACCAACAGTATACAGGATTTCCATATTTCTGCATCTCATCGACACTTGTTTTCTCTTCCTAGTGATAGCCATTCTAACAGTTGTGAAGTGATATCTCACTGTGGTTTTGATTTGCATTTCCCTGACAAATAAAATTGTCAAGCATCTTTTTGTACACCTGTTGGCTATGTCTTTGGGAAAATACCTGTTTAGTTGCCCTGCCATTTTTTAATCAGACTTTTGGGGTTTTGTTATGGAGTTTTATGAGTTCTTTATGTATGTTAGATATTAACCCCTTATCTGACATAGGATTTGCAAATATCTTCTTCCATGTTACACGCTTCCTTTCTATTTTGTTGATCTTTTATTTTGCTCTGCTGAGGTTTTTTAATTTGATATATAGTTCCACTTACTGATTTTTGCTTTTGTTTCTTAGACTTTGGTGTCATGTTAAAAAAAAATCATGGCCTACACCAATATCAGTGTTTTCTTCTAGATGTTTATTGTATCAGGTCTTAAGTTTAAGCCTTTAATCCATTTTTAATTAATTTTGGTGAGTGATGGAAGATAGGGATCTAATTTCATTTTTCTGCATCTGGTTATCCAGTTTTTCTAACACCATTTGAGTGTTCTTGGCTTCCTTGTCAAATATTAGTTGACTATATATGCAGAGATTTATTCCTGGGCTGTTCTGTTCCATTGGTTTATTTGCCAGTACTATACTATTTTAATTACAGCAGCTTCATGGTATAGTTTGAAAGCAGGAAGTGTGATGCCTTAGGCTTTGTTCTTTTTCATGATTGCTTTGGCTATTTGGAGCCTTATGGTTCCATACAAATTTTAGGATTGTTTTATCTATTTCTCTAAAAATGCCTTTGAGATATTGATGGGGATCGCCTTGACTCTACAGATGACTTTAGGTAGTATGGACATTTTAACAGACAGTTACTGGAATATTAATTCTTCCAATCAATGAGTGAAATATCTTTCCATCTGTTTGTGTCTTTTGTTTCTTTCATCAAGGTTTTGTAGTTTTCATAACACAGATACATCTCAGATATTACAGGTTTAGTTCCAGACCACTGGAGTAAAGTGATTATCACAATAAAGTGAACATCACAATGAAATGAATTTTTTAGTTTTCTAGGGCACATAAAATTTATGTTTACATTGTACAGTTTTTTGGTTGAGTCTATATTTAGGATTTTCTATATATAAGATCAGATCATCTGCAAATATGACAATTTTACCTCTTCCTTCCTGATTCAGATGCCTTTTATTTCTTTATCTTGCCTAACTGGTCTAACTAGGCCTTCCATTATTACGCTGAGTAAGCATGGTAGGGTGGACACCCTTATCTTGTTCCTGATCCTAGCAGAAAAGCTTTCAGTTTTTTATGTTGAGTATGATGTAAGCTATGGATTTTCCGTATATGGCCTTGATCATACAGAGTTATGTCCTATCTGTACCCAGTCTGTTGAGAGTTTTTATCATGAAAATATGTTGTATTTTGCCAAATGTGTTTCTGCATTTATTGAGATGATCATTTGATTTTTATCTTTCATTCTGTTAATATGATGTATTACATTTATTGATTTATATGTATTGAACTATCCTTTCATCCCAGGGAGAAATCCTGCTTGGTCATGGTGTATAATACTTTGTGTGTTGAATTCAGTTTGCTAATATTTTTTGAGAACTTTTTCATCTGTATTCATCAAGAGTATTGGTCTATAGTTTTTTTGTTTGTCCTTGTTGGCTTTGGTATCAGGATAATGCTGGCTTCATAAAATGAATTTTAAAGTGTTCTGTCCCTTCAAATTTTTAGAAGAGTTTGAGAAGGATTGGCATTAATTCTTTAAATGTTTGGTAGAATTCATTAGTGAAACCAG
Organism: Vulpes lagopus; assembly: GCF_018345385.1. Taxonomy (NCBI): domain Eukaryota; kingdom Metazoa; phylum Chordata; class Mammalia; order Carnivora; family Canidae; genus Vulpes; species Vulpes lagopus. The sequence goes on from NC_054828.1 coordinate 28,613,780, forward strand.
CTTATCTTGTGGTTTTCTATGTTGAGAGGTTTTTGATTACTGATTCAGTCTCCTTACTCACTGTTCTTTTCAGATTTTCTCTTCATGATTCAGTCTTGGTAGGTTGTATGTTTCTGAGAATTTATCCATTTCTTAAAGGTTATCCAATTTGTTGGTATATAATTGTTCATACTAGTCTCTTATGATCCCATGTATTTCTGTAGTATCAATTGTAATGTCTCCTTTTTCATTTCTGACTTTGGATTTTGTCTTCTTCTTTCATGGTTTGTGTAGCTGAAGATTTGCTGATTTTGTTTTATCTGTTTGAAACCAGCTCTTAGTTTCACTGGTTTTTTTTTTCCTTATTGTTTTTCTGGTCTCTATTTTATTTATTTCTGCTCTGATTTTTATTTCTTTCCTTTTGCTAATTTTGGACTTGGGCTTATAGTTCTATTTCCAGTTCTTTGAGGTGTAAAGTTAGGTTGTTTATTTGAGATGTTTCTATTTTCTTAATATATGCATTTACAACTATAAAGTCCCTCTTAGAACTGCTTTTGCAGCATCCCATAAGTTTTGGTATGTTATATTTCCATTTTCATTTGTTTCAATTTTTGGGGGGGGTTCCCTTTTGATTTCTTTTTGGACCCTTTTGGTTGTCAGGAGTATGTTTTTTAATTTACACACATTTGGGGCAGCCCGGGTGGCTCGGCTCGGTGGTTTGGCGCCGCCTTCAGCCCGGGGTGTGATCCTGTAGACCTGGGATCGAGTCCCATGTCAGGCTCCCTGCATGGAGCCTGCTTCTCCTTCTGCCTATGTCTCTGCCTCTCTCTCTCTCTTCTGTCTCTCATGAATAAATAAAATCTTTTTAAAATTTTTTTTTTAAAATTACACACATTTGTAGATTTTCCAGCTTTCCTTTTATTGATTTCTAGTTGCATACCGTTATGACTGAAAATATACTTGGTATTATTACTTACCATTAGACTTGGTATGTGTACTGTCATATGGTCTGTGTTGGAGAATGTTTTGTGTGCACTTGAGAAGAACATGTATTTGCTGCTATGGGATGGATTGATCTGTAAATGTCTGTTATGTCTATTTGGTTTAATCAGTGATTCACGTCCATTTCGCTGTTGATGTTCTGTCTGGATGATATCTATTGATGAAAGTGGGGGTATTGAAGTCCCTTGCTGTTATTGTATTGTCATCTTTTTCTCCCTTCAAATCTGTCAATATTTGTTAATATATTTAGGTACTCTTATGTTGGGTAATGTATTTACAGTTGTTATATCCTCTTTACATATTGACCCCTTTATTATTATATTATGACCTACTTTGTCTCTTATTACCATTTTTGGCTTTTAAAGTCTATTTCATCTGATATAAGCATAGCAGCCTTCACTCTCTTTTGGTTTCTACTTGCACTGAATGTCTTTTTCCAGCCCTTCACTTTGAACCAATGTGTGCCCTTAAAGCAGAAGTTTGCCTTCTCTAGGCAGTATAGAATTGGGTCTCATTTCTTTATCTAGTCCCTGTGTGCCTTTTGGTTGGTGAATTCAATTCATTTATATTTAGAGTTATTCTTGATATATAAGGGCTTACTAATGCAGTCTTCTTTTTTTTTTTTTTTTTTTAATTTTTTTTATTTATTTATGATAGTCACAGAGAGAGAGAGAGAGAGGCAGAGACACAGGCAGAGGGAGAAGCAGGCTCCATGCACCGGGAGCCCGATGTGGGATTCGATCCCGGGTCTCCAGGATCGCGCCCTGGGCCAAAGGCAGGCGCCAAACCGCTGCGCCACCCAGGGATCCCTAATGCAGTCTTCTTAATGGCTTTCTGGTGATTTTGTGTCTCCACTGATTCTTTTGCCCTCTGTTTCTTCTTATTCTTTTTTTTTTTTTAATTGATTTATTCATGAGAGACACAGAGAGAGAGACAGAGACATAGGCAGAGGGAGAAGCAGGCTCCTCAAAGGGAGCCTGCCTGATGCGTGACTCGATCCCAGATCCTGTGATTATTCCCTGAGCTGAAGGCAGACGCTTAACCCCTGATCCACCCAGGCATCCCTTTCCCTCTCTTTCTACCGGCCTTTATAGATTCATGATTTTTCATGGTGTCGGTCTGTTTCCCCTTTTTAACTTTTGTGAATCTGTTTTTGCCTCTTGGTACCATGAAGTTTACATAAAACATCTTATAAAGCCATCCATTTTAAGCTGATAACAACTTCAGTTGTGTAAAAGCTTTACCCTTTACTCTTTCCTCTTTAATATGCTTGATGTTATTATTTACCTCTTTTTAAATTGTGTGCTCATTGACAAATTATAGTAGCTATAATTAATTTTAATGTTCTTCTTTAACCTTTCTACTACAGTTAAGTGGTTAACACATCATCCTTTTACAGAATTAGGATTTTCTATGTCTGACTGTATATTTACCTTTACCCAGTGTGTCGTGTACTTTCATGTTTTTGGACCACTATTAACATCTTTTCATTTCACCTAGAACTCCTTTCAGCATTTCTTAAAAGTAAGTCTGGGGGTGACGAACTCCCTCAGAATTCACCAGTGAATTGTTAGTCCAAGAAAGTCTTTATTTCTCCTTTGCATCTGAAGGAGAACTTTGTCAGATGAGAGCATTCTTGGGTAGCAGTTTTTTTCTTTCAGTACTTTGAGTATGTCATCCCATTCTCTCTTGGCCCATAGGGTTTCTGCTGGGAAATCACTAATAGCCTCATGGAGTTCCTTTATAGTTTACAGTCTTTTTTTCTGGGTTCTTTTAGGATTCTCTCTTTAGCTTTGATTTTTGACTGTTTCATTACACCATGTGTCAGAGAAGGTCTTTTGCATTGAGGTTATAGGATGACCCATTAGCTTCATGAACGTGGTATCCAAGCGTGTCCCCAGGTTTGAGAAGTTCTCAGCTATTATTTCTTTAAATAAACTTTCTGCCCCCTTCTCCCTCTTTTATCTGATGCTTGGATTATTATATTTGTTCTTTGATGGAATCCCATAGTTCCAATAGGCTTTCTTCACTCTTATTCTTTTTCCTTTGTTCTATTCTAATTGGATAATTTAGAATTTCTAGATTACGTATTCTGTCTTTTCTTTGTTTTACTCTGCTGTACATGCTCCCTATTGCATTGTTTTTTCATTTATTTATTTTTTATTTTTTTAAAAGATTTTATTTATTTATTCATGAGAGGCACAGAGAGAGAGAGAGAGAGACATAGGCAGAGGGAGAAGCAGGCTCCACGCAGGAAGCCCGACATGGGACTCGATCCTGGATCTCCAGGATCACGCCCTGGGCTGAAGGCAGCGCTAAACTGCTGAGCCATCTGGGCTGCCCTGCATTGTTTTTTCATTTAGTCATTGAAATCTTAAGTTCTAGAATTTTAGTTTTGTTCTTTTTTATTATTTCTTCTCTTTGTTAAGGATCTCATTTTGTTTATGTATTGTTTCCTGAGTTTTCTTGTAGATCACTGAGTTTATTCAAAAGAACTACTTTGAGGGGCGCCTGGATGGCTAGTTGGTTAAGCGTCTACCTTCGGTTCAGGTCATGATCCCAGGGTTCTGGGATTGAGCCCCGTATCAGGGTCCCTGCTCAGGGGGGAGCCTGCCTCTCCCTCTCCCTCTGTCTGTCACTCTCCCTGCTTGTGCTCTCTCTCTCTCTCTCTCTCTCTCTCTCTCTCTCTGTCAAAACAAGAAAGAAAATCTTAAAGAAAAAGAAAAGAATTACTTTGAATCCTTCATCAACTAGATTGCAAAAATCTGTGCTCTTGCTTGGAGAATTACTGTTCTTTTAGTGATCACATTTTTTTTTCATGTTCCTTGTAGTTTTACATTTCTGCTTTTGTGTTTAAAGTAGCAGACCCTTTCCTAAATCTTTACTAGTTGTCTTCAGATGGGGTATATTATTTGTTGGTGCTGTTATATTTGGATTTTCTCTACCTTTTAGATTTTCTAGAAGGTGTCACTCTAATTTGTGGTTTCAGCCTTGCCTACACATCCTGCTGTTTTTCTGATAACAGTCCATTTACTGGACTTGCTCTCACCACTGCACTTGGGAGTGAGGAGCCAGCTGCAGAGTGAGAAGAGATGGGTTTAGCACTCAGGACATTGGGGTGCCTATAGACAACGTGGGCATATCTTTGGGCAAAGTATCCCAGAGGCTCATGGGCAGACTTTTTGCTGAAGTCCTGAGTGCAGTCATCAGGAATTATATACCTTTAATGCCCTTTGATGTTCTTACCTATCTCTTTTCTGCTCTTCTCCCTTCCCCAGTTTGGAGGTCCTGCTTCAGTGCTCTGGGTGCTACTGGAGAGGAACAAGTTTCTCCTGCTGTGTCCTGCATTAGTGGGGTAGCCGGGTACTCGCTTACTGCTCTCCTTTTCCCTTGTTGTAGAAGTCCCTCTGCTGGATAATTCACTCCCATGGAGTGTTCCCATGGGGGAGGGGAAGGGGGGGTGGCACTTGGAAAATTCCACTTATGGTCTCTACTGTTACCATACTTTCTTTTTTTGCTTCATTGTGTCCACAGAAAGCCTGGACTTTTGTAACGTATGTCTTGTATGGGATTTTGCCTAGGACAGCACTCTCCAACTTTTGTCCCCACCATGGCGAAAGTGGTTGGGGCAAGTGCACTGGTTCTGCAGCCCATGCTGAAGTCTATCCACCTACTACCAGATGCACAAGTGGTCGAGACAATTCCTAGATCCCCTGGCATATGGTGCTGAATCCCACAATTCCTGCAAAGGCCCTTCTCTTTGTAAATGGATTTCTAATCTACCATAACTTCAAAGGGGGACAAAAAGGAGGAACATCTTATGCTGCCATCACTCCTCCAGTTTTCAGTAGGATAGCACAGGCTTCATTTAGAAAGTGGCATTTTGAACAGATTTGAAGGAGGTCAGAGAGTGTACTAAATGGAAGGAAGTGGAATATATGGAAGAAGAACATTCCAAACAGCACAAAGGGTCCGATGTGAAAGTATGACTGTATGTAAAGAGGACAGTGTGGCTAAACCAGAGTGACCAAGGGTGAGACAAGTGAAGGAGGATGGGAGGGGGCAAAGTGTGAAGGGCCTTACAAGCTATGATGAGTACTTTGGCTCTTATCCTGATTGAAATTGGAAACCTCCATGGATTTGAGCTGAAAAATGAAATGATAGCTTTTGTTTTTTAAGAATCTATTAAAAAGAGACTGCAGAAGAGCAAGGGGAGAATCAGGGACACCGGTTACATTAGCTGTTGCAGCACCTAATGGTAGGAAGACAATTACTCTGACAAGAGTGAAGAAGTCAAGAAAGCTGTTGGAATTGGGATATATTTTGAGGATATAGCCAATAGGGTTTCCTGATGTGGGACTAAGAAAAAGAGTCAAGACTGACTCTATGGTTTTTGTCCCAAGCTACCAAAATGACAGAGTTGTTATCAACCCGAGTGGAGAAGCTGAGGATAGAGCAGGTTTGGGGAGTATAATCAGTAGTTCAGTTTTCAACGAGTTACATTTGAGATGTCTCTTAGACATTCAGGTACAAGTGCCAAGTGACAATTGGTGTCTGAGTTCAGATTATAAGAGAAAGGACTGGATTCGAAATGGAAGTTTAAGAGTCCCTGGTGAAGTCATGGACCTGGAGATGAGCTTACCAAGGGAGCCAGCCAGGGAATGAGCAATGATACAAAGGTGAAATACTTAGCTGCACATAATGTTAGGTTAGAGCTAGCACACCTTACTTGTTCTTCATTACTTTTTATACTGTTTTCTAATTTTTTATCACACCAAATTCATCTAATTTAGAAAGTGTGCAGGAAAGTGGACAAAAGAATGCATTGTCGCAAATCTGATGAATTCTTTTTCTTTCTTTCTTTCTTTCTTTCTTTCTTTCTTTCTTTCTTTCGATAGAGAGAGAGAGAGAGAGAGAGAGGCAGAGACACAGGCAGAGGGAGAAGCAGGCTCCATGCACCAGGAGCCCCACGTGAGACTTGATCCCGGGTCTCCAGGATCGCGCCCTGGGCCAAAGGCAGGCGCTAAACCGCTGTGCCACCCAGGGATCCCAATCTGATGAATTCTTAATGGGAACATTACATTCCTGAGCCTGCTGTTCTGTTACATCCTTATGTGTCATTTGTAATTAGATTTTCCCTGTTACTGAAAAAAAAGAAGAAAAGAAATGTTTGTTTTGTCTATCTCAGGGTCTTCTTAAAGTACTGAAATTATAGTGGAGTCAAGTCTTGATAGGTATTAAGAACTATCAAAGAGAACTTGTACTCTGATTTCTAGACTCTTCTCCACCCCTCCCTGGATGTAAATGACATCGTAAAGCAAAGCCTCATCTTGCATAGGAATTAAGCAACGAGATTGATCATGTTTATGGCTTATTTAATAATTAAGATCTCAGAGATCATCTAATAAAACTGGCTCATTTTGAAATTAGGAGACACTGAAACCTACAGAGGGGGGATCCCTGGGTGGCTCAGCGGTTTAGCACCTGCCTTTGGCTCAGGATGTGATCCTGGAGTCGCAGGATCGAGTCCCACATCAGGCTCCCAGCACAGAGCCTGCTTCTCCCTCTGCTTGTGTCTCTGTCCCTCCCGCCGTGTCTTTCATGAATAAATAAATAAAATCTTAAAAAAAGAAAAAAAAGAAAGAAACCTACAAAGGTTAAAAAGACTTGCCAAAATCTCAGTTTCTTAGTGACCTAACTAGAAACTGAGGTCTCCAGTACATCACCTACTTACTCAAGACTAGATAGCCAATTCTGATAGTGGCAAAAGATTATGCAAAGAATTAAGTGTTCCTGGGACGCCTGGGTGGCTCAATGGTTAAGCGTCTGCCTTTGGCCCAGGACATGTTCCTGGAGTCCTGGGATCAAGGCCCATAACAGGCTCCCTTGCATGGAGCCTGCTTCTCTCTGCCTAAGTCTCTGCCTCTCTCTCTCTCTCTCTCTCTCTCTTTCTCTTTCTCTCTCTTTATGTCTCTCATGAATAAATAAATAAAACTTAAAAAAAAAAAAAAGGGAATTAAGTGTTCCATGATAATGTGCCTTCCTTTTTGAATTTAGATGGGCTTTTGAAAGATATTATTTAAATATGTACATAAGTTCCTATAAAAATTTTAAAGGAAACCAGTTTTTCTCTCGCTGGAAAAATTTCCCTGTAGTAAACACAGGCCTTATGAATATCTTCTTCATTGACATTAGACATTAGAATTACTGTCAAACAGGAGTACCATACTCATTGATTCTAAAACAGTTTTTTCAACATTTTTATGTCTCTGAAATTGGAGCCCATCTTACAGTGAAGGGCATAGTACTGTCCCTGTTAGCTTGCTTTGAAGTTGATTTTTTTCCCCAGAGTGACGATACTAGTGGTCTCAGCGCTACCAGCTAAACATTATATTTACTGCTTGAGGTTTTGAGGGACTATTATTATATAATCATATTATAAATCTGCATGAGTCCTGAGTTACAGTTGAAATTTTGAGAGTAAATTAGTTTTCCTCCCTCAATAGAGTGCCCAGAATGAGCCATACAGATTTCTTCACTGCTCCTTTCTGTGAGATTTTTGTTATCCTTATTTCTTGCTTTGAAACGTGGAAGTTTCTGATTAGCTCTGCATCTTTTAGTGTTACAAAATTAAGCATCTGTATTATAAGCACTGGCATCTTAGATGGGAAAAATGTTCTTTTCTCAAACAGCCTTGAGGTTCTTCTCTGTGCCCCTAGATGTCAGCAGTGAGTCCTGAACTGTCCAAGGGGGTAATGAGGGTGATAAATAGGTGGCCAGGAATATGACCCCTTAGAGTTAAATTCACAGCTATGAGAAGTGTGGACAGACTGCATGTGTTTAGTGAAATTATCTGTTTTATTTAGAGATTTCTGTTGTCTTAAAGTAGATTTGAGTTGATTCTTGCCTTCCAGAGGTTAACCTAAACATTCAATTAACTTGTCCTTGTTCCAGGAAACTGAAGACCCTTATAAAAAAGATCCAGGCTACTAAAATACAGTCTTGAGTGAATCTGCAAATTATATATCATGCAAATTATATATATGTTATATATAATGGTATACTTTCAGTAAAATTCACCCATTTTAACGTATAGTTCTGAGTTTTGACAAACTCATAGTGATGTAATCAATGACTCAGTCAACTCAAGCCTCTGAGTATACCCTATTTCAGAGGTTATATAAATGGAGCCATGCCGTATATAGCTTTTTGAGTCCGACTTATTCATTTAGCGTAATGCATTTCATATTATCCATGTAGTTGGATATATATCCATTCTTTGTACCACTTTATTGCTCAGTAATATTTCATTAGATGTCAGTATTCCAGTTTGTTTATCCATTCACCAGTTAAAGATATTTACATTCTTCCCAGTTTGGAGTTATTATAAATAAAACCACTATAAATGTTCATATATAGATTTTTGTATGAACATAAATGTTTCATTTCCTCATTTCCCTTATATAAATACTTAGGAATGGAATTGCTGAGTCTTACACTAAGTATATGCTTAACAGTTTCTCATGGTGACTGTACCATTTTTCATTCCCACCAGGAATGAATGTATGCTCCAGTTGTTCAGCATCTTTGTTAGTACTTAGTATTGTGAGGATGGGTTTTTGTTTGCTTGTTTTTAATTTTAGTCACTCAAGTAATGTATGGTGTTCATTTTTGTTTTATTTTTTCATTTTTGTTTTAATTTACATTTGTCATTAACGATGGTGAACATCTTTTCAGTTGCTTATTTGCCAACCATCTATTTTCTTTGGTGAAATGTCTGCAATTCTCCCACCTGTTTTTTAATTGGGTTGTTTTCTTAAATGAGTTCTTGAGAGTTCTTTATATATTCTAGATATGTCTTTATCACATATGTGATTTGCAAATCTTTTCTTCCTGTTTGCAGCATGTCTTTTCATTCTCTTTACAGAATGTTTCCAAAGACAAGTTTTTAATTTACATGAAGTCCATTTTATCAAATTTTCTTTTATGGGTCATGCTTTTTGGACTTGGAGCAAAGAACTCTTTGCCTAAACCAAGGTCACAAAAATTTTCTCCAGTTTTTCTTCCAGAAGTTTAATAGTTTTAGATTTTATATTTAGGTCTATGATCCATTTTGATTTAATCTTTGTTTATAGTATGAGTTGCAGATCAAGCTCATTTTGTATTGCATATAAATATACAGTTGTTCCTACACCATTGATTGGAAAGGCTTCTTTCAAATCCCTCTACATTTTTGCCAAAAATCAGTTGACCTTGTAAGTGTGTGGGTCTATTTCTTGGACTCTCCCTTATGTTCTAATATGTATCTAATAGGTGGACTCTAAAATGTCTACCCTCCACCAATATCACACTTTTATGTTTACTGGAGCTTTTGAATAATTTCTAGATATTATGAGTCCTCCAGGTTTTCCTTTTTTCAAAATTGTTTTGCTCTTTTTAATTTTTTTTTTTTTAAGATTTTATTTATTTGAGAGAGAGAGAGAATGTGAGCGGGTAGGGACGAGCAGAGGGAGAGGGAGAAGCAGGCTCCCCACTGAGCAGGAAGCCCAATACAGGGCTTGATCGCAGGACCTGGAGATCATGACTTAACCCAAAGGCAAATGCTTAACTGACTGAGTCACCCAGGTGCCCTTGTTTGGCTCTTTTTATTCCCTTTTCTTGCTATCTAAAGTTTGGAATCAGCTTCTTTTGTTTTAAATCTTGCTGTGGTTTTTGTATTATGTTATTTTGAATTACTCTTAAATGTATTTAAAAAATATGCACAGATAGTCTCCTTGATTCCTTACCCACTTTCTCTTAGTGCTAACATCTTATATACAATTATCAAAACAAGGCGATTAACATTGGTACAATATTATTTAAAAACTTATATGAAGGGCACCTGAGTGGCTCAGTTGGTTAAGCATCTGCCTTCGTCTCAGGTCATGATTTCAGGGTCCTGGGATCAAGCCCCACATCAGACTCCTCTTGTCCCTCTCCCTCTGTCCTTCCCCTTTACCCATGCCCCCACCCCCAACTCTCAAAATTTTTTAAAAAACTTACATGAATTTCATCAGTTTTCCTATCACCATTGTACTTTTTCTGCTATAGGATATTTTCTCAACATTGCATGTAGCTCTTTTCCCTTAGACTGAAATTTTTATTGCAGTTGCATTGGATATATAAATCAATTGGCAGAGAATTAACATGTTAACAATTGAATCTTCTGATCCGTGAACACAGTATGTCTCTCCATTTTTTAAAGACTTTGATTTCTTTCAGCAGTATTTTGTAGTTTTCATCTTATAGAACTTGCACATTAATAGATTTATACCTCAGTATTTTTGTGTGTGTGATTGTAAATGATACTTTTTAAAAAATTAGAATTCCATTGTTCATTGGTAGTGTATGGAAATACAACTGATCATTATACATTGACCTTGATTCCTGTGACTTGGTTAAACTCTTTTATTTTGGAAGGATTTTTGAAGATATTTTTGGAGTTCTTTATAGAGACAGCTATGTTGTTTGTGAATGAAGACAGATTGTTCTTAGTTTCTAATATGTATGCCTTTTCTTTTTCTTGCCTCATTGCACTGACCAGTACTTCCAATATAATGTTGATCAGCTAACATGAGAGGACATCCCTGCCTTGTTCTATATTTCAGGAGGAAAGCAGTCATTCACCATGAAATATGGTAGCTCTAGATAGGGTTTTTTAGATGTTCTTTATCAGGTTGAGGAATTTCTCTTCTACTGATCAGTTTACTGAGATTTCTAATCATGAGTGGATATTGGATTTTGTCAATTTGTTTTATGCACCTTTTGAAATGACCATCTGATGGGACACCTGGGTGTCTGACTTGAGTGTCTGACTTTGGCCCAGTGCATGATCCTGGGATCTGGGATCGAGTCCCACATCAGGCTCCTTGCATGGAACCTGCTTCTCCCTCTGCCTGTGTGTCTCTCTCTCTCTCTCTCTTTCTCTCTCTCTCTCTCTCTCTCTGTCTCATGAATAAACAAACAAAATCTTAAAAAAAAAAAAATGACCATCTGACTTTTCTTCTGTAGTAAGTTGATAATACCAGTTACATTGATTTGACTTTTGCCTGTTGACCTAGAGTTGAATTGTCAAGATAAAAAGCCACTTGGTCATTTGATGTATTACCATTTTTTATATATTGACTGGATTTAAGTTGCCAATATTTTGTAATTGATTATATGTGTACATTCATGAGGCATATTGACGTGGTTTTCTTTTCTCTTCAAGTCTTTGGTCTTGGTATCAGGGTAATGCTGAACCAGTAAACAAGGTGGGGAATGTTATCTCCTTTTCCGTGTGCTGTAAAATACTTAAGATAATTCCTTCTTAAGTATTTGGTAAAGAATTCTGCCATTCTACTAATGAAACCATCTGGGCTTGGACTTTTCTTTGTGGGAAGGTTTTAAATTACAAATTTAAACTTCTCTGATAGATATAAGTCTGTCCAGATTGTTTCATTTTGAATGAGCTTTGGCAGATTGTGTTTTTTCAAAGAATCTGTCCATTTCTTCTAGTTATTAGATTTATGGTCATACAGTTGTTTGTAATATTCCTTGATCATCCTTTTTTATGTGTGAAAGGTATATATTAATGCTCACATTTCAATTTCTTACAGTTTTGTTTTCTTCCTTTTTAATCTTGGTCATTTTGTCTGGGGTTTTTATCAGTTTATGGACCTTTTTGAGGCATTATCTTTTGGTTTTATTGACTTTCTACTATTTTTCTATTTTTTATTTTATTCCTTTCTGCTTCCTTCCTTTTGTCTATTGTTTTCTTCCTTTTGCATATTTTAGGTTTAATTTACTCTTTTTTATAGTTTCTCAAAGTGGAAGCATAGATTACTGATTTTTGAAGCATTTCTTCTCAAAATAAGCATGTAATTGTATACATTTCCAGTGTTGCTCTGGCTACAGCCAACAATTTTGGTATGCTGTGTTTTAATTTTCAGTTGATTCAAAATATTTTAATTTCCCTGTGACTACTTCTTTGACCACTGGGTCATTGAGAAGTGTGTTAATTTCAAGCTACTTAGAGATTTACCGAGTATCTTCTGTTACTGACTTTGGCTCAAGTGTGACCTCCATTTAGTGTCTACAGCTTCCAGTGGTTGTATAGTCTCCTTTCAGCTTGCTATAAGCTTTTAGCAGAGTGTAAAAATTTTAGCTGAATGCATTTTACCCTCTTATATGGTAGCCTCATCTTCCCATTCTCTGCCATGGGTGAGCCAGTATATTCCATCTCTCCTTGGCGGTGCTTGTCTTTCCTCAAATTTGGGGCTACTTGTTACATAAACTCCGATAGGTTCAAGGAAATTTATGATTTTGTAGGTTATTCTTTTGATTGTTGATAAGCAGGGGAAATGTTCTTTCCAGCTTTCTGTATCATAAGGTAAAGCCAGAAGTCTCAGTGCCATGTATTTTAAGCTACAGTCTGGGGAGCTTTTTAGAGTTCAAGCCATAGAGGCAGAAAGAGAGAGATCGATACCTGCATTATAAGGCTTCATCACAGACAGAACTTCAGTCATGGTCCCTTAAAGTCCATGGAGTAGCCCCATTGTTTTGTTGTAATAATGTTTTATTTCACTAACTACAATGACATTCTCAATCTGCACAAAATAACAGGACTGAGTTTCTGCACGTAACTGCCACCCTGCCTTCTTTCCTAATTTAAGATGTAGACACATAACAGTGCCTTGTGTCAATGGGTGACAGAGGTCAAGGGGTTGAGGCCTGGGCTTATTTCTTCTTTGGAATAACAAGTTTCTGCTTAGTAGTAGAATAGTACATCTATATAAGAAGCTCAGCCTTGGCTCAACTCCTACCTGATTATGTGATGAGGGAACAGCCTATAATTAGGCACTTCATTCCAGCTTGGTGATTGTTGAATGAATAGAATCTAAGGAAACCATCTGCTGTAGAGGGTTTTAGGCTAGTAATTGGCAAAATGGTATGACTGGAGACATCAGTATGAAGACATATTTTTTAGAGAACTTAAACTATTTAATTGTGGTTAGCATAATCATATTTTTATGTATTAATTTAACTTTATTTATTGCTGTTCTTTTTCAGAAAATACTTCCAGGAGGAAATACATCATTTGATGTAGTTTTTCTTGCAAGAGTAGTGGGAAATGTAGAAAATACTTTATTTATTAACACATCCAATCATGGGGTATTTACATACCAGGTAAGAACCAGGATTAAAACTTTCACTTATTTTATAAACTATAGCCTTCATCTCTGATGTATCATAGGACAGCCTATCAAGAACTCTCTTTAAAAACTCATAATAGGATAATAGGGAATGTAAGAGTTTAGACTTATTTAGAGCATTTTTACTCACTGCTGTGGCTGTGACCATCCCTATTCAGATCAGACTGAACAATCTTTTAAAGCTCAGCTAAAGCATTAATGTAAGATTGGTTAGCAAAAGAATAATGAGTATTTTACACTGACTAAATTTTTTTAAATTTTACTTTGTGCATTTATGAAGCACACTGAATAATAGTTTCAAGATTAAAACATACATGCCTACTCTTCTTTAGTAAACAGATTAAGATTTGTTCTTTTTACGTGTAATTATTGTTTAGGTTATTAAATATTGTTAATGTTTTGTGAATCAAAATTTTGGAATATCAAGGTTATCAAGATCATTAAGAATTGTTTATATGGCATTGTACTACATACTCTACATGCATTTCTGCCTGTGTTATAGATACCATTGTCCTCATTTTTTTTAGTTAAGGAAAGTGAAGTTTCAAAAGGTTAAATAATTGGCTCAAATTATGATATTAATGGGTTATTGAGCAGGGATTCAATAATGTAATTACAAAGACCATCCTGTTAACTACTGTCTTACACTGCACTTGGAACACTGAGCGCCTTACTTAGCTAATGTCTTACTTGACAGTTTTTATTATTTTCTTTTGAGCATCTCTTCTTCAGGACCCAGAACATACCATATATCTTGAAAACTAGTGTCAGAGTAAACTAATTAGTCAGGCACTTGTGTTTATTTATGGTGAATAAGTCTTTAATGGTTCTTTAGTAGACAGCCTATATAGATGAGTAACTTTGAAGTGCTGTATAGATGACATTCATTTAACATGCACCTGTTGAGTAAATGAAGACTGTCATAAGAATATTAAGACCTTTGCTCTACAGAGGCACCCCCAATTGCCTGGATGGTTGTGGCCAGGCTGGACTACCTGAGGGTTGTGATCAGGTCATTCTCAAGTAGAGCCTCAGTGGCCAGCTGCCTTTCTTCACCTCTCCACATCTAGTCTTTCACAAAATCCCCCTCCTAAATATATCTTGAGTCTGTCTACCTCTCTCTTCTTCACTGCCATTGTTGCCTCTCACTGGATGACATAGTAGCCTCCCAACAGACCCTCCACACCTCCCCAGGCCCTACCACAGGCCATCATTCACTGTAGTCAGAGGGATCCTCTGTGAACATAAATCACATCTAGTCAACTTGCCCATGGAAATCCTAATGTTGTCCCATTGCTCTTAGAGCAAAATGTAAACTTTTTACCAAGGCCAGCAAGGCTCTGAGATTCTGATTCGCATATATCCCTCTTACCTCGTTCCATTTGACCATGCTTCTTCAGATAGGTCAACCCTTTCCCATGTCATGCCCTTTGTATACTTCCCCTTACCTGAATACCCTCTCATTGCTGGCTTTTTCTCATCCTACTGGTGACATCAGCTTACATGACTTCCCAGCCTCACCCCAGCCAGTTATCCAATTACCTGTTTCTTTAGAACTTTTTTATTGTGGGCACCAGGGTGGCTCAGTGGTTGAGCATCTGCCTTTGGCTCAGGTTGTGATCCTGGGGTCCTGGAATCAAGTCCCACATCAGGCTCCCCAGAGGGAGCCTGCTTCTCCCTCTGCCTGTGTCTCTGCCTCTCACTCTCTGTCTCTTATGAATAAATAAATAAAATCTTAAAAAAAAAAAAAAAGAAAACCTTTTTTATTGTTATCTAGTCCATCCCTCATACTGGAATATAAGCTTTATGACAGCAGGCATATTATCTGTCTTATTCACTATTGAATCATTCACTACTGTATATATTTGTGCCTAGCACATCATGGGCACTTAATAAATATTTTCATTTGAATGACTGGTTCATCCTGTTTAGTCAGTCAGCCCAAGGCCTTGCCTTCCTATGTGGGTATGACCTGGAGCTAGGCTTAATATTTGAGAAATTGCTTGGGCCCTAGATCCATCTCGCTGTGGTTGGAGTAAAGAAATCTTTTGATTCCCTATTTTCTTCTTTTGTCTATTCTATGAACTCATGAAGGACTGCTGCCATTTTAATTTCTAATATATTATAGAAATAATTCCAAATACATACACATATATATATATGTAGTAAATCAAATGTGTAGCCAAATCAGTTATAGAAATTACATGAGTGTAAAGGTAAAGATTTTCCATCTAAATAAGACTCCCTAGATTTCCCTAGATCAGTCAGTTATAACTATAAAAATGTTAGTTATCAAAACAACTCAAAATGTATTTTTTTCACCCTTAAAATAGGTATTTGGTGTTGGAGTTCCAAACCCATATCGACTGAGGCCATTCCTTGGGGCCAGAGTCCCTGTGAACAGCAGTTTCTCACCTATCATAAATATACACAATCCTCATAGTGAGCCTTTACAGGTGAGTTTATGATGGTGATTTTGAATGAGTTTCATTTTGGCAAAAATTAATACTTAGCATGAAATCTCAGTCTGTTAGAGTTTTTAAGACTATTTAAAATAATGGAGTTTTATGGATATATCAAAGTGGGGGTATTCTTCTAGTGCAGCTTGCTGTGGTTGGAATTTTGGGTTACAGTAGTCCTGGTATTGAATTTTTGGAACCACTTTTAAAACTGTGGTTTCTCTGGTGGTAGAGTTTAGCAGCTCTGCATTTAACTTAAGAGTTTTCAGCTACATAATGCCACTACTTTTCTGGCATAACATAAATTTTTTTAAACACTTATTTTTGGTAATAAGTTTTGGGTGATGGCAGCCTGAAAATTAAAAGTCCAAGGGTAGGGTAATATAGAATCATGATTAAAAGCAAACTTTTTTTTTCTTTTAATTAAAAAATCCAGCTCCTAATCTTACTCAGTCTGTTAGTACTGACTGTTTTCAAATCTGGAATCTCCTCCCTAATTCCGTCTCTGTAGAGTGGGAGTGGTCAGTGTTGCTCCTTTATGTACTTCCTAAAATGCCCACCTTACATCCCCAACAACTTCCAATTATGTGACATTTGCTGCCACTGTAGCTTCAAGTTGTATCATCTGATTCGAAAGTATTCTGGATACTTTCCAAAATAGTTCATAATATCCACACCCACGCTTCCCAGAGTTCTTTAGGACCAGTACTACAGGCCTTAACACTAGCTTAAACGTGACCAGTGGAGGGAAAACACTACATATTGTGTGGTAAGCTACAGAGCTTTCACAACCAAAATGATTCTTCTTGTCATCTCAGAAACCCCTGGTAGAAATGTTCACAAAGAAAGAAAGAGAAAATGAGGAAGAGCTTTTTAGTGAGATTTTTTAGAGCATGAATTGTGAGATTATTTGCTAAATTAGCAAGAAAGAGTTTTTTCCCTGACACTTAGCTAACATTTGGTGAGCATAGCTTCTAATAAAAATATTCTGCCCAGGGCAGCCCGGGTGGCTCAGCGGTTTAGTGCCACCTTCAGCCCAGGGCAGGATCCTGGAGACCTGGGATCAAGTCCAACGTCAGGCTCCCTGCATGGAGCCTGCTTCTCCCTCTGCCTGTGTCTCTGCCTTTCTCTCTTTCTCTCTCTCTCTGTCTCTCATGAATAAATAAATAAAATCTTTTTTAAAAATAAAAATATTCTGTCCAAATTGAATTATTTTAAAC
This sequence comes from Vulpes lagopus, assembly GCF_018345385.1. Lineage (NCBI taxonomy): Eukaryota > Metazoa > Chordata > Mammalia > Carnivora > Canidae > Vulpes > Vulpes lagopus. The sequence continues at coordinate 28,630,673 of NC_054828.1, forward strand.
TAGATATCTTCATTACAAAAGAAGAAAGTATTCTTCTGTCCTGTTTTTATGGTGAAAAGTATTTCCTCTTCATCATCACTTGATCATTTATATCCTTTGGGCTAACTTCATGTAATGGTATATTTTCCCTGTTCTAATTTTTATCACAAATTATACAGAATTTCATAAATTCTTGCTGCTTTCTTTGTTTTCCATCAACTGATTTTTATTGTTATTGTTTATCTAGACTTTTTCCAATTATAACATTTTAATGAAGACTATATGCTAAACTGGACTTTTCACCAGCATATAGGAGAGCATTTGGAAAAACCAAAACTGCCCTCTTAAAACCAGTTATTTACCTAGAAGGCACTCTTACCTGATGGTTCTATGTTATGCTGTGTCCATTAGTTTTATCATTAAATTTAAGAAAGTACTGTAAATAAGTTGCAACTGATTATATATAAAACACAAACATGAGTGTGTTCTCACTGAAAAAAAAATGTTAACAATTCAAACATGTGAAGCAAAAGTCCTCTTGAATTTCTACTTTTTAATCCAGTGCTATCCAGTAGAATTCTTTTTGATGATGTATCTGTATCTGCTTTGTTCAGTACAGCAGCCACCAGCCACATGTGGTTAATGAACAATTGAATTTGTGGCTAGGGTGACTGAAGAACTGAACATTTTGTTTTATTTTATTGCAGTTATTTTAAATAATCACATGTAGCTAATAACTGTTGTATTAGCACAGCTCTAGTCCCAACCCTCTCTTCATATATACTATCTGTACTATCTTGGTGTGTCTTGTCAGACCCTTTTCAGGGCATTTGCATGCATATATGTGGACACCCAAAAATAAACATTCTTTGTGCAAATTTTTTTACATAAATTATATTCTCTATATATTTCTGGCTTCCTTTTTATCTATATGTTGCTAAATTAGAATAAATAGCACTGGACTTAAAATCAGGAATATGTTGTGTTCCTAGTTTTAATGTGATCTTTCCTTTGAATTTTTAATGTGACCTTTTCTGTCCCCGTTTCCTTATTCCTTTCGTTATAATCAGTAGTCCACCTTTTAATCTTCTGTTTCCACACATTGTTATGCTTGTTTCCTTAATACCTTGGAAGATTAAACAAAATAATATATGATGTGGGTTTTCAGAAAAGGTTCTGGTATCACTATTGGTATCACTATTAATACAACTGGGACTATAGGGAAACACTGTAATAAATCAGAAGGCAGGTAATAATAATACTCAAAATCTTAGTTTGTCAGTCTTTGCTAAATGTATTACTTTAACAACAACATACATCAACAACCTTTAAGTTTATACTAGAGTATTGCTGTTTTTCCTGCTTTGTCTTTTTTTATGTCCTCCTTAAGGACTTATGTGATAAAACAAGTGAATGTCTTCCACCCATTCTTTTACTTCACCCCAAATTTGTATTTAATTAAGTATATTCTTTTTAAGAGATAGGGTTACCTGCCTTTAAAAGAAAGTCTCCTGCCATATGACCCATTCTCTCCCTAGGTATTTACAGAAGAGAAAAGAAAGCAGATGGTCACACAAAGACTTATACAAATGCAGCTTTATCTGTAAAGACCAAAAACTGGAAGCAACCCAAATGTCCATCAGTAGGTGAATGAATCAAAAATTGTGGCATAGCCATAAAATTGAAAAGAAATGAACTATTAATATATACAACAACATGGTGAATCTCAAAATAATTACATTGAGTAAAAACAACCGGGAACAAAAGTGCATACTGTATGATTCCATTGATATGAAGCTTTAGAAGATACAAACCTAATTTAGAATGACCAAGCACAGCTCATTGGTCCCCCCTCGTAAGGGGGCATAAAGAGATTGCAAAAGGCATGAAGAAAATGTGGAGATAATGGGTATATTTAATGTCTTAATTGCAGTGGTAGCTTCACCCTTGCATATGTGTGTCAGAAGTTACCAAGTTGTGTGCTTGAAGTATGGGTAGTTTATTGTACATCAGTTACATCTCTGCAAAATCATGAGTATAGGTACAAGCCACAGAGGTATTAACATTTGCTGTGATTTTGCCACGAAAAGAAACCAAATGCTATCATACTGCATTAAAACTGTTACATATATTCCAAAATAACACATTCTTCACTATTTCACGATTATAGTAGTTGTTAGATCTGCTCCTAGATCTTTTTATAAGTGTGTGACTAAAGAAGCACTTGTGTTAATATAAGAAGTATAAAATTTGTATTTTCATAAACTATTTTTCCTTTGGAAAAAATAAAAAGTGTTCTATGGATGAATTTTCTTTAATCCATTGTCAAAATAACTACTGTTTCAAAGTTTAATATTTGAAAATTAACTCTGTTATTGTGAAAGTTACCTTGTTTTAATTAAAAATAACCACCATTGGGGGGTCCCTGGGTGGCGCAGCGGTTTGGCGCCTGCCTTTGGCCCAGGGCGCCATCCTGGAGACCCGGGATTGAATCCCACATCGGGCTCCTGGCGCATGGAGCCTGCTTCTCCCTCTGCCTAGGTCTCTGCCTCTCTCTCTCTCTCTCTCTGTGACTATCATAAATAAATAATAAAAAAAAATTAAAAAAAAATAACCACCATTGGTCACACATGTGAAGCACTGACTCCAGTGATAAGACATGATATTTATCCTACTTTTATATCTGTAAATATTTTTATTTTTCTACCACCCAGGGTGTCGGCTCATTTCTGTGTAACAGCAAATGGCTTGCATTGAGAATATGATATCAAACTTAATCATCATGTGCTCTTTTGTCACAGGTTGTAGAAATGTACTCTAGTGGAGGAGATCTTCACCTAGAACTTCCAACGGGTCAACAAGGAGGCACCAGGAAACTGTGGGTGAGTGCTGGTATACTTTTTCCTCATGTGTGGTCACATGGAACCAGTTATTTTCTTAAGTAAACCAGGAGTATACACTACATTTATCACCTATGTAAATGTGGGTGCCTTTCCCTTAATTATATCTTAATTTTAAATTTACATCAGATATATTTGAAAATTGGATGATACAGGGAGAGAAAAGTGTAAGTAATCTTTGGAAAGAACAGTGAACAAAATTGGTCAGAGATTTAACCCACTGTGTGGAAAGGAAGAGATTTCAACTATTCTTTTCACGGAATAATATTGGTAAAGTTGTCTCTGAATCTAATCATTTATAATGTGCCCTCTGCTGAGATTAAGAAAAAAAAATTTGTGAGAAGGATTCATTATATGTGTGAGATAGAGAATTGAAAATGCAGGCTTATTATTGATAGAGATGACATTTTCAGAGGGAACATACTCAAGCCCTCGTGACAACTTAGAGAATTTTAAATTCTTAGGTAATCGACATCCACCTTTAATATTGTTGATTATTGAACACTAGTTTCTGTCAGTGCTTAGAGAAACACTTTTTCTGAGAGAATGCTGGAAAATATTAACCAAATCAATGATTATGTAGCAACTACCTTAGTTGTAAAATTTCCTGCCATAGGAAGGTTTTTCTTTAAATGTTACCTACCATGCCTTAATCAAAGAGGGGAATGACATAGTAAGAGCAGTTCTTGTACCAATGGTATTCAGATTGCTTCTTATCCATAACTGAAGACAACAGACTTTATTGCTATGAATAAGTTCTGAAGATCAAATTTATTTTTTAAGATTTTTATTTATTTATTCATGAGAGACACAGAGAGAGAGAGAGAGAGGCAGACAGACACAGACAGAGGGAGAAGCAGGCTCCATTCAGGGAGCCCGATGTGGGACTTGATCCCAGGTCTCCAGGACCACACCCTGGGCCGAAGGCGGCACTAAACCGCTGAGCCACCGGGGCTGCCCCAAATGTATTTATTAATTGCTCTATTAAACACACCTATCTTTTTGTTCTGTCTTTTGACCAGTCTCAACTAAGGAAGGGATGTGGAAGGGACATTTTTAGGATGTTAACTTGAGCAATTAGAAACAAATTTGTCAAGGATTTGGTTAACTCCTCAGATATTGGAACACATTTAGCAAGTAGAAATATGTAATGGATAGTTCATTTATATTCTTTCACAAAAATGCTTCATCTTGAAATTTTGTTATTGTTTGAAAAAGTCTTTGGGAGAAATAGTATGTAAAACAGTGCTTCAGAGAATTAACTATAAACTATTCAGTTTGTAGAACTATCTAGATAGATAGAAGAACTCAGAATTAACTGTGAAATATAATTGGTATCTAATAAACATAAGAGAATTCAGATTTCTTTTTTAAGATTTTATTTATTTATTCATGATAGACATAGAGAGAGAGAGAGAGAGAGGCAGAGACACAGGCAGAGGGAGAAGCAGGCTCCATGCCAGGAGCCTGACGCGGGACTCGATCCCGGACTCCAGGATCGTGCCCTGGGCCAAAGGCAGGCACCAAACCACTGAGCCACCCAGGGATCCCCAAGAATTCAGATTTCTAATTAGTTAGGAACTAATTGAATGGTAGCAGAGGGCATAATGTTTTAATACTCCCAGTGGCTACAAGGAAAGATAGAGTTATTCTTATTCCTACAAACCTAGAGTAAGAAAAAAGTCAATTGGCCTTGACCTCGCCCTCAGCCCATTTACAGTGTACATAAGTCCAGAGACCAAGTCAGCTCCCTAGAGATGAGGAAGTGGATGGTGCATCTCTAGTGGTCCCAGGAGGGTTCCAATCACTTCTTTCCTACTTTGAGGCTAAAAAGTTCAGGGAATAGAGGTAAGTGAAGACCAATAAGTTCTGTCACAGGATCTCCTCAAATATGCCAGAAGGTGTGGGCAGAGCAATTCTGGTGATCCCAAGGAAGCCAGATTGTTGTAAAACTGGAAAAGAATTCCATCTCCACTTGATTTTAGCCAACAGGCCAAGAAGCGATAAGAATTATATCTCAAAAAAAAAAAATTTTTCCCCCCAATGCATCTTCTTTCTAGTGAATATGAGTGTTCTCTCATTACAGGCCTGAAAATTTTTACTATTGTACTTGCTAAGAGCCTTACTAAAAGGAGTTGATGAACTATAGATTTGCCTGGGAAGCTCTGTTGAGTTCAGTTTTAAATGAAAAGACGAGATCTAAGCTCTCTAGGTTATTATTTAAAGAGATTCCTCTTTAGACTTCTGGAAAAGCATTTCCCTCTGATGAGACATTTCTATTTGTTAGAGAATTTTAGGACTGAATTATATGACCAGGTGCTATGCTAAAGAATAACTGATTTTATAGATTAATTCTTTTAATGATAATTTTGAAACTGACAATTTGTTTTCAGATTTTATTTCTTTCACTTTGCTCAGTTTTACCCCATGCTTCATCAATTCTAAGATGCACTTTTTTTTTTTAATATTTTAATGTTCTTCAAAATTAGAGTCTGTTACAATCCATGGAATATATTTGTTTAATTGGCAATGCTTTTCTTCTTAGTAGGTATATAAAATAATAATGCATCTTTGAATCGTTGTCATCTTATTCACTAAACTGTGGTGGTTTTGCAACATTACAAAAGCTGTGCTATATTATGGTCTGTTAACTTGTCAGGAAATTCCTCCTTATGAAACCAAGGGAGTGATGAGAGCCAGCTTTTCATCCAGAGAAGCAGATAATCACACAGCCTTCATCAGAATAAAGACAAATGCTTCAGACAGCACAGAGTTTATCATTCTTCCTGTTGAGGTAGAAGTTACAACAGGTTAGTGGAAAACCAAAGGAGCTGCAGAAGTGTTTGTTTTGTCTTCTATGCATATTACTCTGGGCAAAGTGAAATCTAATGGTTTACTCTTCTCTTTTCCAAGCTCCTGGAATTTATTCTTCAACCGAAATGTTAGATTTTGGTACACTACGAACACAAGGTAAAGAAAAGAGACCGTGTTTTTTTGTAAGTCTTAAAAAAAAAAAAAAAAAGAATCCCTCTGATCAGAGCTGAACAGCTGGCTCTACTTTAACTCCCTGGTAACTCAGCTTTGAAAGTTACCTTTCAGTGGGTCACAGGATCACGTAGAAAGCTACTGTTGGTAACTCAAAGCCCTTACAGGTTCATACCCCATTCCTCTGAGGGACATCAATTGCTTACCAGGTGGGAAAGCAAGGTCGTGAGATAAGTGTAAATCTTCCAAACAGAAGATTGGGGCAGAAGGTAGTTTCTGAGTTTTTGAATCCAGTTTGTCACATGTTCAGTTACACTGAATCTTTTTCAGAAAGGAAAAAAAAAGCTTTACTTCTGGATTCTTACTTAGAAATGGATTATTCAGTTATATTATACTAAAAATGTTAAATTTTGCCCCAGGTGGCCAAAGAAAATAATCAAATTCTAAAATTGAAAATACTCAAGCTAAAGGATTTATTAAGGAAAAAATAGAAATAATTATAATTTGGAATTTCTGTGGTCCATATGTAATTAGAATTTGATTGTTTAGGATTGAAGACCACTTTTTGAAAATTAGATTCAGTTTTAATATAATTTCGCATTGCACATTATCAATTTGCTTCCTTATGCTTTACTAGAAAACTAAAAGATTAGTAATAATGTCTAATTCCACTAATAGATTGTGTTTTGTTTTGTTTTTGTGGTTATTTAGGAGGGGGCAGTTCTTGTAATACACTGTATCCTTGTGAGTAAGGTGACTGCTATCTGTGAGTTAGAATCACATTCTTTTTATTAATGTGATTGTAGTTCTTTTCACATTCTAGAATAGATTCATTCTGATACCTAATAAGGTAAAAATTCTAGCTTGTTATAAAGCACACCTGTTAAAGAAATATTTCTTTTCTTCAATTTTAACAGATCTACCAAAAGTTTTAAACCTTCATTTATTAAATTCGGGAACAAAAGATGTACCAATAACAGTAAGTTTTTATCTGTTTTCTCCTAATTTATATATTCTTTGTTTTTAAACTTACAACAGAGTTAAAAATAATTAAACTCTTACTCTAAAGGATTCTGTTTTATGGTGGCCTAGTGACACTTCAGTTCTAAATGTTATGTGAAAACCTAGCCTGCCTGTAACCAACAGATTTTAAGGATGAGAGGGAAAGTAGGTGATCTTCCCCAAGCTAAGTCTGAACCAAAGTCCCTGAGGTTCTTCTTTAGGCAGAATCATATAAGGGGCTTATGGATTCTAATAAATCCTAGGGTGTGTACCAGGTACAAAGAAAAATGGATTATAAGGATTCCATCAGGTTTAGTTTTTAGATGTAAGATATGGATAAAGTAAAAAGAAAGGGGAAAATGAGTTCAGTTGAATTGGGAAGAGAAATAATAAAGCAGAGATATGGTAGGTAATGTTAGAATGCTGTTAATATTTGTCAAAGGGACCCCTTCTAATTGGCAGCTATTATACATACTAGATAGCAGACCATAGACTAGGATCTTTTCTTCCTTTCACACATGCACATAGAACAAGTGACTTCTATGCCTTTCGGTGGAATTGGGAAGCCATTACACAGTTTTAGGGGAAAAAGAGAGAGAGAGATCCAAATTTTGGTTTGGCCCACAACTTTACCTCCTGGCAAAGTCCCCAAGAAACGTACATAAGGAATAATGGAAAAAGGAGGCAGTACATTTTTATTATAACCTGTGCTGATGTCAGAAGCCAAAATTCAGAGAATTCTAATAAAATGAAATACATCAAATGGGCATAAGACTTAAAGGACCTTTGTCCATCCATGGTCAAATCCAGAGTTTACTGCCAGCTAGTGGAGTAGACCAAAGAGAAGAGAGTTTACAAACCCTAAATGAGGGAACAAGAGATGGTCATCCCAGGTAACCATATTAATGTATGATAACAGTACTCACTGATCATAGTCCAGGCAGTGTCCTGCCATCTGACCTAGTATTTTTTCCTGCTAGGTAGAAGAACTGAGGGGATGGGACCTGATAGAGAACTTCCCCCACTCCACAGTGGGCTGTGAAACTGCCTCAGTTAGAGTTCCTGCCTGTCCACTATTGCAGGCTGACAGACCTGTGACGCAGTTGCCTGGGCCTGCTGTGATCACAGGAAGATGGCTTCCTCAAGGGTCCTCAAGGGTTGGGACTGCACCACAGATGACGAGGAACAGTTCTTTTGACCTGGCCACCTTGATGCCATTGAAACAAAACACAAAAGCAGTAAACAGCAGCATTATGTCCCTTATTTTTGTTATTTTTCTTCTTAAATAGCAAGTATAGTGCATATATTTTTATATGCTTGCTTTTAAAAATATATTCTTTTTTGTTTTTTTTTATTCAGTGACTTGATTTTTTTTTTTTTTTAATTCAGTTTTTGGAAAGATTGTCCTCAGAGTCCCTATGGAATGCCACTATCAACATGTTCTCCAATAATGACCTTTTACATAACAAAATATTCAATGAATGTTTCTGTTCTACGATTTTTTGTAATTCCTATTTATAGCAGTAATTAATTACATCTTTCTAAATACATAAGGCGGATTGTTATTTATTGAGGGGTTAGTGACTGGTTTTGGTTCTTTAACTATATTGACATTTTCACAAGTCTATAGAAAAATGAGCAAAATAAGAATAGTATAAATGTGAGTTGTACGTATGTTAATATGAACACCCTTTCTAGATAAGGACTGTTATGCAATAATACACTTGTTTTCTTTGTTTGATGTTAAAATATCTATTGTCTTATAAAGGTGGTAGATAACTCTGTTGTTATCTTTGTTTTCCAGTAGAATGATTTGTGAAGTATTCTCTCTTCTTCAATTTTTGGGAAGAGTTTGTGAAGGATTAGTGTTAACTCCTCTTAAATGTTTGGTAGAATTCACCGATGAAGTCTCTGGGCCAGGGTTTCTCTTTGTGGGAAGTTGTGAAATTCATTTTCTTAAGGCCTTTTCAGATTTTGTTTCTTCTTGCCTAAGTTTCCGTGGCTTATGTCTTCCTAGGGATTATGTCATTGTGTCTCAAGTTCCTAATTGGTTAGCATACCAGTGTTCATAGCATTCCCTTACAATTCTTTTGTCCCTATGAAGTAGATAGTAACATCTATTTTTTCATTCTCGATTTTAGTAATTTAGTCATTCTTGATTTTAGTAATTTAGTCTTCTCTGTATTTAAAAAGTGGTTTTGGTCAGTCTAGTTAAGGTTGTCAATTTTGTTGATTTTAAAATAGCTAATTTTTTGTTTTGTTAATTTTCCCTCTTTGCCATTAAAACATCCTTTATGTGATGAATAAAGATGGTGAGAGGTAGGAGATTCCCTCCTTGATTCCTTGCCACCATCACCCTCACATTTGCAAAGTAAAAAATTAGAAAACCTGTTAGTTAGACTTCCCTCCCCAGCCATAAACACAACACACGTTTTAGATTTTCCCTAAAATGAAACGCAAAGGTCTCAGTATCGCTGTTCCAGGTTAACATTTTAAAATCTTTCTTTATCCAGAATTGTGATTCTTTATGTTCAGAATTCTCTGGGTTAGTTTATCCAAGTTTTCTCCCTAATAGAGTATTATTCCTTCTGCTAGATTAGTTTAGATTGCTTTGGCTGCAACTTATTACCTTCTTTGAACTTTTTGATGCTGATTTATTCTTTGCCCCAGTTGGCCACATACAGCACATTTACTGTATCAATGGTTAGTGTACCACTCTTCCCAGCCCTTTTTCTCTCTGGTAAGCTCAAGTATTTTCTCCACTGGGAAAGCATCTCATAGCACAGCTTCCTGGCAGCACATTTGGAGATCCCTCTTTGGCTGAGGAGAGCAGCTCTTTGGCTGTAGGGCAGACACTGGCTGTCGTTGATGGATCACCCGGCTATTGCCTCAGTTCAAGATGTCAGATAATTTTTATTTTTGTGTGTTCTCCATGCTGTTTGTCCATGACTGGTTTCTTCTGTCTGTGGGACACGGTGGCACAATGCAGGGTCGTTAGAAGAACTTTAATGTTGGGCAGACTTCATTCCTGCAGTTACTTCCCCAAATGGAAGAATTGAGAGATTTGATGAAAAAAATGCTTTTACTTAGCCCAAGCAATCTTTCTAACTTTTTACATACAATGAACGGGCCAAAACAAATGTCTTTTTCAATAAACATTTTCTTTAAAATGAAATTATCAATTAATCATAAAAATATGAAAAAATACCATAGTATTCAATTTACTTAAAACTTAGAAGGAAAGAGTCCCATGTTCCACCTTTAAGGATACATGATAAGTCAACATTTTTGTTCTTACTCTGGGTCAGGTTCTTTACATGGATTACTTTATTTAATACAGCAGTCCTATATAACATACACAGGTTCTAGTTTTTCAAAGAAGAAAAATGAATCAAAGCTTTTTTTTTTTTTGAAGCGACTTTTTCAACTGTAAAAACTCAAGTTACTTGAAAGTGTATGTTAGTATATAATGATATCAATTGAATCTTTACAGATATATCATTTTAATTTCATATTCAGTATTTCTACTAAAAACATTGATCTGTAATATTTGTCTGTATATCTGCATCTGTAGGTACCTGTGCTTGTATTTTTTCTAATGTCCAGAGCCTACACTCTACCAGTGTTTTGGTAGTTTTGTCTTATTTCCTCATTCATTCTTCCTTTATTCACCCAGTAAATATCTAATGAACGTCAACTCTAAGCCAGCTTCTATACTAGGTACTGAGAACACAGTGGTAAATCAGACAACCAGGGTTTCTGCCCCTATTGAGCTCACCGTTTAGCTTGGGAGACTGATGACAAGTATACAACATAATTGTAAATTGAACCAAGTTCTAACAAAAAAGAAACAGAATGTATGTGTGTGGGGGAGGGAGGTGGTTTAGTTAGGGTTGTCTCTGAGAAGCCGATGTTTGAGGTAATAACTGAAGAGTTAGAAGTTGGGCCCACAGCAGAAACAGCTTTGGATGTCATGGGAAACAAGTAATAAGGGTTGAGTGTAAAAGGTGAGGGCCCACGAGTTCATCATGGCTTTCTGAGCTTTGAGAGGTATTTAGATTTTATTATAAGTGCAACAGCAAATTCTAGAATTTTAAGCAAGGGAGTAAGATCATCTGATTTATGTGTCGTAAAAGTCATAGTAGCTACTTTGTGGAAAGTGCCCTACAGTGAGTTGGGAATCTGTTGCACTGGTCCATTTGAGATAATGTTTGTTAGCTTAGACTTCTTACTGTATTGCCCAAGGACAAATGCATCTACTGTGGAAACAGAGTTTTAAGAGAGCTTCCTAAGGTTTTTTTTCCCTCTATTTTTCTGCATAATATACCACACATAGAGACTGACATTTTTAGAAGTGCCCCTACCTCTATCCATTTCACAAATACGTAACATCTTAGGATAAACTAGGTGTTACTAGAAGCTGAAGGGTTTTTTAATTCCCCTTCCAGGAATCCAGAGTATCCTCATCTTTCTAGATATGGGAGTCCTAAAGCAAGTGTCTCAAAATAAGAGTTTCTCACCTGTGAATGGACAAAATGCCCAGGTTCAAGCCTCCCTGACATTGTAGTGCAACTTTGAGAATATGATTTTCTGCACCACATAAAAAAGCAGTGTGATATAAATGATGGAACAAATTTGCTTGAGATATCTTAAGAGGAACATAAGTACAACGTTTCCTTGCTGATTGATGAGTAAAAATCATAGATAGATAGATAGATAGATAGATAGATAGATAGATAGATAGATAGATAGATATCTCAGTTTTGCCACTATCATCTTCATATGAGCTTTAGTGAATTTGTGTACCTATTGTTAAAAATAAAATTGTTACTTGCTGAAAGGTTATTTTCCTTGCTTGTTCAGATGTTTTTGTAAATAGTTTCAGAATGTCCTGGGCCTTTGAATCTGAATTGAGAGTTACTGAGCATAGTTGTGTATGAATATCATGAGAAAAGGCTAGAACTATATTTAGAACATGTGCAAGCTGCCTTTCCTGGGAATCTTGCCATATTTTTTTCCACTTCTCAATTATCTTTAGTAAGCAACAGTTAGTGATTAATAGTAAAACAGATTGTTAGTGTAAATATGCTTAATACAAGTTAATGATCATCTATTATTTTTTCTTTAAAACCACCAGAATGAGCCAACTATTTAAGTGTTTTATTTGTTTGCCTTTGTTTTTGTTTCCTTGAAAAATGGATTTTAGGGTTCCCTGGATGGCTCAGCGGTTTAGTGTCTGCCTTCGGCTCAGGGCGTGATCCTGGAGTCCCGGGATTGAGTCCCACATCGGGCTCCCTGCATGGAGCCTGCTTCTCCCTCTGCCTATGTCTCTGCCTCTCTCTCTCTCTTTCTCTGTGTCTCATGAATAAATAAAATCTTTAAAAAAAAATGGATTTTAACTGATTTAGGCTTGTAGTTTTTTTTCCAATGATAATAAGTGAACAATTGAGATCATTCATATGGAACATAAGTCAGTTGAATATTTGTTTACTATTGGTATAATACATATATATAAAGGCAATAATACTGAATATAAAAAATGTCCTGTAATAAGGAAATCCTTAAAGTAATATATTTCATGTGAGAAAAATATTTTTCATCAGGTGTTCTAAGATCTTACTACTTAACAGTGAGCATATTTTTAAATTTTTTTATTTAAATTCAGTTTAATTAACATTAGTTTCAGAGCTAGAGTTTAGTGATTGATCAGTTGCATATAATATCCAGTACTCACTACATGAAATGCTCTCCTTAATGCCCATCACCCTGTTACCCCATCCCTCCACCCATCTCCCCTCCAGCAATCCTCAGTTTCCTATAGGTAAGAATCTCTTATGGTTTGCCTCCTTTTCTGTTTTCATCTTATTTTATTTTTCCTTCCCTTCCTCTAGGTTCATCTGTTTTATTTCTTAAATTCCACATATGAGTGAGATCGTATGATATGGTCTTTGTCTTTCTCTGACTGACTTATTTCACTTAGCATAATACCCTCTAGTTCCATCCACATCGTTGCAAATGGCAAGATTTCATTCTTTTTGATGGCTGGGTAGTATTCCATTGTGTATGTATGTGTATATATATATATATATATATATATATATATATATATATATATATATATACATACCACATCTTCTTTATCCATTCATCTGTCAGTGGACATCTGGGCTCTTTCCATACTTTGGCTATTGTGGACTTTGCTGCTCTGAACATTGGAGTGTGTGTATACCTTAGAACCACTATATGTGTATCCTCAGATAAATGACTAGTAGTGCAATTGCTGGATCATAGGGTAGCTCTAATTTAACTTTTTGAGGAACCTCCATACTGTTTTCCAGAGTGACTGCACCAGTTTGCATTCCCACAAACAGCTTACAGTGACTATATTTTAACAAAATACCATTGCTTAGTTGTTTCTAATATGGTATTGTGCAGGCTAATAACGCTCAAAAAGTGTTATGGTTGTTACTACTGAACTGCCACTTTAAGCATGTTTGAAAATGGTCAGGATTCCATTGCTGCTTTGTCATGTTCAGTAGAGCATGTGGAAGTCCTCTGCAAACTACAGAACTTCTTCTGATCATCTCTCTAACAAATGACCTCAGGATGAAAATGGCTCATTTGAAAAAAGAACAATATTAATAAAATCACAATACTTTGTAGATAGATAGAATCTTACAAAATACCTAATCCAATCTCCCTAGTGAGAGGCAGGAAAAATAAGGCCCAGAGTAAGACAGCTTACTCAAACTGACACTTCTAGTTAAATAGTTAATATCCTTTTGTTGCATGAAGGATCACTGTGGCACTCATATTTACTTCTGTGCTGCCTTCCTTTCATTTGGAAGAAGCATTAGTGTAGTAGTATAGTATATGAAACCTTTCCATTTTGTAGTTTATCTCACAGATCAAACTGCTTTGTTTTATTGTTAAAAATAATAGACGTGCACACACAAGCTTCAAGGAATGAAGAAATTTGTATCTTAAATGATTGCTACTAACAGCAAGCTTATTGATAATGAATATATCAATATGAACAAATCCACTTGCAGCCCCAAGTAGAGATTCAAAAGCAAATGAGAAATTCAGAAGAAAGATAAAAGTTAAAATCCTGAGAGAGCCTAAGGCCAAGAGCTCAGGCTATTAAGATTTCCAGCTCAGAAAACTGCAGAACCATCCTTAGCACCATCATTTCAGATCCAATAAAGACTAACCACCAATGAAAAGGGAGGTGCCCTGCTGTCTGGTGTAAAAGCAGTATCCGTAATCACGTGTATAACCAGCTTTGTTCCCTCTGATCGCGAACACAATGCAAAATGAGCAGTTTTTATTCCTACTCTTCTCAGGTGCTTCTTCTGCCTTCATGCAACTGCCCCTTATTCAATTTAGTCAGATTCCACTTTTGTGGATCAACTGAAAGGGGGGGTAGGGAGCCGGGGAAAGAACTTGGGTGACCTGCGGGGATCTGACTGCGCTCATGTTAGCAGGCATACCTGGTAAGGGTCACAGAAGAGAACTGTGTTCTTTCTATGAGAAACATAAGGCTTTGACAATAATTTTATAAAGCCCCTGAAAATTCACCAAAAACCCTCAAAGTTCTTTTTTGTTTGTTTGTTTTTTTAAGATTTTATTTACTTATTCACGAGAGATACAGAGAGGGGGGGGTGGGCAGAGACACAGGCAGAGGGAGAAGCAGGATCCATGCAGGGAGCTTGATGTGGGACTCGATCCCGGGACTCCAGGATCATGCCCTGGTCCAAAGATAGGCGCCAAACTGCTGAGCACCCAGGGATTCCGCCTAGAAGGGTTTTAAGACCGAAGTAAGATTCTAATTGAATTCTAAAGGAAGATTATTGATCAAGATTTGTGTACAATACCATGACTTCATTAATATATGTTTAGGCACTAGATGCCAAGTAAAGGGCCCAGACCCTGGACCAACTCAGAGCATCTGGTTTCCAGCCCCACCTCTTGGTGACTAGCTATTGAAATACCACTCCACATTACAAGGTTCTCATCATCTGTAAAACAGGGAATCAGGTAGCGATCTTTAAGGTTCCTTCTGATGACAAATGCTTTGTGTCAGTAAGGATAATAAAAAAGTAACTGCACCTTAAAATGCATTTATTTTTCTGGCTTGCTCCAAAAATGTAAGCTTTTACTGTGTTATTAAAGGTTAACTTGTTGAATAGAAAGATTTTATTTTTTAAGTTTGAACTGTTCTGACCTCTCCATGCTAAAAAGCCCTTCAGTCCACACTACTCCTCAGGCCCACAGCTGCGAGCTTAGCCCTGCCTGGTGACAGCGGCATACCTCACTTGCACAGCCACATCCTAGAGACATAGAGAAAGCACCACCAAAAGTGGGATCTGCAAAACTGCTTTTGCAGTGGAGTGCCAGCTTCCAAATTCATGTTTATTCTTCTTATATCTTCATATAGTCAGGATATTACATTTGGTATTGTGAAGTTCTTTAAGAGGCACCCTATCACATCTCTTCCTCTCATATATGAATTGGGCACTTATTTAGAAAATAAATACCTTTATTTTCTGTTTTATGTATTCATACCCAGTGTCTACCCTGGTTTGTCTCCAGATTTTTATACTCACCTATCATATACTTTTCTTCTGGCCATCATTTTATTTCATGAAGATATTCTAATGAAATTAATGTGAAGTGGTGTCAGCGTGGCTTATTCTATTTAAAGGGAGCACATAATCTTTTCCAATTTTGGTTCTGCTTTGCTTTTCCAGTACACTCTTCCAGTGTAATGTAACTGAACCATTAAACTAAAATAATGCTATATATATTGTTCTGTTTGCAGAGTGTTCGACCTACACCACAAAATGATGCTATAACGGTACACTTTAAACCAATTACATTAAAAGCTTCGGAAAGTAAATATACCAAGGTTGCAAGTATCAGTTTTGATGGTAAGTATTTAGCTTTCTCTCTCTGATGAAGTGATCTTATTTTGGTAAACTAGAAGGCATGTATATTGACATCTTAATATAGAAACATCATTTTACAGTCAGATTTTACATTACAACTTAGGTTTTTTTTTTTTTTTTCATTTCTCTTTGAATTCCAATTAGTTAACATACAGTGTAATATTAGTTTCAGATGTACAGTGTAGTAATTCAACACTTCCATACAACACCCTGGGGTCATTTCAGCAAATGCACTCCTTAATCTCCATCACCTCTTTATAAACCATTACAAACTCTTATTTGATTGCTTCACAAAAGAAAATGCAAGTTCATAAACTGAAATTAGTATTAGCAAATACATTAGAATTGTAATTAAATTTTTGTGATCTGCGTTTTCACATATATAACTAGTAAGCTTTGCCTTATGTCATTTTTTGTAATTGAGTAATAATGTATTTGAATTTCAGAAGCATGTTTGAATTTGAGAATAGAAATAAAGTATTCTCCATAACAGTTTCATGTACTGGCTTTTTAAACAAGGCAGACAGTTCTGCCTAACCTAAAATAACCTTTATGATAGCATTGTCAAATTAGAGAACTGAAAAAAATTAACTATTATTTCAGACTTGTATATTATGTATTTTGACATTTGAAATGTTAACCCATGCTTTAACATATTTTAATTGCATGTTTTTATTCAGTTTTGCCCACTTTACTAGAACATTTATTGAGTTTGCTATCACAAAGTTTTTAAAATAATGATTTAATGGCTGCTTAACTGTTTATATAATTATACTCAATGAGCACTGCCACTCAAATGGGGCTTTTCTCATAAGGGCTCTTGCAAGTGAGGAGCCCTGAAGCTTACGCTTTGGCTTTATGATGAAGCCACCTCTCTGCTCATAGCTCACATTTCACAGCCACACTCCTCATCAGAAGAGAGTGTTTGATTACTGTGACCTACCAAGTATATTACTCAGCCATTAGAAATGACAAATACACACCATTTGCTTCGACGTGGATGAAACTGGAGGGTATTGTGCTGAGTGAAATAAGTCAATTGGAAAAGGACAAACATTATATGGTCTCATTCATTTGGGGAATATAAAAAATAGTGAAAGGGAATAAAGGGGAAAGGAGAAAAAATGAGTGGGAAATATCAGAAAGGGAGACAGAACATGAGAGACTCCTAACTCTGGGAAACGAACAAGGGGTGGTAGAAAGGGAGGTGGGCGGGGGTGGGGGTGACTGGGTGACGGGCACTGAGGGGGGCACTGGATGGGATGAGCACTGGGTGTTATGCTATATGTTGGCAAATTGAACTCCAATAAAAAATAAATAAAAAGGAATACTGCAAGACTGTACAGTGTTTGCGACAGCATCTGCACTCTTTTACATGAAGAGTTCTGGGGAGGATCTGGAGCAGTGCACAGGCTGGGTGCCAAGCTTTAGTGTTCATCCTATTTGAGATCGGAGAAAACTCCTGAAGAAATCAAGATTAAATATGTGTCATACTTTCATAACCCAGCTATCAAAAAATAGTATTGTAGAGGATTTTGATGCCACAGTTATTTCCAGATTTATGATAAATTGTCTTCTCTGTTGCTGGGATACTACAGTCACATCTACCAGTATCAGCATCAGCAAGTGCATTCTCTTCTCTTCTCTCACTGAGAGTGGGCAGTAGTAATTCCTGACACTGAGAACTGAGACCCTGAGAAGGATCCATCCTTCTGTTAAATCCAAGCAGTGGGGGAGTTGCACACCAGGAGCGGGTGTGCTATATAGTTCTCTCAAGCTCTTCTTCTCCAGTTCCTGATTCAACAACCTAGTGAATGTTTCCCTTCTTGAGATAAATGAGTGTCAGTATTGTTGGCTCTCTGAGGTCACAGATTCTAAAAAAAAGTCTTTCTTGGGGCACCTGGGAGGCTCAGTCAGTTAAGCATTCACTTTTGGCTCAGGTCATGATCCCAGGACCCACAAACCCCACATCAGGCTCCCTGCTCAGTGGGGATTCTGCTTCTCTCTCTCCTGATCTCCCTGATTGTGCTTTCTCTTTCTCTTTGACAAATAAATAAAATTACAAAAATAATAAAATTCTTTAAAAAAATAAATGTTTCTTAAATTGTGTAATATTAGTAAAAGGAAAAGTATCTTTTAAAGCAAATGCTACATTTCTTAAAAATAGTTTTTATTATCATGGGAAAATCCTTTGACCTTTCAACTCACACCTCTCCTTCCACCCCCCCTGTGCATAAGGGAATATTGTAAAGCCTCCTAAAATAGTAAACCCAGTCATGGCTATACAGCAAGCAAAAAGAAATGGGGCTTAATGGGAGTTTTAAAAATCTGAAGTCACTATCTGCTTAGCCACATACTAGATGTCATACCATTTTCTTATTTTTCTTTTTTTTCTGCTAAAGTTGAATAATGCACATTTGCAGAACTCACAGATAAATTCTCCTAACTAGAAGTGTTCCTGAAGTACCTTAAACAGCATAAAGTTAAAACAGCTTCTTTATTTGCTTTGAAAGGAACATCTGATGGGTATCCAGATTGGATCCAACCGAATCTATTTCTGTAATCACAGAGGGAATTATTCATAATTGCCACAAAATCTAAGGATTTTGCTTCATATCTGAGGACAGTATGATGGCAGGGAGGGCCTTATACTATGAGCTGGGGTTGGCTAATACAGGAAGTCATAACTCATGACACCTGGCACTTCTTGTACAATGCTACTTTACTGATATTTATAACAAGAGTCTAGCATATAAGGAATGTTATTCTTAATATAGCTATAAACCAGTGGATCTCAATAGGAGCCAGTTTTGCCTCCCAGGCCAGGGTATATTTGGCAGTGTCCACAAACATTTTTGGTTGTCACATCTAGGGGCTGTTACTGCCGCCTAGCAAGCAGGTAGAGGCCTGTGATGCTGCTAAGCATTCTTCAATGCACAGGATGGACAGCCCCTGCACTCTAGAAAGATCTAACCTGGCCTAAAACGTTAATAGTGCCCAGGGTGAAAAGCTCTAGTGTAAGGAAAGCCACAGCTTAGGGCTAAAGGGAAGGAGCTCAAATCGAGTGTTTTTTCCTCTTATCTTCACTTGCTAATTCCTTATCTGTTTAATCCCATTACAGGAAAATTAAAATATTTTTCCCTTTTTGGATGAAAAATGTGATATTTGATGTAAAATGTTGTAGAAATCTCCTGTTTGCCAGTCTGAAAGCTCAACTTTGTTGTTAAAAGATTTTGTCAGTCTGCATCACGCTCATCCTCCTCTGAATAAACCCTGGTATCAAAAGCTGACAGAGATTATTATGTTTCCTTTTAGCATCAAAGGCAAGAAAACCATCTCAGTTTTCTGGGAAAATAACTGTTAAAGCAAAGGAAAAGAGTTATTCTAAACTCGAAATACCATATCAAGCAGAAGTTTTAGATGGGTAAGTTTCTCTTTAAAATAAGATTTATAGGGATCCCTGGGTGGCACAGCGGTTTAGCGCCTGCCTTTGGCCCAGGGGGCGCTATCCTGGAGACCCAGGATCGAATCCCACGTCGGGCTCCCAGTGCATGGAGCCTGCTTCTCCCTCTGCCTGTGTCTCTGCCTCTCTCTTTCTCTCTCTCTCTCTGTGTGACTATCATAAATAAATAAAATTTTAAAAAATAATAATAATAAGATTTATAACTTTTCACTAATCAGTAAATTCTGTTTTCCTGCTAATTGACCTTAGCAAAAGTAGTAGCCAAATTCACATAAGCTCCGTGAAAGTATTGTTGAAAAGAACAACTTTCTATATAAAGGAGAAAATTTTCCTGTTTTTACTTTTTTTGGAAGAAAAAGATAAATGGGATGGTATGATTTGGGCTTAAATGAAGTCTTAGTGATTCATTAATGCAATAGAAAAATGAAATAGTGATATTTAAATAATATTTAAATCATTGGAGCTATTTCCTTTCTGTAATTCTTTTTGTAACATACAAGCAGTTGTGTCTTGTTGTTAAAATATATTGTCACTTGAAACAAAATAATTTGTATTCCTTTATAAACTTGTAATCAGTGTTCCAGAATTACAACCTTTTATAAATTGGTAATAATATATAGTTCATTTTCTGATTATACTTGAAACAATAATAGTTTAATATCCAACTTTGTAGGGACTCATTTTAACAATGCTGGTTGCAATTAAATGATAAACATGATCTTTTTAAGTAGCTTAAAACCTTCCGTTAATATGTTCTTGATTTTAATTGTTTGGTTGCATGTGATTAAGTAGAGAATGATCCTTTATGTACATGTTGATATTTTGCAAGCTGTTTTAAATCATGCGCTCAGGCTTGAAATAGTCATAGTTCTAATTCTCTAGTAACAGGCCTTAATGCTACAACAGAAAATTGTAAAATTATTACAACAGAAGAACTTGGATTTTAAATTCACACACATGGAGATAAAAATGATTTATTTTGTTTATGTTTTTTCAAATAGGTATCTGGGATTTGATCATGCTGCCACATTATTTCACATCCGAGACAGTCCTGCTGACCCTGTGGAAAGGCCAATTTACCTGACTAACACTTTCAGCTTTGCGATCCTCATTCATGATGTGTTGCTACCAGAAGAAGCCAAGACAATGTTTAAAGTATGTCTGGGAACCCCCATACTCTTCATTTTCCTGCTCTACCAACTAGATGATGCTGACCCATTGTTTTTTTTCTCTCCCCTCATTTCCTAGGTTCACAACTTCAGCAAACCAGTCTTAATTCTTCCAAATGAATCAGGATACATTTTTACTCTGTTTTTTATGCCATCCACATCATCCATGCACATAGATAACAATATTTTACTTATTACCAATGCCTCTAAATTTCATTTACCTGTGCGGGTATATACAGGCTTTTTAGATGTAAGTATGTTACCTACCTTTAAAAGTTAAGCTCCCAGCCATCTTTTGTGTGTCCAGATGGTATTAGGAGATCATTTTGTACATGCTTAAACTTTGCATTTTCTGAGCTCTAGAAGTTACTCTAATCCCTCCTCTCTCAGTACTGCCAAGATAGCTGCTTTTCACCCTTCCCAGCAGCCAGCTCTTGTGACACAGCTGAGTCCCTTTGTTACAGTTGGCACTTAGAACTTTTCCACGTTGTGCTTTCTCTTGGTTTTGCTTTTATACTGTTATAATCATGGGGAAACTAGGTGGAAGAAAATAATAAGCAGGGAAAAAATAACACAAGAAGGGCAAAGAGGGAATTACTTAAGGAAATGGTGAGCAAAACCAGGAAAGATAGCAGAAAGAAAAGAAACAAATAATAAAGTAAGGTGGTAAAGACACAGTTGGAATAGCAAGAAAGAAGAAAAGTCTTTCTAATGCAGAACATAAGCCAGGAAAAAAAATCCGAACTAAGCTATCCTTAGGATAATCAACGAAAGAACTTTAGATAAGAGATGAAACTGATAAGAAAGATAAAAAGAAAATTAGAACACATAGAGATGTACTTCTCTAAAAAGCTGACATCAATAAGAATTTCAGAGCTGAGGGACTTTTCAGTATTATTCCACTCCTTCATTTGTTTTGCTTGAGTGATTATATATTTGTGGCTGCTCTCATGAATGCATAATATTTACTGAGACCAGGGACTTTTTCCCTAATCTTCTGGGGCTCTACTTACTCTTCCCTAGTACTTAAGCTTCCTGCTTCTTTTATGTGCCTTCAGAGGAGAAATAGTTATTCAATAAAGACTATGAGTGTTTTCATTTCTGATTACTCAAAATACTTCATTGCACAGAATTCTTAATTATATTTTATATGTGTGTGTATATGTGTATATTGACATAAAATATAGAAACCTTAGTATGTCCATAAAACTACTTTCTCTTGATAACATGCTTTTATATAAGTGTGATTTAATGTTTAATCTAGTTCTTTATATCTTTCAGTACTTTGTATTACCCCCCAAAATAGAGGAACGTTTCATAGATTTTGGCATATTAAGTGCTACAGAAGCAAGTAATATTTTATTTGCAATTATAAACAGCAATCCAATTGAGGTAAAAAAAGAATCTGTTTTTATTCTAAATCACATTTAAGGGTTTTCTACCAGATGCTGCAATAATCCCTTTCCTCTCTTTCTCTTTTTTAAGTTGGCTATAAAAAGTTGGCACATCATAGGAGACGGTTTATCAATAGAACTCGTAGCTACTGAAAGAGGCAATAGAACTACAATAATTGCAAGCCTTCCAGAATTAGAAAAATCCTCTTTATCAGAGCAATCATCAGTAAGTAAACTCTCTTATTTTTTGCTTAAACTTAGATGTATGTCTAACACCAAATAAAAGACTATTTCTATGACGCATACTTGAACTAATATTTTTATGAAACTCATACTAGCATCAGTTATTTGATATTAAAATGTTCTGTGGGTAGTCTGCTTCAACCCCCTCTTATGACTAGGGCACTTGAAACCCAAAGAAGTTAAGTTCTACTTTGTCATGAATGCTTCTGTAACAAAATCTAAATAATTTTTTTGTAACACAAATGTCATTATAAGAGAAATTCCCATTAGTACTAAACTAAAGCTATGTTCATTGAATTTATTTGGCAAAAGAGATAGCCCTGCACATTGGTAGAAATTGCTTTCAATTAGAAGAGAGTATCAGTAAGACAAACATTGTTTGATCCGTTAGTAGATCTGCCCATGTACTTTTATTCTATCTTATAAATATGTACATTTGGTCACTAAAGAGCATGATGAAACAAAAGAAAACAGATATGTCAGTAAAAGCCCTTGCCACTAGTGAAAGTGGAACTTGGAGTTTATACCTACTCAGAACAGAACTAGTAGAGTTACCTTGTGTGAGAAGGAGCGTAACATATCTATAAGTTAAGGAAAGAATTTCTTGTGGCTGTTTTACAAAAGAAAGAGAAAATGTTCTTAAGCACAGAGATGATTAACAAATACACTTCTATGGAATGCCATAGGATATAAAAATTTATTTAAATAATTTGTGGTAGAAGGATCCTTTTGGAAGGCAGTTTGGCAGTATGTACCACTCCTGGGAATTCTTCCCATAGAAGTAATTTAAAGAGCTCACTGGTATAAAACTGTGCTGCCCAAGATGGTAGCAACTAATTAACAGGTGGCTACTGAGCCCTTGAAATGTGGCTAATCTCAGTTAAGATGTCTTGTGTCAAATACACACTAGATTTGAAGACTTAGTTTTGGATTGTAAATAATTTTTAATATTGATTACATGTTAAAATGTTAATAATTTGGATATATTATAAAACAGTATTAAAATTAAAAATTTTTAAAAAGAACTAAAAGCTGTGAGAATCAAGATGTTTGTAATAGCGTTATGAATAATTTCAAATACCTGGAAACCATCAAATGCATAAAGTAAATCATGATCTTATTATTGAATTTACAAATAAAAAATTAGTAAATAAAATTTACAAATAAAAAATTATAAATGATTGTAATAACTTGGAAGAGGATTCATGAAATAGTGGAAAACAGTTTTAAATAATGTATATTCTAATTGCAACTATGTAGCATTCAAGCTACATAATCAGATATTTGTGAACAGTGGTAATTTATGGCTCTTTATATTTTAATAATCTGTTTTAAATTTGATTCAAAAATAAAGCATCCTTTTAAAACAAAGAAGTATATGTCCATGAGAAGTAATATTTTCACTCCAGCTAGGGTTTTATTTTTAATAAAAATAGAATGTAGAAAAATGATAATAATTAAGCCAGCCATTAATATATTCAACAGTGAAGTTAGAGTAAAATCATATGTATATCCACTCCTATTTGGTTGAATTTTACTATTTCCTAGTAAGACATTATAAATCTAATAATTCTAGAAATCTGGATCATTCCTAGCCATAAATAGCATATGTTAACACATACTATGTAAATTTGAGAAGTCCATTTAATAGCATAAAGCTTGTTAGACAATTTAGGCTTTAGAATTAGCTTGTATATAAAACTATAAATTTAAAAACAAAGGACAGAAAGATGAGATCATTGTTAGGAATCTTAAAAGAAGTTGTAGTGAGGTGCCAACTTCAAAATAGCAATTCCACAAAATGATTTTTTTTTAAGCTTATAATGCTTAAACTTTTGATTGTTTTCCCAAAAGCAAACCTGTGAGCTAAATTACGGTCTTGTTCCTTATGAAACACACAGTGCCAACAACTGTGTGCTCTTCAGACCTGTGTTCTGATTTAGGCAGTCTATACAGTAGAAAGTATTAGAATTGCCACAAAATCAACACACAGAAAACACTTCTTAAAAGAAGAATGTGCATACCTTTGGTGTATCAACATTTGTTATTTTAAGCTAAATATGAATTCTCGATAAAATATAACTAATAATTAAAGTACAACTTCAAAAAATGAATTACTTTTCTTTGGGAATTTCACAATTGAAAAAAGTACTGACAGAAGGAAAGTGGACAACCCCTGTCACACACCACCCACAAAAATCAACTCAGAATGGATGAAACAGTTAAATTTAAGACCTGAAACCATAAAACCCCCTAGAAGAAGAGAATAAGTCCCTTGACAGCAGTCTTGGTGATGATTTTTTTGGATCTGACTCCAAAAGCAAAGACAATGAAAGCAGAAATTGTTGGAACTACATCCATCTAAAAAGCTTCTGCATAGCAAAGGAAGCCATCAACAAAAGGAAAAAGCAACTTACTGAATGGGAGAAAATATTTGCAAATTATATGTCCAATAAGGAGTTAATCCAAAATATATTTTAAAAACCGACGCAACTCAATTGCAAAAAAAAACAAGCATTCTGATTTTGAAGTGGACAGAGGATTTGAATAGACATTCCTCCAAAGAAGACACACAGTTGGCCAACAGACACATGAAAAGATGCTCAACCTCACTCATCATCAGGAAAATGCAGATCAAGACCACAATGAGGTATCACTGCACACCTGTTAGAGTGGCTATCAGAAAGACAAGAAATTGCAAATGTTGGTAAGAATGTAGAGAAAAGGAAACCCTCATCTACTGTTGGTGGAAACAGCCACTGTAGAAAATAGTATAGAGATGCCTCAATTAGAAATAACATATGATCCAGTAATTCTACGTCTGGGTGTTTATCTGAAGAAAACAAAACACTCAAAAAGATAAATGCACCCCCATGTTGATCAAGCATTATGTACAGTAGCCAAGATATGGAAACAACCTAAATGACCATCAGTGAATAAATAGATAAAGAAGATGTGATTGTTTCATACACAACAACACACACATACACACACACACACACACACACACACACACACACACTGGAATACTACTCAGCCATAAAAAAGAATAGAATCTCACCATTTGAAGCAACATGGATCTTTCACTTATGTTAAGTGAAAGAAGTCAGAGAAAAATAAATACCATATGACTTCACTTAGATGCAGACTCTAAAAGAACAAAAGAAAATGAACCAAGCTCATAGGTACAGAGTTCACGCAGGTAGGGAAATGGAGTGGCAAAATGGAGGAAGGGGGTCAAAATGTACAAACTTCTAGTTAAAAAAAAATCATGGGAACATAACATACAGCATGGTAACTATAATTAATAACAAGGCGTTGTATATATGAAAGTTGTTAGGGTAATTAAAAGTTCTCAAGGAAAAAAATGTTTTAATTATGTATGGTGATGGGAGGTGATTAGATTTATTGTGATCATTTTACAATACATACAAATCTTGAATCATTATGATCTACACCTAAGACTGATATCATGTTATATGTTAACTATACCTCAGTTTAAGAGAAGAGTGTGAGAAACATCAGCAAATAGCTTGAGAAAACAAATAAAATTTCCATACTTCTTTCAAAATTTTATTGCTTAACTCTTCTTTCCATGATTTTTGATGTTTTCATATGACCCAATCTCAGTTGCTCTGAAGGCCTGATTCTTAATGTGACAGAGTTAAATTCAGAACTTGAAACAAAACCAACTCTGTGCATGCTTAATGCCCTAATGTGGCTGAAGGGTCAGTGGAAGGGTGTGTCCCTTTGCTCCACCCTCACCCTCTCTGTCCATGCAGGGACATGTAGGATATGTGGAGACCAAACCCCTTTCTACCTTGGCAGATGGGAATCTGACTGTTCCTCAGGGAGCCATTTTTCTTGTTGGCGCATGGAATAAGTATAGTAAATAATCATCTAAGGATGGGCATTATTCTGAGATATTTGTACAAGATGGTGCGGTAATTCAGTGTCATACAGTGTATGTTAGAATTTCGAAGACAGTTCATCACAATATTGCTCTTTACCATTTTAATAGGAAACCTTAACTAGCGAGATTAATGAACAATGTCATTTTTACCATATACAGGTAATATTATCTTCAGGCTATTTTGCAGTGTTCAGAGTCAAACTTACTGCCAAAAAACTGGAAGGGATTCATGATGGAGCCATACAGATCACCACAGACTATGAGGTAAAGACTATGGAGATTCATGTTAATGAAGTTTTTCTGATAATTCAGTGCTTTTACAGAAACAGCTAAGTTTACTGATAAAGTTATAGTTTAACTGTTTCATACCTTAAAAACTGAGCTTTTGAGAAGAGTTTACACAGTCTTGGTGTTCATTAGCTCATGGTAGTCTAATAATGCCCAAACCTCTTAACTAAAAACAACTTCAGTAAAATGGCTTTGGCACATTTATAATTGGCTGTGTTGGAAATCTGCTTACACATAGTTATAGCATTGCACAGATCCTAACTGAAATTCCTGAATGAGATCACAGATTCTTCTGCAGTCATTAATAGCCTTCTGTGTAATTTTTCCAAAAAGGAATATACAATCAAGAAAACACATCTTAGGGATGCCTGGGTGGCTCAGTGGTTGAGTGTCTGCATTCAGCTCAGAGCATGATCCCAGGTCCCATGGGGAACCTGCTTCTCCCTCTGCCTATGTGTCTGACTTTCTCTCATGTATAAGTAAATAAAAATTTGAAAAGAAAAGAAGAAAAGAAGAGGCTTCTCCCTCTGCCTATGTCTCTGACTTTCTCTCATGTATAAGTAAATAAAAATTTGAAAAGAAAAGAAGAAATCACATTTGAATTCTTATGACTATTTACATGAGTCATTCTAAGTCAAGGGCAAAGTGAAAATCATTGAGCTTTTGAAAAACTATTTGTGGTGTTTATTGCATTCAATGAGATTTTGAATGGATATATTTCTGCCACACTTAAGTATTTTAATTTAATATTTTCAAGTTCTTTGGGAAGTTGAACACTGCTGAATTCAACAAGTTGCTACTGCTGGTCTCCTAACTATTTTCAGCACATACAACCCCCACATGAAACAAAGCTAATTCAGAATAAACAAAGCTGGTCATTTAATAATAATAATGTATGCAATATATGTAAATAATATATAATAATAATAGATTTGTTGAGAGTGTATCAAACTAATAACCTCCATAAGTGAAGAATTCATGTGTGTCACTTGAATGACATGACTTGAATCACAAGAATTCATCAGTCACAATAGAAATAAGTACATTTCATAGCTAAGACAAATTTTTGTTAGTATGGATCAAAATGAGAATTAGGAAAAAATATTTTAAAACATATCTTTTTGAGCCACATATAGTATGGAGTTGATATTCAACATCTGTAATGTTGAACTTATTTTTTAAATTAAGCTGATATTTATTTATTGCTGCGTACAAAAAATAGAGAACTATTTAAGTCTAGAAAATACTAAGTGTTTATACATTGTTTTAGGAGTATAATTTGACTTTCCTTGTTAAATTAATAGTCTACAAAATAACCTGTATTACGAAAAATCAATTCTTCCTTCCTCCTTCCCTGCTGTTTGGTCTTATTTACTATGTTTTCAATGAATCACTGAAAATACATCGAAGTTTATTGTATTTCATAGCATTTGATGGAGTACACTGGTCAAATTAAACAATTTTCATGGGTAATTTTAATACTGCTTTTGCATTGGTTATTGTTAATATAACCCCAAAATGACTTTCTTTACATCCTCAAAAATAATGCAGTAATGGTCAAACTCAATCTCAGATGTAAACACTTACTTCTTTATGGTCTGCTTTACTCCACAGATCCTAACAATTCCTGTGAAGGCTGTAATTGCAGTGGGTTCACTGACTTGCTTCCCAAAACACATGGTTCTTCCACCTTCTTTTCCAGTAAGGGATTTCATTTACGGATTTTTATATATATAATTTTTTCTTTGCCTTTATCTCTGTGTTCCTAGAATCCAACAGTAAAGTCAGTTATTCTTTATCAATAATTTACTTTAAGGTAAGACATTGAACCAGGTTCTATAAGAGGTATAAGAGGAATAAGAAATAGTTACATCTCCCAAAAAGTTTTCCATCTAGATTGGGATATGAGCCCATGATTCACAAATGTAAAGCAGGACATAGAAATTGCCCTAAAAGGTATAAAAATGAAGTGCTGTGAGTGAGATACACATGTAATTGTTGAAGGTACATGTGAGCTGGCTTAGAATGTTCTTTTGGCAGGATAGATAGGGGTGGTAAAAACTAGCATTCAGGCACAGAGGCGGTAAAGTCTGAGATGGCTTTATGCAATATGAGTTGCCCAGTGTGATAAGAATGGAGGGAAATTTTAAGAGAGAAGATGGGAATGACATGTTGGAGTGATAGCATGAAAAAAATAACGCATTTATGTCCATGAAAATCTAAAGTTTTTAAGCAGAGGTTTTTCATCATATAAGCTGATCTTTAAAACATTGCTTCTCTGGCAGAAGGAAGTGACAGTAGAATGCCTGAGACCAATCCAGGGACCCTGTTCACAGTCCATATGAAAAGTGTCAAGAAGAGGTTTGGATGAGGGCATTGGCGGAGGCAGTAAAGTCCTTTCATACCTCTGAAGCTTGGCTGTTCGTCTGTCTTGAATGCCCTTCCTCGTCCCCTTCCTTATTTATTTAAAACGACCTTGTTCCTTTCTTCAACTGCCTTTTCAATCAATGATCTCCTTACACGCAGCATAAATCCTGGAAGAGAATAATTCAGTAGATGACACAGTGGAAGGCCCATGGATGGAGTAAAAGAGAAAGCATCTGTATAAAAACAAGGTGTTGGTTTTGAACTAATAGGATCAAACTTTTAGATATCCTCAGATGCCTTACATGACCAGATATTTACTTAGAATCACAAACTAACTTGATGTTATTGCCTTAGGCTATTATAAAGAATTACCATAGATTGCATGGCTTAAACAACAAACATTTATTTCTCACAGTTCTGAATGCTAGGAAGCTCAAGATGAAAGCGCCGGGCAGATCCGGTGTTCGGTGAGGGCATTCCTCCTGGATTTGCAAATGGCTATTTCTTACTGTATCCCCATTTAGCCAGAAGAGCAGGGAGGGAGGGTGAGCTATTTATTTTCTCTCTCCTTTTTAAGGTCACTAATCCCATTCATTGGGACTCCACCCTATGACCTAATCACCTCCCAAAAGCCCCACCTCTAATATTATCGTGTTGAGGGTTAGACTTTCAACTCTGAATGAGGGGAGGGGGGTTCACATTCATTCCATAACAATCACCAGGTTCTGTAAAATCTCTCATCTTGTAGGGTATACTAGTGCCAATTGATGAAAACAATACATCCAAATAAACATTTCAAGTACTCATAGTTTAGTACTTAATATTTGAATACCATCGTAAAATGAGCTTATATCTGTTACCTCTTTGACCCCCACCCCTGATACAACACATACCCCTGAGAGACAAGACATGGACTTGAGCAAAATGGTTATTACCAGTGCATGCCAGGAAGACACAGCTGGTCAGAGGCCTTGTGCTTCCTTCTCTGTTCTCCCCATCCCAGTAGCATACTGGGCCTCTGATAACATTCTGCTCTGTTTCCTCTGGCTAGGCTACAAAAGATGAGTGTTAACTTTTTTTTTTTTTTTTTTTGAGTGTTAACTTTTAACCTCACCCTCATTCAACTCTTTTTTTCTGTGCACTCCCTTAATTTCTGTGTCTTCTAATACCAGGTATTAGCCCAGTAGGTATGGTCATTTTCAAGACTTCTTCAGATGGCTAAGAATCAGATTATAAGATAAAATTCTGTACTCAAACAAAAGAAAATAAAGATTATAATATAATTCTTAGAACTATTTAAGTCATTTAATTTTTTGCTTAAAATCTGATATCATATGGAGAAGCATGCAGCTGATTAAGAGCTGTCATTGGTTATTTGGTGATTTAATCTGTCTGCTGTGTTAATATATTTGATAACCTGTATTTTTAAAAGATGTCTAATTTCTCTTTGGCACAGATGATATTTTTCTTTTTAAAAGAAAATTCTAAGTAAATCTGATGGGGGGGGGTCTTGTCTTTTTTTTTTTTTTTTTTTTTTTTTTTGGCTTTTGATTTTAGAATTAAATTATTTCATCCTGAATTTGGATACTTTGAGGACAGCCTGGCCTTGGCATAAACAAACCTTATTTAAAAAACTGACAGTGACCATTTCCTATTTTCAGAGCTATCTTTGTTACCTTTGTTGGCAGCCTCATTATTTTAACATTAAGTGTGAATGTTTTTCTTACTGTCTTATTTCATTTTCACAAGATTGCAGAGATTTGTCCTCTAATTTTTATGTAACAGGCTGTGAAAACAAATATATATTTGGGAGGGCTCTGATTACAAAATTAGAGATTATCAGGTGATAAAAATTCAAAGTGTCTTCTGGGGTTTGGTTTCTGAAAAATATGTAGGCTCTAAATTGTGTGTTCTTAAGAAAATCCAGCCGTATATTAATGATTTTGTTTGTTTTCTTTCTCCAGGGAAAAATAGTTCATCAAAGCTTAAATATTATGAATTCCTTCTCACAGAAGGTAAAGATACAACAAATACGATCTTTGTCAGAAGATGTACGATTTTACTACAAACGATTACGGGGCAATAAAGAAGACTTGGAGCCAGGAAAAAAGTCAAAGGTTTGAAAACATCGTATTTGAGGATTCCCATCTGTTAGTATTGTGTTACTATGACCTTCTGTGGATTTGGGATTCACTGTTTTTCTGTGCCTCTTTATAGATTGCAAACATTTATTTTGATCCTGGACTGCAGTGTGGGGATCATTGCTATGTTGGCTTGCCTTTTCTATCCAAATGTAAGTTATCTTACTGTTCTCACTCATACCCTTCACTCCACCCAAAAGATTCTTTGATGAAAGGCTGCCACTTTGAAAGTTCATCTCCTTCCCTTGGTACTGTGGAAATCATTTGAGGGAAAAATGATAAGTGGATATAGATGTAGGCCGAGTGTGTCATAAGTTTCCTTGTTTTAGCCGAACCCAAAGTACAACCTGGTGTAGCCATGCAAGAAGACACGTGGGATGCTGACTGGGATTTGCATCAAAGCCTGTTCAAAGGATGGATGGGAATAAAGGAAAATTCAGGTCATAGGTGAGTGGTTTGCTTTAAGTATGTTTAGCTATCTTTACAAGTTTGAATTGTCTCTGTTGATATTACTTTCTAAATGTTACTCTTATTTTTTTTTTTAAATGTTACTCTTATATTAGGTTATTTTACTTCTCTCTAGCTAAGAAAATAATGCCTCATCTTCAGAAAATTATTAATGAGGCATCTTGAATTGACATTTTAATTGCATGTTGCTCAGAAATTTACACACTACCACTTTTCTCTTTTTTCCAGTACTCTAGATACCTTAAAATTAAAGAACTATTTGAAGTTGAATATAACTATTTATATAGAATGAATACACTGTTCACCTTAGATACAGCCATCTCCATAAGAAAGTTTTTACTTACCACTGACCTCTGATAAAGGCAAAGAAAACGTTTCCTAGTTCATTCTGACAGTAGAGAGACCAAGTATTCATTTGGCCATTGTGAAAAGAACCACCTTCTCCCTTTCCAAGCGTTGAGCCATTAGGGGGCACCTGGAGGCCAGTTTACTAAGGCTCAACTATATATCTGTGGCAGGCAGAAAGCGTGCTAATGACAAATCACTACCTGGATTCAAAAGCAGAAACACACTTCCTTAGCAGTGTAGAAGTACAGTCTTTCTTGTGCTCCAGAAGAGAATTTGACTGGAATATTGATAATACGACAACTGATAAAAACTGTTCTTCACTTGGCTTATTTGAATGTATTTCTTAGTATCAAAATAATCTAACTTATAGTACTATAAATTTTTCAAACCATTAGTGATTAAATCTGAGAGTTTCTATTTATCTGAACTGTCTACTATCAGAATTTTTTTTAAGGCAAAAGAGAGTTAAATTTCTACTTTAAAATGGTTAAAATAAGTCGAGACCCCTCTAATGAACTCAGTAGTTCTTGGTCCCCTGCATTTCCATTACAGACATTACAATGTATAGAGTCTCATAAATGTTAATGTTATGAATAAATAGCTTGGAGCACTGCCAAGGAACCTCTTCACCTCCCATCCACCAAAACCTCTACCTTCCTCCTTATGTGCCCAGCACTTCACAGCCAAAAACCTGGGCTCCCCGTCTGCCCATACCATCATGTCCCAGGTGCTCAGTGACTGTGGCATTCTCCCTGCACCTGCCTTTGTGTTACCTTATCCCTGTGCACATTACAGAGAATTTCTGTCCATAGTCTTATAAAACCTGTACTCTTAACAATATTAGAGTGTCATAACTCAGTAGTATTGTGGATTAAAATAGGCTTCAGTGTTTGGGTCAGGGACCTTAGCCCCGTGTGTAATATTGTTTCCTTAGGGAATGTATTCTTGAGTTCTAAACAGCTGGCTTATGAGCACTCATAAGTAGGGAAATATTTAAATGAGGTCCTGAATATTGCTGATAACATTACGTATATCTGCACAAAACTCTCATATGTATTACCACTTCAACTGACATATTCATATTCATTGCATATCAGGATTTTCCTTCGTTTTGTTTTTAATCTCAAGGGGAGGAAAGCCATATGCCGAGCAGTACACTGCCTTCTCATAAGTTCTGATGAATATGCATCAGCACCTTTCTGTTGGTGTCTAGATCTTTCCACTAGGCATGCAAGATTGTTTAGGATCCCTTTACCAACATATGTTATCTGTATATGTCTGCCTTGTCCTTCACATATACAGTATGAAAACAACACAGGTGATCAGGGACAGAGACTTTGGCAATCTTTGTGCCAAAACAGAGACATCTTCATACATGTCTATTAAAAGCATAGTAAAATGTCAGAGCAAATAAACCTTTATTTATTCAGGGCCAGAATAAAATTTCTCAAGTATACAAGCCTAGTAGAACTTCTTGCATTCAGAAAACTCAAATATATTTCATTTTGATATAGTGACTTACAAATTATTTTTTCTAGATTGAGTGCTTTATTTGAAGTAAATACAGACCTTCAAAAAAATATACTATCCAAAATCACTGCTGAGCTCTCCTGGCCTTCTATAATTAGCTCACCCCGGCACTTGAAATTTCCACTTACTAATACAAACTGCTCCTCAGTAAGTATTCAGAATGACATTGATTTTTGGAAATTTATAATGGGGCTATAAAGTGTCTACTCTTAATTTTAACTATAGAAACCTTTCATTTAATGTTTTGTTACTTTGTTTAAGGAAGAAGAGATTACTTTAGAAAATCCTGCAGATGTTCCTGTCTATATTCAATTTATTCCTCTGGCTTTATATTCCAATCCTTCAGTCTTTGTAGATAAGTTAATATCAAGGTAAGCATTGCTTTAAATAATCAAAATGTTCTATATTAGCATTGAATTATTATTTTACACATTTAAAACTTTACTGTAGTTATACAGTAATAGATTTGGCTTAGAGAAATTCTAGATTCATAATTAAAATTGAGGGAAGATTCTGGGGAGAGATTGATAATATGTTAAATATCTAGAAGATTTTTCAGTTTAAGACCAGAAAAAGTAATGTTGAACTCCTTTCTAAAAAAATTATTTAAAAATAAATAAATTAGAAAGCTAGAACCTTTCAAATATTTTAGTTTTAAAAAATGAACGAAATAACTATAAGTTGTGGCCTTTAATTTTTGGAGTCTATTAATCTGGTAATATTGACCTCAGAATCTGCCAAAAGGTAATTTGATAATTACTCTAATTACCCTTTAACTATGATGCTGTTTATAAAGAAAAATATGTACTTTTTTTAATTTTAGATTTAACTTGAGTAAGGTGGCAAAGATTGATTTAAGAACACTAGAATTCCAAGTCTTCAGAAACAGTGTAAGTATGCAAACTTCATACTATCCCAGAGAAATAACTATGATATGATCAGTATAAACGTGGAGGAAAACTACTGACTATCCTTAAATTTGGCTCAAGGGGAAGTTACTGAAAAAGTCAGAGCAGTCCAATAATTATTTTAGAGGCCAAAAACCCAGGAGGAATGGATGGGATTTAGATCAACATGAGGCACACTGGGTAGAAAGTTCCTATTTGCAGGCAACACCCCTTAGCCCATAAAGGTTTATAATACTGGCTACCAGAAACCTGAGAATATCTAAATGAGGTATATATACTAACATAATGTATTTTTATTAAGCTCCAAAGTACTGAGCTTGATCATTTAAATTTTTATTTTGGATACTTCCAAATAAAATGTAAGCTCCATGAATGCGAGTCCAATAGTTTTTGAACAGATTAAACAAGCTCATGGGAAACCCTTCAAATGGCTCCTTGGTATTTAGAAAGACCGTGGTGAATGTTCATTAGATAAGTCAGTCTGTGGCTAAGAAGGCCAGGAAAGAAAAGCAGTTGGGAAGGTTTTCAGTATTTGGGGGCTCCACTGAAGAATGCTTCCCACTATTGCATGAGCATCTAGTGTGTGTCAGCATTATAACAGGTATATTCACATTACAGCAGCCAGGCTGGGCAATTACTAACTACCCTAAAAGGTAAGTATTTCCTTGTTCTGTTGCTAGGGAAAAACAAAGCTCAGGAAAAGGAAGGAATTTGCCCAAGTTCATACCTGTGTCAAGTGGCAAGGCCAAATTCAAGTCTATTTCTCTCAGACCTGAGAGCTCTCATCTGTATGTTGTCATGCCACATGGTCATTGCTGATTAGGTTCCCTAATTAGCCTGTCAAACCAGATATTTTTTTTTTTTTAAGAAAGTTCTTTTTTTTTTTTTTTTAATTTTTTTTTAACTTTTATTTATTTATGATAGTCACAGAGAGAGAGAGAGAGAGAGGCAGAGACACAGGCGGAGGGAGAAGCAGGCTCCATGCACCGGGAGCCCGACGTGGGATTCGATCCTGGGTCTCCAGGATCGCGCCCTGGGCCAAAGGCAGGCGCCAAACCGCTGCGCCACCCAGGGATCCCTCAAACCAGATATTTTATAGTTCTTGAAATACTTGTGTTCTTTCCCTCTCTATAAGACATGGGTTAGCTACACCTTTGTAGAATAATAGGTTTTTTTTACTGTCTATAAGCCAGTTTTGTATAAGAAAGTAATTTTCAGTGACGCCTAGGTGGCTCAGTCAGTTAAGCGTCAGCCTTCAGCTCAGATCAGGATTCCTGGGGTCCTGGGAATGAGCCCTTCATCAGGGGGTAGTCTGCTTCTCTCTTTGTCTCTTCCCCTCTGCCCCTCCTCTCTGCTCGCGCTTTCTCAAATAAATAAAATCTTTTTTTTTTTTAAGTAATTTTCAGTATCTTTTTTCTGCCAAATAGAACATTAGACTGAAATGTAGACAGTCATATATTCTAGTCTCATGCCCTTCTCTTGGAATCTTCTCAAGATTTTTTTTTTTTTTCTTCTCAAGATTTTAATGGTCAGTTTTTTCCATGCATAAAATGACAACCTAATAAGCTCAAGGCTATCTAAATTCCAAATAATTAGAAAGCTCAGTAATCAGAAATTCCTTTCGCTCTGCTTTTATAAGGGAGGAAATACACATAAGAAGTAAATGAGGTAATATTTATCTTTTTTTCTTATCAAATACAAGTTCTTTAATGTTATTTACAAGGTTTAAAACACTGAAGTATAGGTACTCTGAGGGATAAGAGGATGAATAAGAATACTCTAGACCTCAGAAATTTATTCTAAATATGAAATTCTAAGTCTTTGGGTAAAGTGAAGATAAATTCTATCATAGTTCTCTATAATGTTTATAAAACCTGTGGTTTTCAAAGTATTTGGTCTCAGGACTCCTTTAACAGTCTTAAAAATTATTCATGATTCCAAAGAGGTTTTATATTCATGTGGGTTATATCTATCAGTATTTACCATAATAAAATTAAAACTGAGAGATCTTTTATACAAAAGGCCAAAAGGTATATGAAAAGATGCACAACATCACTAGTCATTAGGGAAATGCAAATTAAAACCACAATGAGATATCATCGCACACCTATTAGAATGACTATTATCAAAAAGACTGGATATCACAAATGCTGGTGTCGATATCATCGCACACCTATTAGAATGACTATTATCAAAAAGACTGGATATCACAAATGCTGGTGTCGATGTGGAAAAAAGAGTAGGAATATAAATTGGTACAACCACTATCAGAAACAGCATGGAGGATCCTCAAAAAATTAAAAATAGAACTACTATATGAGCCAGCAATTCCACTTCTAGGACAATATCCAAAGGAAACAAAAACACTAACTCAAACAGATATCTGCACCCCCATTTCCTAGCAGCATTATTTATAATAGCCGAAGCATGGAAACAGTGTAAGTGTCCATTGATGAGTCAATGGATAAAGAAGTTGTAGTGTGTGTGTGTGTGTGTGTGTGTGTGTGTGTGTGTTATAGGATATAGATCGTATAATATATAATGCAGTGTTACTCAGCTGTAAAGAAGTTGTGTGTGTGTATGTATTTATATATATATGTACATATATATATAAAATGCAATATTACTCAGCTGAAAAAAAAAAAAAAAAGGAAATCCTACCATTTGTGACAACATGAATAGACCTTAATGGTGTTACGCATAAAAAACTAAACCTCTAGAGAAA
Organism: Vulpes lagopus; assembly: GCF_018345385.1. Taxonomy (NCBI): domain Eukaryota; kingdom Metazoa; phylum Chordata; class Mammalia; order Carnivora; family Canidae; genus Vulpes; species Vulpes lagopus. Next base: position 28,667,447 of record NC_054828.1, read on the forward strand.
CTGATCAGACTTGTTACCAGAGGCAGAGGGGTAAGGGAAGAGGGAATTGGAGGGAAGTGGTCAAAAGGTACAAACTTCCAGTTATAGGATGAATAAGTGCTAGGGATGTGATGTACATACAACATGTTGACTATAGTTGTTAAGAGAGTGGTCCTAAGATTGCTCATCACAAGAAGAAATTTTTTTTTCCTTTTATTCTTTTTTCTACTCTTTTCATTGTATCTGAGAAGTTGGATGCTGGCTGAACCTGTTGTGGTAATCATTTTACAGTATATGTACATCAAACCATCATGCCTTAAATTTATACAGTGATGTATGTCAATTATTTCTCAAAACTGGGAAAAAAACCAGATCTTTAAAATATTGATTTAGTTCATTTAAAGTAATAATAAACTCCATTTAACATAGATAACATAAAAATTAAAAATAGCTGTATTTTCCCAAAAAGATTTTTTTTTTAAGATTTTATTTATTCATGAGAGACACACAGAGAGAGGCAGAGACACAGGCAGAGGGAGAAGCAGACTCCACGCAGGGAGCCCGACATGGGACTCGATCCTAGGACTCCAGGATCACACCCTGGGCTGAAGGTGGCCCTAAACTGCTGAGCCACCCAGGCTGCCCCCCAAAAAGATTTTTTGCAAGAGCAGATTGTTATACATTTTTACAGATCTCTTTATGGCTCTCAGATGTAATACACAGATTCCCACTGCTTCTGCATTTAGTCTTTCATGATATATTGTTTTGGTTGAAGTATATGAAAAATGTCTGACCTGGCACAGATACATAGTTGTCAAAAAGAGTGTCTTAATTGCTTTTTTAACTAATTCTACCAGCATGCATCAGTCATTTGGAAAATACTGGTTCACTGAGATACAGAGCTTCCAAATGTTGACATGATTCACTCTTCAAAATTAAAAAAAAAAAAAATCACATGCACTAATATAACTATCAGTCTCATCAAGGAATTCTTTAATTATTGGAAAGCTCTGAAGTTCACAGGGGTAGATTCAAGTCTTCCAAATTTCTAAATTTTCTCACTCAAATTTTATCACTGGCAACAGGTACTTAAGTTGTTTTTCCTTAATTGGACAGACACACTTCATTTTTGTGAAAATGTCTACCAAATACCCAAGTGTGAATAATCACAGATGGATTGTCATTCTTTCAAGTATAAATGGTTTTCCATGAGAAAAGAACTAATTCAGTTTGCATCTCAGATGATAGCTTTTCAGGACAACATGGTGCTTAAGTAGGCAGCAGGAGTGCTTTATGCAAATTTCCCATTGTATCATAGTATTAAAAATGCATGTGCCCAGAGATTGAGATTTATTAAAATTAATATCATTAACTGCTTAATCAGTAATTTTTTTTTAGGTACAAGTACATAGCAGTGAAGAAGACAGTAGTTATAGGGAAGTTAGATACCATGGTCTTACTTTTAGCTAAAGGGTCAGTTGTTTTACCTGCCATTGATTTTGCTGACCACCGGTACAAATGTCGACACAGTGGAAAAGATAGATAACATCTGTCAGTGTTACAAAAGTAGTTCTGACACCATAGATATCCTGAAAAGCTTCTGAAATCCGTGGGGGTCCCATTGGTCACTCTCTAAAGAGCCATTACTGCATAATTATTGAGAATTAATTGAAGCCTTAATGATATCCCTGAGGCATCACAACATCCTCAAATGTTTGCCAGGTCATCAGAGTTTAAATTAGCTAGTGTTTATTGGGAATATATGTATAGTATGTAATGTGTCCATCAGTCACTCAGAATAGTTTATCTAGAAGAGAACTTTTATTAACCATTTTGGAGCAGTCAGGATATTCTGTTGTCCTAGTAGACATTGACAGAGAAGAATGTTAGATGCAGAAGAAAATTTTTTGCCTCAGAAGCATGAGTTAAAAAGTAGTGGCTTCATTAAGTCTATTGACTATAAGTTATGTTTGTAGAATCATGCTAACACAAGTAGATAGATCTCTATGTTTTAAACCTAAGATCTATATGTTTTAAACCTAAGTATGCCAAGTGGAACAGAAAATCATGCAAATCTCACTCCCCTTCCACATGTTAGCAGAGCCATGGACATTAATAGCCAAGTGTTGCCAACCCTTCCCCCCCCAAAAGAAGTTTAAATTTAATATTGCTTAAAAATCGGAACACTGTATCCTTATGTGTAAACTATATTTTTAATTAAAAAATGAATATTTAAATCTTATCTGTAACTGGCTGTCAAGCCATCTTGGTTATTAAATTTTCAGTCATCAAATGTTAAACAGTAATTATGTGCTGGGCTTTCAAAATAAAGTTCAAAGATAGATTGATATGAGTTGGAAGTATTTTTAAAAATAAAAAAGTCTGATAACACCCTGAAGACCCTTCAGCTGATACCCATTAGAGGGGGAAGGATGGGGGAAGGAGCAGGAAAACTGGCCAGAAGTGGGAATAACAATGATAGGACTTCAGGGTGCTGGGTTGCTGGTTGCATAGCTGTTTGTGCTAAAACATTAAGCTGTGCTTCTTAGGTTTGTATCCTTTTTATATATGTGTTAGCACATTTCAGAAATTTTTTAAGTTAAAAATAAAAAGATCTATATACAAAAACAACTGCTCAGTACAAATAAGGGACTTTGGTGATGTGGGGATCAGAGCCCTTTCAGGGACTTAATGAGAGGGATCACCACTGGTTGCCCACTTCTGCTTGCAAGCTAACCAGTCTCTAAATCATGAGGGGTAAAACTGTTCACATACTTAATTCAAGAAGCTAATACTGGACCTTGGATGGGGTAAAGGAAAAAACTTCCTCCAGAGAGAAGTAGTGACTTCTATTTGTTTATCTCATGATTGAAGACTCATCCACTGCAGAGTTCAACAGGATTTACAGAAGGCCTTTCTCGACATTCAATTTTAAACCTGATTTTAAAACCTGGAGAAAAGAAATCTGTGAAAGTAAAGTTTACTCCCATTCACAACAGAACTGTTTCTTCACTAATCATAATCAGGTATGTTCTGTGATTTAAATGTGAGTTGATTTTCAGTACTTATTCAGAAGTCCTTTTTTGATTTGTTTTAATACGAGTTTGTGTGTCTGATTTATTTAATAGGGTATTTGGTTTGTCCACACATGCACACAATATACCACACCTGATGAAATATACCTCTGTGACTACGTTTATAACTTGAAAGCCTGAATAGTGTTCTGACTGTACCATGTGTGACTCTTAAAAATGAAAAACTTGTTTCTCTCTGTGTAAAGATTTTTAATTCTTAAAGTGTAAATGTTTCACTCTTCAGTTCAGTATATTCATTTCTATGTGGTTTATTAAACACTAAAAATTATAGATCAATTATCTCTAAGTACTGCAAATTTATAATTTCTTATGCAAATTTAATGGGAGAAAATTCTGTAATTCTTGTTCTTGCATAGAAATAATCTGACCGTGGTGGATGCTGTGATGGTCCAGGGACAAGGAACAACTGAGAACTTGAGGGTGGCAGGCAAGCTTCCAGGTCCAGGGAGTTCCTTACGCTTTAAAATCACAGAAGCATTGTTAAAAGATTGTACAGATAGTAAGTATTCCTGACAGTTCTAAGCCACAACTTTCAGCACTTGCTTCTAAAAATACATAATTCCACCCAAATGGACAGTATTTCTATATGTGCACGTGTATGTATTAATGATGGATACTTCAGATTTTTTTTTTTTTTTTTTTTTTTTTTTAGATTTTTATTTATTTATGATAGTCACACAGAGAGAGAGAGAGAGGCAGAGACACAGGCAGAGGGAGAAGCAGGTTCCATGCACCGGGAGCCTGACGTGGGATTCGATCCCGGGTCTCCAGGATCGCGCCCTGGGCCAAAGGCAGGCGCCAAACCGCTGCGCCACCCAGGGATCCCGATACTTCAGATTTTTAATGAAATACCCTGACTTGCTTTCAGGGTTGTTTGATTTGGATCTTCAGAGGTTTAAAGGCTCAATATTCATTGCATGTCTTAAGACGGTTTACTTTGAGTATGAAAAATAAATCATAATTAAACTTCTCTCTAAAGTGACACAACAAAGTGAAGTACTTGCTAATGAAGTCTGGGTACCAGCTCATCTCTTGGCCTGAGGGGGTGGTTCATAATGTTTGGCAATATTTATGGAGAATGTGACAATCATTTGGACTTGGACCACAGGCTAGCAAGATTTATATTCACTCTTGATTTTCTTTCCTTTAGGTTTGAAACTAAGAGAACCAAATTTCACATTGAAAAGAACATTTAAAGTAGAGAATACAGGGCAACTTCAGATTCACATAGAAACCATTGAAGTCAGTGGGTACTCATGTGAGGGATATGGATTTAAAGTCGTTAATTGTCAAGAGTTTGCACTAAGTGCCAACGCCTCTAAAGACATAATCATATTGTAAGTATTCTTATGAGGTGTAATGAATCACCAGCTTTTCATTAACTTCAAGTACTACAACTGTAGTTCAAACTGCAAAGATATGTGTTCATGCTCACAGAAAAGATCTTTATTCACAAATGTACTCATGACTTTTTTCCACTTAATTTTCAATTATTTCTTCATATCTTTGTTTTCAAAATTGTGAAACTTCCTCTGTATCCAAAATGGATCAGATAATCTTAGAGATCAGCTTCAAAATTATTTTCAGGGTTGTGTTAAAGTATAAGGTACCAGTAGGAAATTGACTATAAATTCAGTCTCAGTAACAGAGCAGTATCACACATGTGCAGTTTTTCCATGTTGTACAATGTAGAAGTGTATAATATTTAGGTCAGAAGGCAGTTTTAAGGCCTGTATCAGAAATAGTTGCAGCCTATTTTAACAATTAATTGATAACTTGTTAGATTATAGAGTATATGTAGTAAAATGTAACCTCTGTCCCCTTAATTGAATGATAATTTCATGATCTTCAATGGACAATCACTCAGTGTGTATGATAATACTCATGTAAGTCCTAGTGCTTGGTGGAAAATAAGTTGTCCTTAAGGTGCAAATCATTGGTTGGAGAGCATACAGTTAATAAAAAATAAAAACAAAATAGTGCAGAAAACAGTACAGTAGGGACGAAGAGAAGATCAGTAGGGCTAGGATGGTTTTGGTTCTGTGTGTGTGGTTTTTTTAAGGCATTATTGGAAATATATCGAGAGAAGAGAGTGGATTCAGATAGAAGAGAAAAGAGGGAGGGAGAGAAACTCAGCGCTTCCTGAAATAATAAGTATGTAGATTATTGTTCTTTTTCATGCAGTTTCTCCAGTTATGGACAGAATGTAGTTGTATTTGTTATTAACCTCATAGGATAATGCTTCCTCCATCTTAAAATGAGAAAGTTAAAGAGAAGTATCAGGCTTTAAAATGCTCTTTGAGATTTCAGAGGTGTATGGGATTGGTATTGTAAACGGCTGTGGTGTTTTTGAAACTAATCTAATTGCCACTATTCTGTTTTAGGTTTACTCCTGATTTCACGGCTTCTAGAGTGATTCGTGAACTGAAGTTTATAACAACCAGTGGCTCTGAATTTGTATTTGTATTGAATGCATCCCTTCCATATCATATGTTAGCAACCTGTGCAGAAGCCCTACCCAGACCTAACTGGGAGCTGGCTCTGTACATCATCATCTCAGGAATAATGAGGTACTTGTGTCTTCTTTTGAGGCTGGTATTCAGGCATCACTAGACACTGATCATCACATGCCCACTGTGTGCCAGGCACCTTTCTGGGTGCTGGGAATCTGTAAGCAAACAGAACAAATCTTTTTGCCCTGATCAAGTCTGCATATACTAGTAGGAGCAGTCAGAACTGAACCCTGCTTGAGTGGTATAGACAATAAGCAAAAGTCTTTTACCTTTAAAATTTCTTAAAATAAGTACATGTTAATTTCTTAAAGGAGAAAAATCATTCATGATTTACCAGGTAAAGTTACTTGATTTGCGCATATGTAACTTACTCAACATGATATATTTTTTTTTGAAACAGGGCGAAGTAACACAAAACATGAGAAATATTTTTCAAATCCTCGGCAACCATATCTTTTTTTCAGTATATTTATGTGTTTGGAAAATCTGATAGATTTGCCTCTAAATTTACGTGGTTACCCCGCATGTCCTTTAAGGGAAAAGAATAGTCTAGAGAATTTAAAACCACAAGGTAAAAGCTACTTTTTGGAAAAGGAAAAGTACCCTCCAAGTGTCTATTCTGATACAAGTTAATTATTTCCTCTGTATAAGCCTCCATGTAAGTTGGCATTCTGTAAAAGTGAGTGTGCAAACTTTTATCCCTGATGCTTTGTTTTTGTCTAATCCAACAAGAATTGCCACACACCTCTGTTTTTTATAACCTGTTATGCTTTATCTGCCTTTCATATCAAACTTTGTTACCCGTACACTAATAGATGAACCCCACTCTCCACCTTCTCTGCCCCTGCAGTGCACTGTTTCTCTTGGTCATTGGAACAGCCTATTTAGAAGCTCAAGGAATTTGGGAGCCATTTAGAAGGCGACTATCCTTTGAGGCCTCGAACCCACCCTTTGATGTGGGAAGACCATTTGATCTCAGGAGAATCGTTGGTATTTCATCTGAAGGAAAGTATGTTCACATACTGGAAATAAATTCTTTAATATACATAGATGTGGCTGATGTAATTAAAAGAAAAAATAAGTTTTTCTTTTCATCTTTGCTCAAGGGGGAAGAAATCTTTCTTCTAATTACTTAGTAATCTCTTGTGTATAGCTATCTTCTCTACTAAGAACTCACAGCAAACCCCATGTTTTTATTATGTTGGTGAAGGTTAAAATATTCTTCACTAGATCACTTACTTGATTCCTAAATTTTCAGATATAGACCCTATACAATTGTGGAAAGTATTCCTGTTTCTTGCTGGGTTTGTTTGTTTGTTTGTTTTCCTTAGAGTAAAAAAGGATTTCTCTTGTGGCTGTACTGATGAAATAAAATAAAATTTTTTTAATCTTAGATTTTATAAGTTGCTATTCACTGATCTGCAGTTGGTCCTTTTTTCAGCTTGAACACACTCAGCTGTGACCCTGGTCACAGTAGGGGGTTCTGCGGAGCAGGCGGCTCGTCATCCCGACCCAGTGCAGGGAGTCATAAGCACTGTGGCCCACCAGTCCACCCGCACAGCACTCATAGCAATAGAAACTCAGCTGACGTGGAAAACGTCAGAGCCAAAAACAGTTCAAGTACCTCTAGCAGGACTTCTGCACAATCTGCTAGCAAAGCAAGCCCCCTCGTCTTAGATTCAAATGCAGCGGCCCAAGGTCATGCAGCAGGCAGAAAGTCCAAAGGGGCCAAACAGAGCCAGCACAGCAGTCAGCACCATATCCACAGCCCGCTGGAGCAGCACTCCCCACCTCCACCACCACCACCAGTGCCTCAGCACCAGGAACCACAGCTGGAAAGGCTGTCACCCGCCCCACTCTCACACCCTTCCCACCCAGAACGTGCCAGCAGCACAAGGCACAGCTCAGAGGACTCAGACATCACCAGTCTCATAGAAGCCATGGACAAAGACTTCGACCACCATGATTCCCCACCCCTAGAAGTGTTTACAGAGCAGCCGCCATCACCATTGTCAAAAAGCAAAGGTAATCATCCGTTCTCACTGTCAGAAAAGCATGATGTATGAGGTGAAAGCAGGTGCATAATTAAGGAGCTATTGTGATCGTAGTTGTGATAAACAGCTGATTTAGTAGGTGTTCTTCAGACTTAAATTTACCTCTAGTTTGCATTTCAGCTTTTCCATATCTGATGTAGACAGAGAGGTATCCATTTATCATAAGAGATACTTGAATTTCTTAGGTTATTTACCAAATTTAGAAATTTGTTAGACATCTGTTTCCATTTTCAGCTTTCTGTGATTATTGTGTTGTGATAGGCTGAGCCTTTTTTTTTTCATTGTTAGACTCCTTTTTAATATAATGGTAAAATGGAGACCATCCCTTTTAACTCAAAAATATTTCCACAGAACATGTATTGAGAGCAGGGGTTGGCAGACCACAGCCAGGGGGCCAAGTCACCACCTGTTTTATAAATAAAATTTTATTGGGGCATAGCCATGCTCATTCATTTCCATATTGTCTATGGCTGCTTTCATGCTACAATGTTGAGTAGCTGCGAGAGACCATAAGGGACACAATCCTGAAAATATTTACTATCTAGCTCTTTACAGAAAAAGTTTGTTGACCCCTGCTTTGGAGTTCTGTATACTGTATTAGTTACCTATTTCTCAGTAGCAAATTACCCCAAAACTTCATCACTTAAAATGCCCACATTTACTATCTCAGAGTTGCTGTGGGTCAGGCATCAGGGTGCACCTTAGCTGGGTTCTCTGGCTTACAAAACTGTAGTCAAGATATTTCCTGGGACTGAAGCCATCTTTAGTTCAACTGAAGGTGGATCTGCTTCCTAGCTCACTCAGGTGATTGATAGCAGGATTCAGTTCTTCATGGACTATTGGACTGAGAATCTCAGTTCCCCTGCTGGCTGTGCCACCAGCCTCATGGGTCCTCTCCATAGGGCACTTTAAAGCAATTGGCTTCACCAGAGCAAGGAAGCTTAGAAGGCAAGAGAGAGAAGAAGCTAGTAGGACAGAAGTCACAGTCGCTTACGACCTAATCTTTTTCAGTGTTCTGCTCATTAGAAATGTGGTCTGGCCTGTACTCCAGGAGAGAGAATTCCACAGAGCATAAACACTAGAAGGGTGGGGTTCAGTGGGATACATCTTAGACATCACATATACACAGAGGTAGGCTATTTGGTAACTTCCAAAATCAAAATATAAAAACCAAGAATTGGTCTGTAGCTTTATTTCAATGTAATCCTTTTACAGCCTGAATTTTTTGCATCTTCCTCTCTCTCCCAGGCAGCTCTGCTAGTACATTATTATTCCAGGTCTGTTTCAGTATCTCCTTCACTGGTGTATGGGGCGGGCGGGGAAGGGGGGGGGCTGCCTTTTGTTTACATGGGGGACAGAGAACTTGGCCATCCTGAGAGGCCAGAAGAAACCAATGTAAAAAAAAAAAAAAGAAAGAAAGAAAGAAACCAATGTCCCAGAATCCAGGACTTTCTATTAGAGAATTTCCTAATCCCAGTGATACGAAAACTAGTTATATAGAGTCCTCTTAGAATTACATGCATTTCAATTTGCAAAAGAGCAAAATATCTTGAATATTATTTAACTTTTTCCAGAGAATATAGTTTTTGTTAACTCATTATTAATAGAACTTACTTATTTTAGGGTAATTTTTATAGTAATATTAATGGAACGCTTAAGGTTCTTTTTATTAGATCAAGTTATATAATGTGTTTTTCCCATATTGAGGGCATGAATAAAATAAACATATATTATCATTCCTTACCAGAAAGAATTTGGCAGTCAAACTGAATACCTCACTGCCTATGTCTAAAATAGTCCACTAACATCAATGTGATAGGTCCATTTTTATTTTCAGGGTCATTCATCTAGAACATAAATTTTTTTTTTTTAATTTTTTTTTTTATTATTTATTTATGATAGTCATACAGAGAGAGAGAGAGGCAGAGACACAGGCAGAGGGAGAAGCAGGCTCCATACACCGGGAGCCCGACGTGGGACTCGATCCCGGGTCTCCAGGATCGCGCCCTGGGCCAAAGGCAGGCGCCAAACCGCTGCGCCACCCAGGGATCCCCTAGAACATAAATTTTAAAATTAAAAAATGTTTTTTTAATTATCACAGTGGTGCTAGAATCGACCTACTAAAACCTATTGAATGAAGGGGTATGGGTACCACCACATCATTAGTGATTCTTGAGCCCATGAGGACATAATGATTCCAGGCATTATATGAGTGGCCATTCTACTTGTTATCCTTCCCACTGCTGCTGTTTAGAAAGAAGGAAGGAAACAAAACAAGTGTTTTTATTGAAGTGTAACATACATGTGGAAAACTAGCCTCTTAAATGAACTTTAAAAGGTGGGCATTCATCCTCAGGTTGCAAAATAGTGGTGTGTCATAAAATCATAGGCTTTTAGCTGGGGAGAACCTTTATAACCTCTGTTAAAGCTTACCCCAAGCCTCTGCAAACCATCATCATCATGTTCACTTCAAATGTGAACCTTCTGTTTTCAGAAGCACCTTGGTCCCCCTGCCTCCCCACAGTATCTCAGACCAAAAGTCTACTTTGTAGTGAGCTTATGTAATTTCTACTCTTGGAGACCACTCAGAGTGACTTCTCTCCAAATAAATATGATCTCCTAGGTCTTACCTAGGTTGTAGGCCAGCCAGCCATTTCCATAGTCATTCCTCCCGTCACTACTCCCCATAGAAGATGGCACCCAGAAATGCCCTCTGTTCACACCTGACCTGAGCAGGGCCTCATATAAGCTGGGCAGTCATTAGACTCTATACTTGTGTGGTTTCTTCCCCAACAATACAGAATCTTACGGGATTGGACAGAGGCCATTGCTGGATTAAGGGTTAAAACCTGAAGAAGCTCTGAAGCTAGTGCAGTCACTTGTCAGTATCTGCATTAACTGAAGAAATGGTGGAATCTGCAGCCATGCTCATTTCTGGCTTTGGTAGCATGAGAGACAGCTTTATCTAGGGTAGGGAGTAGCACATGGTACTGAGGCCAGGCTCAGCCACAAGGCAAGCCCAGATTAAATCATGGCTCTGCTCCTTACTGATTGTGTGACTCTATGAAATTTACTTCTCTGAGCCCCCATTTGTTATCTTTAAATTGGAGAAGATAGCTACTACCTAACATTGTGGGATGTAGCTCCTGCTGTGATTGTTATTAGGGCAGGAAATGGTGCTCACCATCTATAGCCTGCTGAGTTGAAAGGAGCTTTGGAACACCTCAGCACTGATGTCTACCTGGAACATAGTCTTATGGGTGAAAAATGGGACAAGCAGGGGACTAAAGACAGAATCCTGAGGGCAGGACCAGCAAGGAGGCCACCAGACAGTATGACAGAAAGCCGGGAAAAGATGTGGTTGGCATATCCCAGCAATACCAAAAGAAGCAAAGGTAGAACAGCACAGAGCCTGGCAGCTAGGATGTTGCTTGACCTTAGCACAGTAGTTTCTGTGAGTGATAGGACTAGAAACCAGGTTACTGTGACATAGAGAGTTGAGTGTTAATAGCAACCACTTCTTAGTGAGGGCAAGTAAGGGGGCATTTACTCTTTAATCTGTAGTTTCCATGTTCTTTAACTTTTAGCCAAAAAAAAAGATGGGAGGGTAAATATATTGTGTGGTAGTATTTTTCATGAAAAAACAGGAAGTATAGTGTTTGGAAATATCTATGAATGAAGGACAAAAAGCTAGTAGAGCTGAGAGCAGTGGCGTTGGTCAACACTTACTAGCGGTCTAGGCCCAACTGTGCATGCCTTGTGCACCATCATGATGGGCACTTCTGTGACTCTGTCTCCAGGTAGGAATCCAGTCCAGAAAGAAAGATTGCAGCAGGTATATATGGGAGGCCATGCCCAGGCCTGAGTCTAAGCTCTCAGCTTATAACTACAGTGCCCTGCTGCCTCCAAAAAGAAGAAAAGCAAGTGCCCAAAGAGGAGGGTGAGGTGGGACCCAGTTCAGTAGATTATAAAAGAAGGGACACTTGGGACACCTGAGTGGCTCAGCAGTTGAACGTCTGACTTCCACTAGGGCTGTGATCCCAGAGTCCGGGATTGAGTCCCACATTGGGCTCCTTGAGGGGAGCCTGCTTCTCCCCCTGCCTGTGTCTGACTCCCTCTGTGTGTCTGAGGAATAAATAAATAAAATATTTTTTAAAAAGCGGGGGGTGGGGGGAGCACTCATTCCACAGCTTTGTGGATGCAGATGAATGGGTAGTGATGAAGAGGCGGTACTGGGAGTCAGAAGAGCTTCTGTTTGAGCTGAAGTCACAGTTGCTGGAACTGAGGGTGGAGTAGGGTAGAAACAGAAAACAGTTTGGAGTATTCTGACTCCAACAAGCTTACATTTCTGTGGACTGGGAGTCTATGGAACATGAAAGCCAAATGTGCAAAGCAGCCCCTCAGGTAACATAGCCCCAGCTGAGGGGCAAGGTCACACTTTGGCCCTTTTTCTCTGTCCTCCACCGCAGCCCAGGGGTGAGGAGTGAAAGCTGGAGAGTTGTGTTACAGCTCTGTCGGGGTTCTGCAGGGCTGGGGTGGCAAAAAAAAAAAGACGGGAGCTGAGAATGCCATGGGGGCTGTTGGCAGGAGAGAGATGCATCTGCCAGATTGTGTGGAATTTGCAGGATAGAGAAGGACGTCAGGCCAGAAGGAGCCCCACAAACAAGGAGAACATGGACAGTCAAGGGATAGGAGATCCAGCACGTCTAACTACAGGGATGGTAGAAGCAAGGGAATGACAGGAGACTGTGGTCTGAAAGTGAGGCCTTTCAGAGGAAAAGCAGTTCTGGGCAGTAACGGGTTCTTACGTGCAGCCTTGGAAATGGGATGTGGACGTATAGTAGAAGTAAAGCCTGTTAGCAACAGTGAGGCCCCAGAGCTACAGGTCTGTGGTCCCTTACGTAACTCTCTGGAAGCTTCATGTGTTTGGGAATTAGAATTCTGGGAAGTTCATGCACCATATGATTCATAAAACTAACGTCAGTTCGCCTTAAGTTGTACCACCAAGAGTTTAGGCCTCAAGTTTTATTTCTTCTTTTTTTTTTTTTTTAATGATTTTATTTATTCGTTTGACAGAAAGCACAAGTAGGCAGAGTGGCAGCAAGAGGGAGAAGCAGGCTCCCCAATGAGCAGGGAGCCCGATACAAGGCTTAATCCCAGGACCCTCGGGCCATGGCCTGAGTCAAAGGTAGACATTTAACCATCTGAGCCACCCCAGGCATCCCTTGAGTTTTGTTTCTAAATGAGTTAAGGAGAAAAACTCAGAGAGCTTTTTGGATTTCAGAGGTACTGATGATTAACCTGATCCAGGCAAGGCCCGGAGCCCGGACGATAGAAGATTGAGAATCAGGGGAAGTCCATGAGGCTGGTGCCAGGCTCCTCAGGGGAAGACTAGAAGACATGCAGGGTACAGTAGTGAGGCCAGACTGTGTGCAGGAACAGTATATATGCAGTTGTCACAGATGTAGAGGGGTCTAGGTGCATAGATCTGATCTGCCTTCCAGGCTATTTGCAAGGAAACAGACAAACTAGATTCAGAGCTAACATTATAAAATCTACCTAACCTCACCTCCCTCCAAAAGCAGGGCATCTGCCAAGTATTGGTGAAGCCTGAGGCTTGGTTGAGAAACTTTCCACTCCCTCTTCCACTACTATATATTGTCCCACAGGCAAAGGTAACCAGTCCTTAGAATAAATCTAACTTGATTTGCCCAGTACGGGTGGAGAAGTGGACCTGAGGGAGCCCAGAGTAAAGCTAGTATCAGCACAAGGGGAGCAGTTGGCAGTGTTTGCTACCCGAAGTTGTAGTGCGGGGACCAGCAATAATGACATCACCCGGGGCCTATAAATGGAGAATCATGGTCCCCAGCCCAGACTGCTGAATCAGACTCTGCATTCAACAAGGTGCACAGGTGATTGGGATAACCTCTGTTAACCCACTAGTGAATATAACCAGGGAATGCCCTTGGGAGGTGGGCACCAGTGTGGTCCCGCTGGTGGTTTTTAGGCAGACAAGGAATTGCCCTTAAAAGGAGTGGAGAAAAAAGCCTAGACAGGACAGAAACTGTCCTCTCCCAACATTAAATTGTAGTTAAGTGTGCCTTTGATTATCTGTGATACTTGGTTTCTAGAATAAACAAATCCAAAATTAATCCAGTGCAGTAATTTTATAAAAACCCAACCTAATTGAATTCGGTGTACTAGAAGTTGTGTTAGTGCAGCCTTTTTTTTTCCCTCCCTATTCCTGGATACCTTATTGGTTCTGCTTACTATCACAAATGGTATGTACAACCTTATAAAGGTACAAGAAAAGCTGGAGCAAAAAGAGCATGGGTGTCCTTACAGATTCATTATTAATTCCTTGCCTGGGTTAGAAGTAAAATTATTCCATTTAATAAGGACTTCTTTTCTAATTTGTATTTAGCTAAACAAGTATCTTCACAATGTAAGCACAGAACCTAGACAAAATAATATTACTGTAAAACTTTGAAAACAGTATTTGCTTTAGCTTAAAGAACTCCTGAAGAGTTTTTTTCATATGCATTATTTATATGTTTTAATTTAACATACTCCTATAAAGTTACTATTTAGGGAAGTAACTTTGCATGACCAGTACTAACCCAAGTAAATTGTGTATGGGTCTGTATTATTTATTTGCCTCATTTAGACCATTTCAGCAGCCAAAACGTGAGGAGGAAGACAAATTTCTGCTAAAATTAGTGCTTCTCTAGACATTCTAGTCAGGTGTTATAGTTGATACTACATGGCCTGCCTGAGGTTCACTGCTGCCAGGGACTGCACATATTCAGAGAAACCATTTTGCTGGTAATTGAAACTTTCCTAAAGCAATTATTTTGGGTAGAAGTTAATGAAGTGACTTCAAGTAGGAGAGCCAAAGTAGCTTGCCCAAACTAGTTAATTACAAATTCATGTATTCAGTACTTAGGGAAGACAAAAAGTAAATGAGTACGATATAGTCTTTAAATTTATAATTCATACTTTGCCTACTTAAAATAATTGGAGGTGGCTTAAATTATTAAAGCATGTGTAAAGCAGTGAATAAAATACAAAAAAGAGTTTTTGATGTTTTTATCTTTTGCTTTTAATTATGGTCCTCTCTCCTCAGAAACCTAGAAAACTTAGTTGTTACCATTAAGTGTTAAATTGAGCAGCATAGTTCCAGGCAGCAGGGCCAAAGTAAAACATTGTTATATAGTTCTCATGTAAGAAATGGAAGCCTGAGAATTCATCTGAAAAGAAAAAAAAAAAACAGACTTTGCTCACGTTGAATTCCAGTTTCAATCTGAGGACACCGATTTTTTTTTTTTAAGATTTTATTTACTCATTCATGATAGAGAGAGAGAGAGAGAGAGAGAGAGAGGCAGAGACACAGGCAGAGGGAGAAGCAGGCCCCACGGAGGGAGCCTGACGCAGGACTCCATCCCGGGACTCCAGGATCGCGCGCCAGACCAAAGGCAGGTGCCAAACTGCTAAGCCACCCAGGGATCTGAGGACACTGATTAACAGAATGGGCATTGTGTCTTTATTGGAGAGAGTATGGGAATGTTCTTCACATAGATGCTTTATGTTGGTGTTATAACATTAAATCAATCATAACCCCTCCTCTATATCATGCCTCTTAGATGTACAGTCAGCCTCACCCACATGCACAACAGTCGTGGTGACTACAGAATATAGTCAGCTCATATTTGGATTATTTGATGAGGCTCAGAACTTCACTGTTGAGTAAAGATGTCAGATCTGTAAGATGCACATGGTACTCTGTCACAAATATTTAGCAGCCTGCCTGTGTTCTTGTATACACACAGGTCAGCCCTAAAGTACCCTGCAGACAGGGACAAATGGCTTTTGCCAATGAAGAGTTTTGTATCCACTCAATTATTAGAAAAAATAATACTTGGTTAGGCTTTAAAGCAATGAAGAAACTGTTTCATTCTGACCATTTTTATGAGCAAGCATAATAACCACCAACTGGACATAATTTAGTCAACAGTACAATATCAAAACCCCAGATACAGGCATGCCTCATCTTACTGTGCCTAGCTTTATTGCCATTCACCAGATAACTGCAGTTTCTTACAGCTTGTGGCAATCCTACACTAAGCAAGTATATTGGCAGCATTTTTCCAATAGCATTTGCTCACTTCATGTCTCTGTGTCACATTTTGGCAATCCTCTCAATATTTCAAACTTTTTCATTATTAAACTTATTTGGTTATCTGTGTTCAGTGATTATAACTCCCTGAAAGCTCAGATGATGCTTAACATTTTAGCAGTAAAGTATTTTTTAAGTACATACATTTGGGGTTTCATTAGATACAATGCTATTGCATACTTAATAGATGACAATATATTGTAAAGATAACTTTCATATGTACTAGGAAACCAGAAAATTAATTTGACTCCTTTTATTGTGGTGGTCTGGAACCAAACCTGCAATATTTCCAGTATGCCTGTACTGATGCTGATCTAGTCAAGATACAGAACATTTATATCTCCGTAATGATCCCTTATGTGTCCTTTCTCACCACACCCACTTCCCTCCCACTCCTATCCCTTCCTTAACCCCTGGCAACCATTAATATCCACTTCTATAATACTATAATATGTCATTTCGAGAATGTTCTATACATGGAATCATGCGGTTTACTATGAAGACCAACTTTGGATTCAAATCTTGATATGTTACTCATAAAAGAGTGAGGTGGGTTAAGCTTCCAGACTTGGCGTGTGGAAGCTCAGAGCAGGTCACAGTGTAGGCATATTTCAGTGTTTAGAAAGGCACAAAACCAACTTGTACAGCTTGGTAGACATTGGCTGCACACCTGCTATGTGCTGGGTACCACGTAAAGTGCTGAGGATGGAGAGATGAGTAAGGTTGATCGCTGCCCTTCAGGTGCTTAAACTATATGAGGAATAGGGCAGAGGGGGTAAATGCTGCCCACAGCAGGTCAGGTAGCATCCTCAATCAAGAGTCCACTTGGTGATGGTAACAGTAGGCAGACAGAGGGTGAGTGGCATCAGGGACCGTTCATCCAAACCGTGGTGTGAAGCCTGAGGACCCTGTCACTCACATTGGGTATGTCCCTTGCCCAGTGCTGGAAACATTGTTTTTCTCAGCTGTATCTCCCTTCAGTTTGTAAAGTCTTTATTTAGATGGGTTAATTTTTATATATATTATGCACCAGTTAAGACATGGTTCCCTTAAGACAGGTGATACCTGTGTCCTCCACTGTGTATCGAGGTAATAATTTATCGTAGAGAGGGCAGTTTCCCTCTCACTTCTGATTCCCACTTCCCAGTCCCCTCCTAGCAAAACATTTTAGACTCTCCTTTCCCCAAAGCCCAATCTTTCCACTGGGAACCAATCCCCGAGGAATAGAAGAGATCATTGGGAACAAGCTTTCCTGAGAAATAAGCTTCTTACCCCACTGTATGAAGTGGCAAGAGGAAGGCAAAGGCCACCCCTGTACGTGCAGTCTTTCAGGGCACATAGGCCTGTCATCAGGCTGATCCAGTCCAAATTATTATTAGTCCTTTGATGAAAGCATGCTCTCTCCCTTCCCACCAACATTTGAAATTGGAAACCGAAGCAGCCGAAGAAACCATCCAGGACAATGAGGTAGCTGCTAGCCTGAGCCATTGGATTGACACTGTAGTGATTGTGTTGATTTATGACTACTGATTCTCAGCCTAGTTATACAGTAGAATCAGTTGAGAAGCTTCTTAGAAATTACCCACACCACGTCCCACACAGCACTGCTTAATCAGAATCTCAGGGTGGAGCCCAAACAAAGCAATATTTGTTAAAAGCTCCTTAGGCTAGTCTAAAGTGCAGGAGATTAAGAATGATTGTTACAGACTAAGATTCCAGAAGATGTTTTTAGGATATTTAACTCAGTTTTGAGCATAGATTTGAATTGCTTATGTCAATTTAATTAAAGTGTTCCCCCAGGGATAATACAAAGGAGGAAGAGAAGTTCCAAGGGCAGATCTCTTTAGGGACACCAGCAAAGATGAATCCAGCAAAAAAGTTGCCAAAAGAATTACAGTACCAGAAAAGGATAATAATGTGTGGTCTGGCAGGAGTGGGAAGAGAGATAATCCAGTGTCCAATTGAACTTGCAGAATGAGGAGTACTAGAGGTCATTGATAGGACAGTTAAAGCATTATTGTTAACCTTTTCAAAATCCCATTCATTAAGATGCTAGGGACAGAAGTCCAAGTGCAGGATATTAAGAAATTAATAAAAGATGGGGATTTGGAGATAAAAAGCATCTGTCAGAAGTAAGCTTTTTTACCCAAATTTTCAACTATTGGTTTGTTAAGTGTTTTTCTCCTTTGTGTATCCGTATCTTCAAAATTTGAGCCAGTTTAAACAATCACGTCTAGCACTTTCCTATTTAATTAAGCAGGTTTTGGGTTATTGTAGATACAGATTATTTATACAAATAATGCCCCTCACCCAGTGAACCATAAGCATGACAGAATTGTATAATTGCAGGTGAGAAATTCCTCGCATGGGGGATTGCTGGATTGCTGTCAGTCACTTGGGAAAGTTTGCAGTACTCTCAGTACTGTTGAACTCAGTCTGAGAAATCCGGGGTCTCATGGGGCCGGGGCCAGAGCCAGACAGGCTCCTTCCCGTTTGGCATGGCAGAAGTAGATCAGGAGCTGTTATAATTAAACCAAATGGCCAGTCTTCTGCTAAGACAAAGGCTTCTCAAGTTTTGAGACATAATGTCCTAGTTATGGTTTCAAATTTATTACCTCCTGGAATCGGTGTGAAAGTAAATGACAAAATGACATTCCTAAAAGTCAGAGCTTTACCTATTCTTTTTCTAGATCAGGCCCAGCAGAGGTTTTCTGCGAAGGGCCAGACAGTAAATATGTGAAGCTTGGTGCACCAACTCTCTCTGTCATATATTGTTTCTTTTTTTCGATCACTTAAAAATGAAAAAAACCATTCTCACCTCACAAGCCATACAAAACGGGCCACAGGTCAGATCTTGTCTATGGGCCATAGTTTGCCAGCACCTCTTCTAGAAAGTTTGTGTTTCTGGCAACATTAACATTAACCATGTAATGTTAACCATAACATTAACATTAACCTAATGTTTCATTAGGATTTAAATAACTTGTTTAAGCTATCATTATCAAAAGGATGTGATTTTTAAATGACATATATAGAACGGGTTAGACTTTGACTTATGTAGCATCTGCAGGCTTTAACCTGCCTACCTGCCAGGTGATTCCACAGATTCTGGGGATTTCTCTTCCACTGTAATGCAGCTAGCTCAGTGAGGGCAAGGATTATGTTATTGGTGCTACAGATGTATTCCCAGGACATGGAGCACTGCCTGGGAAATAGTGGGCACTCAAATATGTCGTGGGTTGGTTTCTCATTTGTCTTAGGAACATCCACATCTTTTTAAAATACTAGGCTCTCTATAGCTCTGTTTCAGTCTGTCCATATAGAATATTCTCTGGTGTGTTCATGTGGTAGGCACTGCTCTGAAGGCTTTATGCAATTCCTCATTTCAACCCTATAAGGTGTTGTGTCTCCTAGCTTACAGATGGGAGGCCAAGATCACACATCTGGTTAGGGAGAGCCAGGATTTGGACTCTGCCATCATGGCTCTGCCACTGGACCTCTTAGCACCCCTCAAATGATGCACATGTGCTGCTCATCCTGTGTCCCTTTCAGGCTTCCATCTCCAAACAGATTTGAAAAGATCTCTGGTTTTCACTTCAGTGATTTTTCAAAGCTACTACATCATCCTCAGGGGTATAAAAAGTATTCTAAGACAGACGTAGATTTGTCAAAACTACTAAGTTTGCCAAAAATCATTGAACTGTACACTCAAAGTGCGTTATCTTATTGTACATAAATTATGCCTCAATAAAACTGATTTTTACAAATATTCTAATCAAAAAGTCAAACATGATTTGGAAAGCTTTAATTAAAGAAATAAGGTAGAGAAAGAAACCTTTGTTAATGAGAAAGAATTCAGCCTGTTGGAGAAAAGTTAGAAGGGCCATATTCACTGAGCTATTTGAAAATCAAGAAGTTACTTTACTTTGATTCTCATCCCCAGGGAAAGGAAAACCTCTTCAGCGCAAGGTGAAACCACCTAAGAAGCAAGAGGAAAAGGAGAAGAAGGGAAAGGGAAAGCCACAGGAAGATGATCTAAAAGACTCCTTGGCTGATGACGACAGCTCCTCCACCACCACAGAGACCTCCAACCCAGACACAGAGCCTCTCCTCAAGGAGGTATCAACAAATGAGAGAAGAGAGTGTCTCTTGCAGTGCCCAAGACCCTGTCTCATAGATTGGGCTTTTTTGTTGTTGTTCAGTATTTTATTTCAGTTCAGTTTGCCAACATATAGTATAACACCCAGTGCTCATCTCATCAAATGCTCTCCTTAGTACCCGTCACCCAGTCACCGTCTCCCTCCCATCTTTCTCCCCTCCCTTTGTTTGTTTCCCAGAATTAGGAGTCTCTCATGGTTTGTATTCTCCTCTCATTTTTCCCTGTACAGTTTTCCTCCTTTCCCTATGGTCCCTTTCACTATTTCTTATATTCCACATATGAGTGAAACCATATGTAGATCAGGCTTTTTAATACAGAATGAACCTTTCATCCTTAACATAGGCACATGTTCTGGGGACTGCTTCTCCATGTGCACAGGTATGCCCAGTCACTGTCTTGCTGGAAGCAATCAC
The DNA here is from genome assembly GCF_018345385.1 of Vulpes lagopus. Lineage (NCBI taxonomy): Eukaryota > Metazoa > Chordata > Mammalia > Carnivora > Canidae > Vulpes > Vulpes lagopus. Next base: position 28,687,836 of record NC_054828.1, read on the forward strand.
AACCCCCAGGATGGAGATCTTAATTGCTCCCAGGCAAGAACATTGGCAAGCATGTTGATCAAGTAAAATAGAGATTGCAAACACTGCTTGAAAGTTAGGGACTGTCTGGAATAGAAACTTCTCTGGCTCATGAAATTGGTTTCAAATTTTAAGTATCACAAGAGAATGAGAAGGAACTAGACCATTTTAATTATATTAGACTTTTCCTGTCTTTATCACTGCTGGTATGGCAGGCTTCAGTAGCAGCTCACTCCTCCCACAGTTAGGGCAGTGACTATCCTGGAGAAGAAGGTGGCCCAGGGAAAGACCCAAGGCTTTAGTGGTCACCCGGAACTGGGGACCCAGCTTAGTGCACATCACCACTTATCAAGAAAGCTGCCTCCCGAACATAAAGACTCCTAACTCTGGGAAACGAACTAGGGGTGGTGGAAGGGGAGGAGGGAAGGAGGATGGGTGACAGGCACTGAGGGGGGCACTTGACGGGTGTTATTCTGTATGTTGGCAAATTGAACACCAATAAAAAATAAATTTATTATTTAAAAAAAAACTGCCTCCCTTCTCAAAGTCCTCAGCAATCAGGGTGGCCACCAGTGTCAAATAATACTGCAAAATGCCTGGTATTTAGTGGCATTAGGTAAATGGAAGGTAAAGTTACTTTTGGGAACAGGTCTGAGACTGTGAATTATGAAGACTGTGAGTTATGAGTGCTATGCGGAAAAGTGAGGGCATAATTCTATTTTGACATTTTTATTTTTAGATAACTATATTCCAAATTTAATATGATCCTAATATAGCCTTTAATATTACAGGCCCGAATTTCTTTTTCAGTTTTAATCTAGTGACCTAAGGAATCATTTCTTAAAGATATCTAACAGTGTCATCTGCATATGTTAATTTTTTAATGAAATTTTTATGTGACTTATTTTTCTTGTCAACTCCATTTTCCTTTGCATCCTTCATATTTGGTTGGGTGCTCTGTCTGCCCTTGGTACAGTGCGTAGTCCTGGAGTTCTGTACTATATTTTTTCTAACAGATTCCTTCAGAGAAGCAGAATGCCATCTGCTCGTCTTCGAGGGGAATCCCAATGGGTTCAATGATACGAATAAGCATTTGGAAAGCATTTTCAGGGCAGGCTTTCTTCAGAGTGTTTCCTCACTTCCTTTCCTGCCCTTCCAGCTTTTCTCATAATGCTTCTCTCCAGCTGACCCCCATCTGCCACCATTCTCTGCACACACTGGCATAATTCTTTCCTCTATTCATTTCCTCCTGATCCTCCCATCTCCTTCCCCACCATTTGTTTCTTATAGACACAGTGCCAACTCCGTGTGGCCTCCATGCCCACCATCCTCCCTTCTGATTGGTTTTTATTCCTCCTCCTCTTGCTTATAGTTTGTCTGGTTTTATTTCTTTGTGACTGATCTGTTTGACAGTTGTGTTTTCTTCCTAACAGATAACAGACTTGATAGGTCGCTTTCCCATAGATACCTTTTCCAACCTTCTACCTATTCATTCAAAAAGGAAGGCATATGTCGATTATTATACAGCCATTAAAAAAGGATGAGCTCCTGCTGCTTATGACAGCATGGATGGAGTAGGTTATGCTAGATTTAAAAAGTCAAACTGAGGGGATCCCTGGGTGGCGCAGCGGTTTGGCGCCTGCCTTTGGCCCAGGGCGTGATCCTGGAGACCCGGGATCGAATCCCACGTCAGGCTCCCGGTGCATGGAACCTGCTTCTCCCTCTGCCTGTGTCTCTGCCTCTCTCTCTCTCTCTCTCTGTGTGACTATCATAAATAAATAAAAATTAAAAAAAAAAAAAGTCAAACTGAGAAAGACAACCACCTGCTTTCACATGTGTGTAATCGAAAACACAAAACAAATGAGTAAATGAACAAAAAGCAGAATCATACCCACAAATACAGAGAACAAACTGGTGGTGACCAGAGGGAAAGAGATGGGGAGATGGGCAAAAATGGATGAGAGGGAGTGGGAGATACAGGCTTCCAATTGTGGAATGAATGAGTCACAGGGATGAAAGGCACAGCATAGGGAATATAGGCAATGATATCACAGTAGCATTGATTGGTGAGCAGTAGGAGCAACACTCAGGGTGAGCATAGCATAATGTATGGAGATGTTGAATCACTATGTTGTACCTTGAAACTTAAGCAACGTTTGTGTCAGCTATACTCAAAATCTTTTTTAATGCAAATTAAAATGAAAATAGATACTGAGCACTGGAGTGCCAGACGTTGTGCTTGGGAGACAGCTGAGGACAAAAAGGCATCTCCTTGTCCTCAAAGAGTTCATGGTATACAAAGTCCTTGTTGAGTCAAGTGTTCAAGAAATACTTCTTGAATAACTCAGAATAGTCTTAAAAGGTGTGTGGGCAAGAGGGTGTTTTAGCCCTTTTTCTGGTTATTTACTCCTGACAGCTAAGTAGATTGACCTGACATGACTTATTAAAACCCAGGTTGCCTTAATGACCATAAATGAAGCTGGGTAGCTTCTAATTTAACCTTGTGCCAGTAACTCCTCCTGTACCCCTGTACCCACAGCTGTGCCCTCTTGTTGAACATGTCCTTCCCCTGTCTGTCCCCCTGCTTAGTCTCAGGACATCCTTGCACACAGTGCTGCTCCAGCTATGTGTGATGAAGAACCAGGGTGTTTATTTCCAATCTGTCATATAGGTGGTTCTACCACACATGAGAAGTACACACCCATGCCACATGCAGTTCCCCAGTGAGGTCAGTAATACCTGAGTGGATCTTTGCCCTTTTTGGGAGACAGGCTCACTGGTCTCATGCTTGGATGCCACAACAGCAAGGAATTACTATAAACATGCGTAAGTGCGGTTTTGGTACTTACCCAGTCAAGGCCCAGAAACCGCAGTGGGCAGACCAGTGACACAGCATGGCTTTAAGGTGCAGCTCAGGTGTGGCCTTCTCAGTGTAGGCTCCACACTCAGGCCAGGTAAGACTCAGGCCCTCCTCTGCTCTGGTCATAGCCAGTGGACAGTTAGTTCCACACTGGGGTACAAGTTCATCTCCAACCATCCTATGCATCTCCCACCTGCTAGACTTCATAGTCCTCGGGGAGGGGCCTGGACCCCCATTGCGTAGCACCAAGTGGGTAACTAGTAAGCTGAGTGAGTGAATGAATAACTAAGCCCCTCTCATTGAGGGTGAATGGTTAGCATTAAACCCACCATAACACATAATCACAGTGTCATTTGTGAATGCGTCATGAACAGGTGTGAACACTTAGTGTTGCCTGCACTGTTTTCTTGCTCTGAATTTTACCTGTACTTAGGATTAGAAACATTCTCAGGACTGTATGATTTTATATTGTTTTCCAAGCTGACCTTTCTTATAAAAGAGCAAGGTCTTACCCCCCCCCCCCCCCGCCCCAGTGCTTAAAAATGAAGGCTATCAATATGCTGCTGCCACGGCCACCACCCACCCCAGGCAGTTACAAGTATAAATAAAATAACATTTGTTATAATTCAGGCTCACCGAAACTTAATAATCAAAGGCTAGAAAATTGACAGAACCACAATAAAGATAGAAAGGAGTTTATTGTTTTTACACATAAAACATTTATCTGCTACATCTTTGGTTTTGTGTTTCTGCCTTCATGTAAGACTATGTCACTCATTTTTATTAATCCTTCTCAGCAATTAAGTGTACCTCTTTTACAGGATACAGAAAAGCAAAAGGGAAAACAAGCCATGCCTGAAAAACATGAAAATGAAATGTCTCAAGTGAAGCAAAAAAGCAAAAAACTCTTAAATGTTAAGAAAGAAATCCCAACAGATGTGAAACCCAGGTAAGAAAAATTCATGTATGTGGAGAAATAAGGTATACATAAGACATTACGGTGAAATTGGGTCATGTTTTTGTGGGTGGGTTGGTTATTATGGGGTTTCTGCAACAAAAGCCACGACTGCACTGTATTACTCTCAGGTTTTTTCTAATGCCAGTGTTGATAGGGGACCACATGCTTCTGATGTCAGACATGTAAAAGGCAGAGTTAATGACTTGTTATGAAAATTTAGGTTAGTAATTTGTTCCCAGGCAGAGAGCCATTTCAGTTCTGTACAAAGGTGACCTTGATAGTTTAACCACAGGTAGGAGTATAATTTTTCTCAAAAAGAGCTATGATCTTTTCACTAACCCAGAGCTGCAATTGGATTCTAGAACTTCTAGAAATAATTTATTCTTACCTTAAAAATGTTCAGGGCAGGGGCACCTGGGTGGTTCAGTCAGTCAAGCTGACTCTCGATTTTAGCTCAGATCATGATTTCAGGGTCCTGGGATTGAGTCCCAAATCAGACTCCTTGCCCAGCAGAAAGTCTGCTGGAGATTCTATCTCTCCTTCTGCCCTTCCCCCTCCTTTCTATCTCTCTTTCATTTAAAAAAAAAAATGCTCAGGATAGATATCCCCTATCAGATAAGAATTAAGTAGGAAATAACTCCATTCTAGTCACCATGGAACAGGATTCTGGTGGACCCCACAGGGAAGGCTTGCTCCAGAACGTTTCTTAAGTAAATGAAGCGGTTGAATTATTGGGTCATTAACTAAGGCTACATCATACTTTCATTAAACCTTAGATCTCCCAAATAAGCTAATTTTAGTTTTAACAATGTTCATGCCCTTCATAGTTGATCAGCATAGAAGCTGACATTCACCTTGTGTGGTAAGTGAGCATTGACCTAGGAATTTGAAGAAATTGGGTATAAATTACTAAAGGAGAGCATTGTTATCATTAGACTTGGCCTTATATTTTTGGAAGGCCTATTAAATACTCTAATTCTGGGAATAATAGGTGAGCTCTCCAGAAATACCAAGAAACTAGACTCTTTCCCTAGATAGCTTAACTCAGGCATGGGCAGTCTCTTCCATAGAACCAGAAGCTAATAAGAAATTAGGTGTTAACTCTAGTGAAATGAAATCTCAATCCTGAATTTATGAAATAATATAGCATATGGCAGTCATTAATTACTAACAGAATATTTATACCTAAAATTCACTCTTATGTGCAGATTGTTATTTGAGTGATCCAGTCCCACAGTTTGTTGAGAATAGTCTGACCCAGCTGGAAGCAATGTCAAATGGAGTAATGGTTGACACACTTGGATCTCTCTTGAGAACAATCAACCTGCAGCACTAATTAGTGCTAACAACATTCTGGTACCCCAGGACAGGAATAATACTCTAATGATAGGGATTATTCTTCTAGACCTTTTTTAGACTTAGGTGATTGATCAGATATTCCTAAGATTATGAGGCTAAAAAATACAAATTATGAAACACCCTAGTTTTCATGGAGATCTTGTAAGAATAGACAATCATGCTGTAATTCTTACCACAAATTTAAAAACCAAGCTTCTAAAAATGATCAGAACAAAACCATTCCATAGCTGATTTTTCCCAAATCTTCTTGATTAGCCTTGATGCCTGAGCTGTCAGACATAATTTTTTTAAACAGTTTGTACGTGTTAATTCTTACCTTCATCCCTCTTCCACTCTGACTTCTGTTATATTACAAATTTTTATGAAATTGACCATTAGCAGAATTACCATAGCAAAACCATTCCACGGGTGACTTTTGCCCATTCTGCACTATGTGTATTAGCCTTGATGCCTGAGCTCAGAGATATAGTATTTTTCATACAAATACAACATGTTAATTTTACCCTCATCCCTCTTCCTCTGACTTCTACTGTATTCTGATTTTTTTTATAAAACAAGTTGACTTAGCAGATTTGATTTTGAAAATTTTATAAGAGATTTCACTTGCATGCCACTAACTTTGTAAAGATTTCAAGTTCTCTGGTAAAGAAAAGGCTACAGTAGCCATTTCTCTGGCTCTCTGTCAAGGGATGGTTACAAGGATAACTCATGACTTCCTGCTACATAGTTAAGAGAAAAATCATTACCAGCAAGACAGTTTAAGTAATGTTTCTGAATTAATCTTTTTAAATTGTCTTTTGTAACTGGAGAAATCCATATGCAACCTTACCCTTCTAATTTCCTTAATCTAATGTCTTCAAACTCACCAATCTTGTTTTACATTTTTCCAAACTCAAGGAAGTATTAAGTAATAAAAGTATTAAGAGTCAGAATTCATTAGTTCATCACTTAAATATGGAGTTAAACAAAGACTGGGTTTGGTGGTTTTTTTTTTTTTTTTTAATAACCAAAAATGTGGCCTCTCCAAATAGAGCCATTCCCTGTATACACTGAGTTATGACAGTAAGGGTCTTGCTCTGTCACTCAGGTGAAATCACTACCAGTCCTAATATCAGTGATGCCCAAAACTCCTGTCACCTCAGAAGTACTGTCAGTATCTTACTCTGTGATTCTGCAATCTGAAAGGTATAGATGCACTCTTAAAAAGAGATACCATTAATAAGGCATATATGTATTATCACTTTCTTTTTAAAGCTTTATCTGATTGGGAATAAATGTTTCTTCTACATATCAGTTAGCCAAAATGTTGATATTCTAATATTAATAAAATCTGTGGACTTAGCTCACATTTGCTTTATCAAAAATTAGTCTTTAAATACTGTCTTTAAATTACTGGAGTATTATGTTATCTCTAAGCCAGAAGGCCGTATCCTGAAAGGTTGAGGAATTTGAATTAGTGTTCTTATAAATAGGAGGGTGATAAACCCAGAGCAGTGGTCATCATCTCTGCCACTGTAGCCACATCCTACCATACTCCTACAAGTTTACCTCAAAAAATCATTTCCTGGGAGTCGGGAGCAAAGTGTTGCAATAGCAGAGACCTAGCCAATCCATCTTGGCCAGCTTCGACTCCATAGAAGGGAATCGGCCTGGAGACTTCCAGAAGACTGTATTTTAGGTCCAAGATGCCAGGGAATGAGAGTTCCATCTCAGGCACAGAAAGGACTCTGTGGAACTGGGCCTGGTTTAGGATAGCAACTATCCTTCTGTTTTCTTTATTTGTCAACATTTTACATGCTATATGGCTTAAAGGTAATAATCTAAAATGAAGGGGGAGAAAAGTTTTCTTAGAATAATTGGACTATCTACTATTCTGCTCTAACAGCGCATTCCACTTAGAGCCATGGGCGCCACATTTCACACACTGGCCTCCTGACCTGAGAGCACTGGGAAAGCTCTAGCCTTGGCTTTAGCTCTCTGCCTCCCCCTCCTTCCCCAGACGGGGGCATAGACTGCACATTACGTGAGCAAAAATAAAGCCTGGCATCTGAAACTTCCTTACACTTTTTCCCTTTTAGAAAGAATCATTTCAGTTAAGTAGGCTCTTAACCTATTTTATTCAAAAGCCTTTAAAGAAGGTTTTTTGATAAAGATCATCTAGCTTAATTTAGGCAAGTATGAATCAGCAAAAATAGGTATCTGGCACCTTTTTTCCTTAAAAGCCAACTAATTTTACAGTGGCATAGAGTTATGTTTGTATAAATAGCCCCCACCCCCACCCCCGTACTTATAAATGACTTAATTTAAAAATAACTCCCACATACCCACCTCTGCCACCACCACCAGAGGTGTCTGTTTCTGTTTCATGGGAGCCTTTGTTTTTTGGGTTTCTTTTTTAAGATGGAGTTTTTAAATAACACTGTCAGAAGTGGAAGGACATGGAAGATTTATAAAACTGTAGCATTAATATTCTTCCCGTAAACAGTAAATTTTTTCACACTGGTTTGTTAACTTACCAAAAATTCTACTTACTTGGGTTAACTGAGCCCTTTGGATTTTTGGTTAGCTCTTTTACTAATTCCAAATATAATACCTATTTATTTATTATAGAAAATTTGTAAAATACATAGAAACAAAAGAAAGAAAAGAAAATGACCTTTAACCTACTACCCTATAAATATTTGTAAATAGCCTATGTTAAAATGTATTTCTTTATACTATTAATAATATTTATATACTATCCTATAGTCTGGAAGGTTTGAAACATTCTGACCTTTGAGATCTAGTGTAGTAGACAGGCTGTCCCTGTCCCAGAACCTAGCAAACACTGTCTGCCTTCTAGGAATGAGAAGTGGAGTAGCAAGGTAGGAAGGTAATGCCGTGCATGAAGAAAGAACCTGAAGGATAGGCTGGGGGAAGCCAGAGGGGTGTGTTGGAGTCACACACCTGGGGCTTGGGGACAGAATAGGAAGTACTCTAAGGTAGAAAATGCCAGAGACACACCCACTTTAGAATATCTACATCAGCCAGTAAACTTTGTCAGATTTTTAATGAAAAGCAAGCTATCAGCTCAGCCTTGAACGGACAGCTTTCTGGCCATCACCAGGAGAATGGTAGAGATCACTGATGATTTTTGGAAGAATTCTCATAAGAGGCCCCCGGGTTCTCTCAGCTATGTCTCAGCCTTCTCGGGAAAATGCCCTTCTATGGACCACGTTAGCTTAGCTTCCATCAGGGGCCTTCTGAAGCCTATGACTTGATCTTGGTGGGTATTACAGAAGCAATTTTGTAAAGAATATCTTTATTCTTCCAGATAGTTACATTGCTCACACTGCTACCTCCTATAAGGTCATCTACCCATTTCTCCTAGAGATTGCTTCTCTTCCAGTGAATTTTTTTTTAAAGATTTTATTTATTTATTCATGAAAGACAGATTGAGACGGGAGAAGCAGGCTCCCTATAGGGAGCCTGATGTGGGACTTGATCCTAGGACCCAGGGATCACACTCTGAGCTGAAGGCAGATGCTCAACCACTGAGCCACCCAGGCGTTCCTCTCCCAGGGAATGTTAATATTTTCTTCAACAGGCTACGGAAACTTAAAATAGCCCAGCATGCCTCCCATTTTGCCTTGGACAGAAAGGTCAGAGCCAATTCTCTTCATACATGTTTATTATGTTAAGCTAACCTCTAAATCTTTTAGAATCATATGCACTCTAAATAAATAAAAAAGAATACTTAAATTTTTGCTCAGGGTTAACCTTGAGTTCAAGAATAAAGAAGAAAATCCATCTCTCCCTACTCACCCTAGAGCTTAGGCAAATCACTTACTTAATCCTGCTGCTCTGCAGTAGGCTAGTGAATTTTCATAGGTGACCCAGGATCTTAGCCCTGCTTCATTTCATGGTTTCTATGAGAAACATGTGCAGACCCTTTGACATTTTAAGTCTGAGACCTTTCAGAATCTCCACATTCAGGAATCCTGCTAGTAGTCCAAATGCTGGGAGAGACTCCTTAACAAGCAAAATGACTGTATTTAGCATCCCCCCAAACAGCAAGTCTGTGCTAAAGGTTTTACACATTATGTGAGGTGTGGGTACTCTAACTCATTCCATATTATCAAATAATGGACTTCCATTCATTGTAGCAAAGGATAAATCTGCAAGTGCTGTGTGTCTCCTGAACAGTCTTAGAAACGTTTGGAAAGCAGCAGTGTTAAATTAGGACCATGACTACATAGTGCCTGAGGAGGCCAGATTAGAGAAACATATACAGTGAAAATTGTAGCATCATCAATGACTTCTACTCTCTACTCCAAAATGAAGGCATACATCTGAATTTTCCACCCATGATTGTCTTCCAGTTCTTTAGAGCTCCCTTATACCCCCCCATTGGAAAGTAAACAGCGCAGAAATCTCCCAACCAAGATTCCTCTTCCAACTGCATTGACAAGTGGATCCAAATCACGAAATTCCCAGAAAACAAAAGGTATTTTCATTTGACTGTACAGATATTTCCATGATTCGTTCTATCAGTAACTAGTAGTTGTAAGTTACCAGTAATCAATTAGTAGCTATAAGAAGCTGCAGTGGTGTTCTCATACTCATTAGGAGGTTCATTGAGACAAGACCTGAAAGGAATTATCCTCCATTAATGATTTTTTTTTTCTCCTGATTTTTGTGCAGGTACAAATAAGTTAGTGGATAACAGGCCACCTGTCCTAGCAAAATTCCTCCCCAATAGTCAAGAACTAGGCAACACCAGTAGCTCAGAGGGTGAAAAAGACTCTCCACCACCAGAATGGGATTCCGTGCCAGTTCACAAACCCGGCAGCTGTAAGTATGGGGATTTAGAAACCACGTTGCCCTACTCTGGGCAGAAAAACCCCACACGGTGTGTTGCTTTGAAAGGAGGCCTGGCATCTGCAGTCTGCTGGAAGCTACTTCTACCAGCCAGCCAAAGCCCATTGTTCTGTCCTTTGTGAAACTGTCGTCGTTTTTTTGGCCTTTTCAGGAGTGTTTTACACCAGAAAACCAGCAGACAGTTCACACGAGGGCTCTTTATCCAGAGGTGGTAAACCACACTGCTTCCCAGTATACAAAATGGAAAGATCTGTCTGGAGCAGTGAATCATCCAAAGAAATACTTCTTTATGAAACTGTAGCCATTATTAGCTCCTCATACATTAACAGTGTAATAATTTTGTAAAAATTCAATCTTCCTTCAACTTGACACATCTTTTACATAAACAGCCTATGTGAGGGTTTCATTATTTTACTCACTAGGTTCTTGATCTTATTTGTCAAACTTGGCCTACCGTAAATCATGACAGTAGCACAGCCTACTAAAATAAGATAGAGGTCCTCACCCTAGATACTTAGGACCCAAAATAGAAGATAACAGAGACAACCCAAGGGAGGGGCCTAATTATAGGGATTTAGAGTCAAGAGTGGACCACCTTGAGGACTGATTCATGTGTTTAGAGTGAATTCACACTTAGTTTGTGCCAGAGGGAAAATCGAGGTTGAACAACAAGATTGTTTGGGGTCAAGGGGGATTTAAATGAAAGAGTGGGTGATGGAAGCCCTCAGTGAGTTGAATGAGGAAAAGAACTTGAAAACCCAAGTGCGGTATATACATTAAGCATGGTGCCTTTTACATATTCACTTATATAAATACACAGTGGACAGAGGCGCTGTGTTAAAATCTGTAGCCCCCTAATTGCTATGAGACCTCCTGGCACTTTTAATACTATTTTTTGCCTGAGGTTGAGGTATAAACCTAAATCCCTGATCATTCAAGAGGTCTTGAACAAATCTCCCAGTAGTCCCTGTGTCCAGGCTGAATGCTTTTTGTTAGATTCCCCTCTGAGGTTTCAACTGGACACTGGTCCTTGGCTTATACTTTGATTTGGGCAGTTTCACATTAAACAGACATCACCTCCATGGTGGGAGGTTTCCAGCACTGGGAATACAGCGTTCCCAGGGAGTGAGTTTCATAGAGTTGTTTGCAACCCAGTGACGTGAACATAAGCTCTGCTGGTGTGAGTAATACAATACATGGTGCAGGAAAGAGGGGACATGGCCTGGACACAGCCTTCAAGACAAGAGAGCTGGCTGTGACGGTGTTAACCACCTAGTGGTTCCTGAGGAGCATCACTCCTTTGGGATAGAGGAGAAAAAGATGACCAGATCCAACCCCATGTGAATTTGGCTCCACACCTCAGGAGGGGAGAAATGTGAGAAATGCTAGACAAATGGTCTGGAGAAGAAAATGTTTGGAAAACACAGTGCTGTGGGCCTCTGTTTCCTCCCCAGGCCCATCCAGGAAGGCCAGCTGATGCCTACCAAGAGAGCTCAGTGCCTCAGGGCAGAGCTCCCTATCATACAGCTGAATGGCTTTGCCACTGGAAAAAATGTATACTCACTCCAAAGCCCACCTCTGCATAATTATTTTGTGTTCAGCCAAGGAATACCTTACCTTGATCCCACAACCTATAACCTCTCTGCTCTCTCCACCAACCTTACTCAAAAGTTCTAGCAGGTCTTCATTATATACACATTATTGCTACATGAACCATTAAGAACCAAGACTGATTCTAATTCACTTCCCCTACCCTGCTTTCTCATCTTTTCTCCCTTTTCCACCCTTTGCTGATAATTGATCTGGCTGAGACCTAGCCTCCAAACTCTATTAGTACCACTTCACTTTCTAGGCTTCCCAGCAGGTTAAAGCATCTTCCATTCAGGGCTGTGCAAACCCACACCTCACTGGGAATCCATATATAGAGATCTCTCTACCCTCAGGCAGCACCCCTTATAGCATGGTATCCTGTATCCATTGGAGATACTGAGAAAATTCTCCTGGAACAATGTCATGACTTTAAAAGACAACAAATCCGAGGGGTTACTGAAAGGCAAATAGAAAGCCACAGAGGAAGTATATTGAGTCAACAAGTTCTCTAATTGCACATGCCCTGTGCTATTCTTGATCACCTCCTACCTTTCCCCCCATCTCTCTTCCTTCTTCAAACATTAGTCCATAAGGTCTTTTTCTGACTTTTCTTAACTTCTCCTATTTTGTTCCAACATTTATTAAGTGCTCTGCAGCTACTGGCCCAGTGAAACACATCCCACTAAAGGGCAGTTGTGAGGGGATGCCATGCACTCTCCCCCAGGATGAGCACTGGGGCCTACAAGCACACATGAGACAGCATGTGGCCTATTCCACTGTGGACAGTTCCTAACTCACTTGAGGACTGGGGGAAGATCAGAAATGATGACATACAAGAGGGGCTAGGGAAGGATCAGGACAGTTGTACAAATAACAACCCTACCATGTAGAGGTGATACCAGACCGACACACTGTGCTGTGGGTGGCTTCCAAGGCAGGCAAAAAGATGGATAGCTTTGAGCAGGACCCGTACAGAAGATGGCATTTGAGATGGGCCCTGAGCACAGGCAGCAAGTCCTCAGACAACAGAGCATATGTAAGGAAGGGATTATCCACATAATGAGGTGTGAGAATTGTGGAGAAGACAAGGACGTGAGTGAGGTGCCAGTACTGAGGAAAGTCAGAATCCTGGGGTAGGTACAAGATGGCACTGAGGATGGCGAATGAACAGATAGCCTGGGCTTCAACAGAAAGGGTGTTAAGTATGGCTGTGCCATAACTGATGCCTTGACATAACTGGGGAACATGCAGCTTTATCCAGGTTCTGAGCCCCTGGGGGTTTGGGGAGAATCACTGGTGTGGGAGAGAATCACAACGGAAGTGGAAACACCGTGCCGAGCGGGCTTCAGTTCTGGAAGTGAAACAGACCCTTCACAGAAAATGAGTAGAGCAGACCATCTTCACTGTAGACGGGGCTGGCATGGGGCATGAAGGGCCATCAGGAGGGGATGAGATGGAAATGTGCCAGGGCGGAAGAGCGAGCTGTGTTGGGCCGGGATGAGAAATGAGGAAGACAAGGCGGGGCAGGTGGGCCAGGATAACTGGGTAGATGTGCCACCTCACACACCAGGAGCCCATGGAGACTGAATTTGCAGAAGCCAGAGCTCCTCCTTTGCACAAACTCTTGTATCGCAGTAGCCGGAGCAGGATGCCACCATGCTGCACATGGTAGACATTCAAGAGGATGCCATTTTCTTAAAGAGATCATATGTGTTTCCTTTTAGTGAGTGCAAAATATTTCACGACAGAAGTTTTTTCTGTTTTAAAACTTTTTTTTTTTAATTTTTATTTATTTATGATAGTCACAGAGAGAGAGGCAGAGACATAGGCAGAGGGAGAAGCAGGCTCCATGCACCAGGAGCCCGACATGGGACTCGATCCTGGGTCCCCAGGATCGCGCCCTGGGCCAAAGGCAGGGGCCAAACCGCTGCACCACCCAGGGATCCCTGTTTTAAAACTTTCAAACACCTGTGTACACATTACCCTGCAGGGCAGCAGGACTCTCCTAGGAGCTTGGATCCTTGGAAAACAGCCTGGGGGTGGCAGCGCACCAGGGGTGCCCGTCCCATGCAGGGTAGGGTCGCATTGTAGGACTCTGGGGCGTTTCGCCTGCCACCCTGCACCTGCTGCAGGTGTGAGCCTGGGTGGAAGGACAGAGACTCTTTCCAGTTCCAAGCAGTGACATTACCTGGCTGTCCCTGAAGGACCTGGAAAAGCCGCCTTTGCAGCCTGAGGTGGGAGGAGCAGTCCAGGAGGGTCCTGCAGAGCACTGAGCAGAGAGCAGTCACATTGGGGACTCGGAAAGCCTCAGAGTGCAGAGACACACAGGACTTCCCTTTTTCCTTTCAAACCTTTAAACAGAACACATGTAAAAGCTTTTGTTTTTTTTATAGAAGCCCTTGAGTTCTGAATTGTATCAGAACATCAAAAGTAACTAATTTCAAGAGTAAAAATCAAAACGCTACATTGAGACCCTTTATATTTCATTTCCAGCTACCGACAGTCTTTATAAACTTTCTCTGCAAACCCTCAACGCAGACATTTTCTTAAAACAACGTCAGACCTCACCGACACCTGCCTCTCCCTCTCCCCCTGTTGCTCCTTGCCCGTTCTCGGCCCGGGGCAGCTACAGCAGCATCGTCAACAGCAGCTCCAGCAGGTGGGTCCCTGGCTGCTCCCCACTCTTCAGATGACTAAGTTCTGTAAATGCTTGTGCCCTCGGAGTGGAAACGCTCAGTGGCCACAGCCTGCTGCCCTGGCTTGCCTCTCGTGCCTGTCCTCTGCGGCGTTCTGCCCTTTGCAGGGGGAGGGGGGGCATGTGCAGTGTCCCATCCCAGCAGTGCATCATTTAACTTCGTAGAATTACATTCTAAATCAAGAGTCAGTAAGCATCCTAAGTAGTAAATGAAGATCTACAGATGCCTTGTGTATTGAGGAAGTGGCTTTACAGGACATTTATTTTTGACCTTCCGGCAGTGGAGCAGAGCGGTTACAAGGGCAGGGTCTGGTGCGAGACTGGCTGCCGCCAGAGGGGCTGCAGGAGGTGCCGTGCACATAGGAGCCTGCGACCACCCCTTGACTGTGCTCCTTGCTCCTCCCTGGAGACGCAGAGCCCCCACTGTGTTTGCCTAACTCAGTGTAACAATAACCTCAGTGGGAGAGAGGAGCCTGGAAGGAGTTCCCTCAGCACTATATGTCCGCCCCAGCGAGCCCGGCTGAGGTGCCATCACCCTCCCTGCTTTTGCACTGGGGAACCACAGGCCTGAACCCACAACAAGCCTGCCCAGTGTTTCTCTCTTGCCAAAGAGGCAGTGAGGACTGAGCTGGGGGCAGGCTGCCCTGCTCAGGGCCCTTACCGAACCAGGCCTCATACCAGGTCCTGACTAGTACTATAGTATTGGACAGGAGCCTTCAGCCCTGTCACCTGTTGTTGCCCACCAGCGAGCCCTTATTGTCCTCCTCGGCCCATGACTGGTGGCTCCCTATCTAGTGTTCTCTAAGATGAGAGCAGCCTTTCTAGTTGCTCATCCCTGCCCTTCTATTTTCACACCTTTCCCTGAAGTACCTTACATCCTCTAAAACTGATGGCACAGTCTTGGGTCTGAGAACATTTTACATGAGGCCAAGCCATGCTCTGGGGGCTGCCCTGGGCTGTTTCCAGGTTCCCATCCAAACCTGGGCCCAGCCACAGTGAGGGTACTGTGTGGGCTCCACCCTGTGGCAGCCACACCACCTAAGACAATTGCCGCCCCCCGCATGGGCCTCCACCATGGACTACAGAGGAATGACCCTTCTCTCTGCCTCTTCCTTCAAGTGACCCTAAAACCAAGCAGCCAAATGGAAGCAAACACAAATTGACAAAAGCAGCCTCACTCCCTGGCAAGAATGGCAACCCCACTTTTGCTGCAGTCACAGCCGGCTACGACAAAAGCCCAGGTGAGTGACTTGCTGTCAGACCTGTCACAGCTGGGCTTCGGGCATGGTGGAATTGTCTTTCATTGATTCAGAGTCCATTGTTACAGGTGGGAATGGCTTTGCTAAAGTTTCTTCAAACAAAACAGATTTTTCCAGCAGCCTTGGCATTTCACACACTCCTGTCGACAGCGATGGCTCAGACAGGTACAGTAGACCATTCTTAATCAAAAGAAAAATAAAAGTCAAGGTTAGGTTCTTCCATCCATAGGCGTATTTCCCCTAGATTAGAAGTAGGCCATCAAAGTGGTCGGTGCCTCTAGGAACTCTTATCTTTGGGGTGGAAGCAGAAAGCCTGGTTGCTGTGCTTCCACTGGTTGGCTTCCCCAACAGAGGGGCAGGTGTGTTTTCATCCTTCTTCATTAGCATGGTCTGTCATAAGAAAAGATGTGATCTGATAATTAGCGACAGGGAACAAAATGTGATTGAGAAGGAAATTATAGTACTAGACAGTGTATAGTAAATTAATTGGAGGTGACTCTTTCCTGACCCGAGCAACCCTCCCAGGCATACATGCACTTATTGCCTCGGTTCATTTTCCCAGATAAATAACAGTAACGGTTGTTAGTACAGCACCAATTTTACCTACCTTGTACTAAAAGGAATGAGTCCTAGATTTGAAGTTTTTAAATAAATCTTCCATTACCAAAAAATAAACATAAGAGAAAAACCATACCTGTTCTCTCTGCAAAACACTTGCTTTGAACCGGGCTCGCAGCTTCCGGGAGGCTAGGAGCGCAGGACCTCTCTGTGCCTGAATTCTTTGTAGCAGAGAAGCCATGTTCAGTTCTGCCTTTGTCTTTAATATCTGAGTGCCCCCAGTTGAAGCAGCGCCTGCTCTTTCTGAAGCCATGCGTAACAGGCCTGTTCCCACTAACCATTATGCATCTCTGTGTGTTGCATTTTCCTCCTGTAACATCCAGCTCGGGTTTGTGGAGTCCCGCCAGCAACCCCAGCAGCCCTGACTTCACACCCCTCAATTCGTTCTCGGCCTTTGGAAATTCTTTTAACCTAACTGGTGGTGAGTGTTTAACACTAGACCTATACTAATAAGCCTGTGGACAAAGAAGGAAGGAAGATGAGGCCTAGTTTTGTATGTGGAGAAACACATGAAATAGGAAAGCCCGTCATTTAGCAGGCGTTTCCCAGGTGCGTCTCCTTGTCCTTGGAGTCAGGCACCGAGAGACTGGAGGTATGCAGGCTGACTCTAGGGCAGCTGCCTGCTGCTCTCCCAGTCAGGTGCTTGAGAGCCCAGGCCTCCTCAGCCCCTGGGACAGTGGTCCATGAAGAGCGAGGCCCAGCAAGAAGTTGTCAGAAGGGTCTCCTCCCCCCTTCCCCCACCCCTGACCAGCCCAGGGGTCTGTTGGAGCCAGCTCAGGGCCGTGAGTGCCAGTTGGTTTGTGTTCCCCAGCATTTATTTAAGAACTTGAGAAAGCCTTCTGTGTCTGAGAGATGACTCCAGGCCATGCTGGGCTCCTTACTTGGTGTCTGGGATTAGAGGCAATAATGTGAACTTTGCATTAGATGCAGTCATGTCAAAGCTGGGGTGTTTGCACTTGATGCCATTCAGTGATGGGGCGGGTAAAGAGCTCAGATTGGGTGCCGCGTGCTTGGGTTCCGGGGACTGCCCCGGTGCCCCATTCCCCCAGGGTGTGGTGGGCTGATAGGCCAGGTGGGAGGCTCCGAGTGAGCAGTGGGGCCCAGGCGCCTCCGAGTGAATGCCCCGTTTTGTCCTAGGTGAGTGAACGTGGCACAGTAATACAGACTTGATGGTTTCCTCCCTTGCAGAGGTTTTCAGCAAACTCGGGTTATCTCGGTCATGCAATCAGGCCTCCCAAAGAGGCTGGAACGAGTTTAGCAGTGGCCCTTCCTACCTTTGGGACTCCCCAGCAACGGATCCCAGCCCTTCCTGGCCAGGCAGTTCCAGCTCCCCGACCCACACGGCCACAGTGAGTACTCGGGCCTTGGCCTCTCCTGCTCCCTCATCATTACTGCTGGTTTTGTCACTGTTACTCAGGCGACACTGACGCTGTTATAAAGACCAGACGGCAGTGTGGAAGGTGAAGGCTAGTTCTTTTAGGGTCCCCATTGCTGGGTCTTCGTATTCTTCCAGAGTGACCCAGCCCTATTACAGAGCTATTACGGTCCAGAAATTAGAGGAAGAACAAGTGAGCACCTGTGGCTGTGTCTCCTAGTTGAGGAGTCATCAGCCTCTTCCCAGCCTGCGAATCAGCCTGCACATGAGGCTGGGAGCCAGACGGCACTGAAGCCAGTGGGCTTCAGCCTCTCTGTCCTGTGGCCCCTCGGGCCCCCAAGAGCCAGCTGCTGGAAGGTTGCATTGAGTTTGCTTCTGGGAAACAACTCTGTCTTAGCTTGAGCTTTTCCAGTGTACCTTTGTTTGGTTTTCAACTAAATTTTTCTGTAAATATCATGTTCCAGAAAATATTCTTACCAAGATAATTCTTACCAAGATAATTACTGGTTTCAGCTCTCACCCCACTGTGATTCCTTCAGCATTCTCAGGAAAACTAAATTAGGCAGGCAGGGTTGAAAGCAGATATTTTACCTTCATATATTTCAAAGCTTGTCATCACTTGAAGTCATTCTGGCTTCAGTTTTAAAGAATGGTTAAGATGCTTCTAAAGCAGGGGTCAGTAAATACTGTAGGCTTTGCTGACCATACATTGCTGCTTTGCATCTGGTCACCTCTGCCACAGTAGCAAGAAGTAGCCAGACGGCACATCAGCAAGCTGCTGCAGCGTGTTCTAGCAAACCTTTTATTTGCAGAAACAGGCAGGGCTGGATCGGGCCCACTGACTGTAGTTTGTCAACTCTTCCTTAAGTTATCAGACCTGTCTGCTCAGACTCTGAGATAGCTGTATGTGAAAAACATTTGTTTCAAAGTAAGGTGAAAGAAACTATGGCCCAGCCCTGATTTGTAGCATAAGCTTCGCCAGCGTGCCACCTGCCTGCTCCATGCTGTGTATTTTCTGTCTTGTCAGTCGATCCTTGGCAACACCAGCAGCTTGTGGACCAGCACTCCGTTCAGCAGCTCGATCTGGTCCAGCAACCTGAACAGTACCCTGCCCTTCACCACTCCAGCCAGCACGCTGCCCAGCATTGGCCTCATGGGCACAGAGAACTCCTCTGCTTCCCATGCTCCCTCCACCTCTGGCCCAGCCGACGATTTGGGGCAGACCTACAACCCATGGCGGATATGGAGCCCCACAATCGGAAGAAGAAGCTCCGATCCTTGGTCTAATTCACACTTCCCTCATGAGAATTGAAATTAGGCAAAAAAAAAAAACAAAAAAAAACACACACACAAAGTGGGGGCCCTTCATCTAGATCATGATATGCCAGTTTTGAGACCTCTTTTTAAGGCTGTTACTGCTGTAGCTTCCCACTCCCCACCCTCCTCATCTTTGCAAAACAGATTCAAGCAGGGCAGGCTTGTACCACTCGCTTCTTTCAGATCTTTCTTGCAATTATGAGAATACGAGATTTGCTGTTGTGCTTTTAGGGAAAAGTCTGGACTCAGCCACAAACTCTAATAAGACCTGTACATCTGAAAAACCTTAACTGCTATCAAGTTTCTACCACCTGTCTTCTTCCATCCTTTATTTATCTGTATGAACACAAATTTGACATTTACAGCTAAGGAAATAATTTGAGTTGATTCAGAAGTCCTGGCATGTGACAATTTTATTAAATTACCAAGTTTGGTTTTTAATAATTTCGCAATATTATGCACCAAGATCTAATTTTAAAAATGTATGAGGACTTTGTGCTGAAAAATACAGAGTATTTTTTTAAAATAAGGCTGTCTTGGTTTAAAAGCAGAATACAGAAATGTAAGTCAACTTTAAGAACAGTGAATGAATGTAAAAACATTCGGTTGAGACCATATGCATTTTCTGTGCTGTTTGTACTTGAGGTATGTACCATTTGTATACCTGAATTTATTTTAAAGATAAACTGAAATGCACATAGCCAAGTCTTGGGATACAAGATTGAATGTGTATTTCTTAAAAATACAACTTTGTGTTGTACTTTGAAATAAATGATGCTTTTTTCAAAAGCCTTGAATAGTTGTGTGTCCCTTCTTTATGGCAAGATGAATTTACTTGGATCCTCTCACCCCAGAATATACCATTCTATCATTGCCTGTGCAGTTTGATTTATCATAGCTGGAACCTCCTGTGGTCTAACTAAATTCCATGTCTTTCCATGGTGGTCACCAAAGGTCCTTGAGAGAAAACAATTGACATGCCTAAAATGTATTCGTTTAAACAGAAGTGTGTTGACTCTTTCCCAATTTTAAAATACCCACAAATCCTCCTAATGGCACCTGTAGAAATAACACATACCAGGCAAGTTGGGTATGCCAAAATGCATCAACTTGGTTTAATCTTTCAGAAAGTCTTACCTGCTCCAATTTGCTTTTCTCTCTCACCTGCTTATTTGCAGTCTATTTTAAAGCCAGCCTCTGAACACTCAGCCTTGCTGGGTAACCAGGAGATGCTAAACATAAATGTTCTGAGGTCAATTACATCATTAAAAAAATCCAACCATCCTCAAGGTCAGACTGGTTTAGGTGAAATATACAAAATGAATTTGAGTCCGGCCTCTTCTCTGCTTTACACCAACACTCAGTAGAACCAGCCACATAGCTTTTCCAACCTGTATTTTGCCCCTCGGGGCACCAGATTCCTGTACAGTCAGAGCTCTGGTGCTCTGGACCCATCGCAGACCTGGACCTTACACAGTCTCACTCACAGGATCTCCTGTGTGCACTTGCAAAACTGAGACACATTTAAGGCTTGAGAGTCTTTCTCCACAAAAGCACATAAGGCATTACAGAGGTATGAAAACAGGTGAGCTTTGTATTAACCCTCATTTACAAAAGAAACAACATGGTTTGCAAACTTCACCTCAATAAAGGTATCTCCTTAAGGGCTCCTGAACTTCTTCATAAGAATCACCTGAGACTCCCAAAGGCCTTCCTCTTTTAAGTTCTAATATCACCCTATGCTGCTCTCAGTAGTACCATCCATCCACATGAAACGAGGAAAAAATACAAAAAAGAGCTTCTGCTGTTACTTTGTTACTTCCAAATAACTCCCAGTACGTGGTTGCCTGGCAACATCCCCACCTAACCTGAACTCTTGACAGGAGTCAATCTAATGGTGAAAAACTTAACACAATAGTTCACCCTGCACTAAGCTAAAGTTGAATTTAAAAGTAAAAGCTCTGGGGCACCTGGATGGATCAGTTAAGCATCCAGCTCTTCATATCAGCTCAGGTCATGATCTTAGGGTTGTGAGATCAAGCCCCACATTGGGCTCTGCACTCCCCATGAGAAGGCAGCTTGGGACTGTCTTCCTTGCCCTCTTCCCCTATCCCTGCTCATGCTTGCTTTCCTTCCCTCCCTCCCTCCCTACTCCAAAAATAAAAATACACAAATCTTTAAAACATAAATGGACTAAAGGCTCCAATCGAAAGCCATAGGGTATTAGAATGGATTGCTTACAAGATACTCATTTAGACCCAAAGACACCTCCAGATTGAAAGTGTGGGGGTAGAGAACCATTTATCATACCAACGGACATCAAAAGAAACCTGGAGTACCTGTCCTTCTATCACACAAACTAGATTTTAAACCAAAGACTGTAATAGGAGATGAAGAAGAACACTATATCATAATGAAAGGGTCTATTCCAACAAGATGTAACAATTGTAAATATTTATGTCCCTAACTTGGGACAGCCAAATATATAAACCAATTAATAATAAAATTAAAGAAATACATAAATAATAATACAATAATAGTAGAGGACTTGTTCACCCCATACAGCAATGGACAGATCATTTAAGACAGAGACCAACAATGGAACAAGAGCTTTGAACAACACACTGGACCAGATGGACTTAACAGGTGTACTCAGAGCATTTCATCCTAAAGCAGCAGAATACACATTCTTCTTGAGTCCACATGGAACATTCTCTCGAACAGATCACATACTGGGTCGCAAATCAGGCCTCAACCAGTACAAAAAGACTGAGATTATTCCATGCATGGATTAATCAGACCACAATGCTTTAAAACCTGAAGTCAACTACAGGAAAAAATTTGGAAGGAACACAAATACATGGAAGTTGAAGAGCATCTTACTAAAGAATGAATGGGTCAACCAGGAAATTAAAGAGGAATTTTAAAATTCATGGAAGCAAATGAAAATGAAAACATGACAGTTCAGAACCTTTGGGACTTACAAAGGCAGTCATAAGAGGGAAGTATATAGCAATACAAATCTTTCTCAGAAACAAGAAAGGTCTCAAATATACAACCTAACCTCACACCTAAAGGAACTGGAGAAAGACCAGCAAAGAAAGCCTTAACCCAGCAGGAAAAGAGAATAAAGATTAGAGCAGAAATCAATGAACTGGAAACCAAAGAACAGTAAGACAGATAAAACTAAGAGCTGGTTCTTTGAAAAAAAAAAAAAATCAGTAAGATTGATAAACCCCCGACCAGAATTATTAAAAAGAAGAGAAAGGACTCAAATCATGAATGAAAGAGGAAAGATAACAACACCAAAGAAATACAATTATAACATTATGAGCTACTATATGCCAACAAAATAGGCAATCTGAAAGAAATGGATACATTCCTAGAAACATAAACTACCAAAACAAACAGGAAGAAATAGAAAACCTGAACAGACTCATAACCAGCAAAGAAATTGAATTAGTAATCAAAAATCTCCCAACAAATGAGTTTAGGGCCAGATGGCCTCCCAGCAGAATTATACCAAACATTTAAAGAATTAATACCTATTCTTCTGAAACTCTTTAAAAAACAGAAATGGAAGGAAATCTTCCAAACTCATTCTATAAGGCCAGCATTACCTTGATCCCAAAACCAGACAAAGACCCCATCAAAAAGGAAAATTACAGACCAATATCCCTGGTGAACATGCACGCAAAAATTCTCACCAAGATACTAGCTAATAAGATCCAACAGTACATTAAAATGATTATTCACCACAACCAAATGGGATTATTCCCAGGGGCAAGACTGGTTCAATATTTACAAATCAACCAATGTGATACACCACATTAATAAAAGAAAGGACAAGAATCATATGATCCCCTCAGTACATGTAGAAAAAGCATTTGACAAAATACAGCATCCTTTCCTAATAAAAACTCTGTCATGTAGAGATAGAGGAAACATACCTCAATATAATAAAGCCCATATATGAGAAACCCACAGCAAATATCAGCCTCAGCAGGGAAGAAGTTTTTCCCCTAAGGTCAGGAACAGGACAAAGATGTCCACTCTCACCACTGTTATTCAACATAGTACTGGAAATCCTAGCCTCAGCAATCAGACAACAAAAGAAATAAAAGGCATCCAAATTGGCAAAGAAGAAGTCAAACCTTCACTTCACAGATCACATGATACTATATGAAGAAAACCCAAAAGACTCTACCAAAACATTGATAGAACTCATACAGGAATTCAGCAATGTGGCAGGATACAAGAATCAATGCATAGAAATCACTTGCATTTCTATACACTAACAATAAGACTGAAGAAAGATAAATTAAGGAATTGATTCCATTTACAATTGCACCAAAAACCATAAGATACTTAGGAATAAACCTAACCAATGAGGTAAAAGATCTGTACTCTGAAAACTATTGAACACTTATGAAAGAAATTGAGGAAGACACAAAGAAATGGAAAAACATTCCATGCTCATGGATTGGAAGAACAAATATTGTTAAGGTGTCTCTGCTACCCAAAGCAATCTACACATTCAATGCCATCTCTATCAAATTACCACCAACATTTTTCACAGAGCTGGAACAAATAATCCTAAAAATTTTTTTAAACTATTTATTCATGAGAGACACACACACACAGAGAGAGAGAGAGGCAGATGGTAGGCAGAGGGAGAAGCAGGGTCCTCACAGGGAGCCCAATGTGGGACTCTATCCCAGATCCTGGGATCACGCCCTGAGCCAAAGGCAGACGCTCAACCACTGAGCCACCCAGGCATCCCAAATAATCCTAAAATTTGTATGAAACCAGAAAAGAACTCAACTAGACAGAGGAATGTTGAAAAAGAAACCAAAGTTAGTGGCATCACTATTTCAGAATTCAAGCTCTATTACAAAGCTGTGATCATCAAGACAGTGTGGTACTGACACAAAAACAGGCACATAGATCAATGGAACAGAATAGAGAACCTAGAAATGGGCCCTCAACTCTATGATCAACTAATCTTTGACAAAGCAGGAAAGACTATCCAATGGATAAAAGTCTCTTCAACAAATGGTATTGGAAAAATTGGACAGCCACACGTAGAAGATGAAACTAGACCACTTTCATACATCATATACAAAAATTAACTCAAAATGAATGAAAGATCTAAATATGAGACAGGAATCCATCAAAATCCTATGGGAGAATGCAGGCATCAACCTTTATGACCATGGCTGCAGCGACTTGCTTTGTCTCCAAAGGCAAGAGAAACAAAAGAAAAAAAAAAAAAAAAACCTATTGCAACTTCATCAAGATAAAAAGCTTTTACACAGCAAAGGAAACAAAACTAAAAGGCAATGTACAGAATGGGAAAAGATATTTGCAAATGTCTTATCAGACAAAGGACTAGTATCCAAGATCTATAAAGAACTTATCAAACTGAACACTCAAAAACAAAAAGTCCAGTCAAGAAATGGGAAGAAGACATGAACAAATATTTCTCCAAAGAAGACATACAGGAGCACCTGGGTGGCTCAGTGGTTGAGCATCTGCCTTTGGCTCAGGTTGTGATCCTGTAGTTCTGGGATCGAGTCCCACATCAGGTTCCCTGCATGGAGCCTGCTTCTCCCTCTGCCTGTATCTCTGCTTCTCTTTCTCTCTCTGTCTCTTATGAATAAATAAAATCTTTAAATTTTTTTTAATTTACCCTTTCTTAAGATGTCAGATTAACAAAATATGCAAATACTTTTAGATGATGATATACATTTGCCCCTTGAACAACATGAGTTTGAACTGTGCAGGTCGCTTACGTGTGGATTATTTTTTTATAAATATGTATCTTCTATTATGATTAGAAAGTAATAAGTTGCCAAATGACTAGAAACAAAGGGAAGGTGGAGGAAAGATGCTAGGAAGGCTGCAACTGCAGGATTCTGGCCAGCTTCTGGCACTCCACATCTCGCCCCCCCCCCAGCTGTGCGGAGTTGGGGTTCATTGAGGCCTTGACTGAAAGAGGCAAAAGAACCAGCTCTGGAGATGGATTCTTGCAGAAGTGGCAGGGCCAGTCACTGGCCAGAGCTAGCCAAGGGTCACGGAATGATAAATTGCTTCCCCATCTCCCTGCCCCCAGGTAAAGGGTCGGGAGAACACAGGGTTGGAGGTGGGGAAACAGTGGCAGGAGCCTGGAGCACAGAACAGACTGGGGTGCTGTCCGTGGTGCTGAAAGTTCTTCTTTCAGCTGATGCCACTTGCGAACTGGTGGCTCACCGCTTGCCACCATTTCCCTCAAGCAGAAACTGCATTAGAACCACATAAAAGGGGTCAGGCAGAGCAAGTGACCTAAAGAGACAGATAAAGGTGCTCTGCCTTCCCCTGGACTCCACTTGGAAGGAGGCATTGCTAATTTCTGGGTGGAAGATCAAGGAGTGAATGTCACTCCAGGATCCAGCTTTGCTAATTTCTAGTGAGGACAGATACATGTGATGCTGCTTTCTATTACTGTATTGTACATAGTTACATTTGGGGGGATTTTGACTCCTTTTTACTCAAAGAGTCTTTTAAAAATACTTTCTTTGACAAAAATCCTATAAAAGTTGAATGACAAAGACATTTTTAAGGGTTTACTTATTTGACAGGGGAAAGAGGAAAGGGACAGAGAGAAGAGGGAGAGAAGCAAGACTTCCTGCTGAGAAGGGCCCCGATCTCATGACTCTGAGATCATGATTTGAGCTGAAATCAAGAGTCAGTTACCTAATCGACTGAGCCACTTAGGTGCCCCATAAAGACGTTTTATATGCTTTACAACTATCTAAGAAAATAGCTATAAAAACAATAAATACGAAAACACAAAGACCCAGACTTCAGTGGTAATTCTTGGGCTGACCATTATTCTAAAATACATTTAAAAAAAAAAACAAGATTAACCTATTAACCTAGAGACATACTATGCACTCTCATTGGTAACAAAAGTTGGAGAAATTCAGAGAAGCTATTATAAATTGTCATAACAAGCCCTTGGTTAGGTAAAAAGTAAATGGGAAAAGTTGTGATCTGCATTATGTTTTAGGATTACCAACTTATATTACCAAAAACCTTAGAGAGAGTTCTAACAAAATTATTGATATTACTCATAATTTCAGAAATAAATTGCTAATTATATTAAATGGGGGGTAATGTTAGAGATACTGTCAGGGATGTCTCATCTCCAAAGTCCACAGAAGATGAATACTATCTTCACACTTTCTCTCTTCCATACTCCAAATTGCCAGTATTTCCAGGAAAGGAGCTTGTACATGTATCTGGTATTCTGGTTTTCATGCCTGCCATCCAGGGGGTGCCCCTTGATCACCTGACTCTGGTGGCCAGGAGGGCTTGTTTCATAGGTCCCATGGGACTATAACAAACAGTTTTTGGTTGGCCACCACCCTAGGGCACAGTTAAGATAGCACACCCCCAGTCTTTCTGTGAAAGAAGCTTATTTGCTTGTCTTAGAGCTTAGCCATGAGAGGCAGGCCTCTGATTTGGCACACATCTAGGGGCCTATGAAGTTGCTCTCAGGGAACATAAGCCAGGGTCCATCTTTGCACTCTCCTCTACCTTGCTTCAAGTCACCAGTGAAGGTGAAGAAGGCTTCTTCTGTGAAGAAGCCTATTAGCTTATCTTCATAGCTATGGCCTGAAGGGCAAGCTAATTAAACACACATCTAGGGGGTGACTCCGCATAGAGTGGGAGGCTGGCAGGCACATATTCATGATCTCCCTCTGCCCTTCCCCAGATCATCAGTGTCTCTGAGAAAGAAGCTTGTGTATATGTCTGATGCCTTGCTTTTGTGTCTGCCACTTAGAAAATAACTTCCTTTGGTAGCCTGGCTTCAGTGGCCAATAAGATTTGTGTTCACAGGCTCAACAGGATAACAGCAAAAAAAGTTATTAATTGGCTATTAGATCAGGGCTCAGTGCAGAGGGAGCCAACAGAAACTCCCAGCTTCCAGTCTTCCCCTGAAAGAAGCTTATCTGCATAGTCTAAAAGCAGCTGCTTGATTGGCCTCCAAACAGACTAACTCTAGGTGCCAAGTTCCAAGGTTTGAGAGACAGCCAAGAGCTAAAGAAGGGTTGAATAATAAGGACTATCTCCAATTGAGTCCATGCTTTAAGATTTGGAAAGGTGACTATTTTATCTAAGACATAGAAAACAACACAGAGATATAAGGAAAATGAAGAAAAAGAATAATATGTTCCACATGAAAGAACAAGGTAAATCCTCAGAAAAACACCATAATGAAGTGAAAATAAATGACTTACCTGATGAAGGGTCAAAATAATGGTCATAAAGATACTGTGCTCAGGAGAAGAATGAATGAACAAAGTGAGAATTTCAACAGAGATAGAAAATATAAGAAAGTACCAAATAGAAGTCACAGAGCTGAAGAATACAATAACTGAACTGAGAAATATAATGGAGGTGTTCAGCAGCAAACTAGAAGAGGCAAAAGAAAAGGTCACTGAATCTGAACACAGGGCATTGTAACTTACCAATTGGAGAAGCAAAACTTCTAAAGGATGAAAAAGAATAAAAATAGCTTAAGGGACACATAGGACAACATCAAACAAACCAACATTTATATTATAGGAGTCCCTAAAGGAGAAGAGAGAAAGGAGCAGTAAAATTATTGAGGAACAAATAGCTGAAACTTTCTTAATCTGGGGATGGACACAGAAATCCATATCTAGGAAGCCCAGAGAATTCCAAATAAGATTAACCCAAGAGATCCAAAACAAGACACATGTAATTAGTCTCAAAGTTAAAGACAAGGAGAGAATCTTAAAAGCAACAAGAGAAAAACAACTTGCCAAAAATAAGGAAACACCCAGTAGACTATCATATTTCTCAGCACAAACTTTGCAGGCCAGAAAGAAGTAATACAATATATTAAGAGTGCTAAAAGAAAAAAAACTGCCAACCAAGAATACTCTACCCAGCAAAGTTGTCCTTTGGAATTGAAGGAAAGTTTTCCAGACAAGCAAAAGCTAAAGGAGTTCATCATCACTAGACAGGCCTTATAAGAAATATCCAATGTTTCTTTAAAAGAAAACAAATAGGGGACGCTTGGGTGGCTCAGCGTTTAATCATCTGCCTTTGGGTCAGGACATGATCCCACAGTCCTGGGATCGAGTGACACATTGGGCTCCCTGCATGGAGCCTGCCTCTCCTTCTGCCTATGTCTCTGCCTCTGTGTGTGTGTGTGTATGTGTGTGTGTGTGTGTGTGTGTCATGAATAAATAAATAAAATCTTTTAAAAAAAAAGAAAACAAATGGGCACTAATTACTAATAGGAAAACATAAAGTATAAACCTCAATGGTAAAGGTAAATATATAGTAAAACTAGAATAATCTAATATTGTAAATATGGTGACTTAAGCACTTACAAAGCTATCATAAAATTCAAAAAACAAAAGTGATAGAAATGACTAAAAACTGTAATAGTGGGGATCCCTGGGTGGCTCAGCAGTTTAGCGCCTGCCTTTGGCCCAGGATGTGATCCTGAAGTCCTGGGATCGAGTCCCATGTCGGGCTCCCGGCATGGAGCCTGCTGCTTCTCCCTCTGCCTCTCTCTCTCTCTCTCTGTCTATCATAAATAAATAAATAAATAAATAAATAAATACATACATACATACATACATACATACATAAATATTTTAAATAAATAAATCTGTTTAAAAGGCTGTAATAGTTTGCTAATGAGTACATAAGATAAAAGGTGTAAATGTTGGAATCAAAAACACAGTACGTGGAGAGGGGGAATAAAAATGTAGACTTTCTGATTGTGTTCACACTGAAGTATTTCAACTCAAAATAGCAGTTATAAGCTATTTAATGTAAGCCTCAAAGTAAATAACAAAGAGAAAGCCTTATGGTAGATACACAAAAAGAGAAAGAAATCTAAGCATAAAACTACAGAAAATCATCAAATCAAAAAGGAAGTGAACAAGAAGAAAAGAACAAAGCAATCACGCAATCACAAAATAGCTAAAGAAAAACAATGAACAAAATGGAAATAAGTACATACCTATCAATAATTGGAAAATAATCTAACATGGCAATGTATGAAGACCCTGGACTCACCCCCACCATAGACACACCAAATGTACACCTATTTATGGAGCAGTTCCTCCTGAAGAAAAACTGAGGGCTGACTGAACAGCTTCTGGAAAAAAATAAGAGGGACCACATAGAGTACAGCAAGAGAGATAGAGACTTAGTAATGAAGGGAATCCTCACTCCCAATGCTGTAAGTTTTACTGGGGAGGGATGATACTGAAGAATGCTGAGCACATTCATGGGGCACAGAAAAAAGCCACACTTTAGACTTCTGGGAAGATGGCAGAGTAGGAAGATATCAAGCTCACCTCGTCCCATGGGCACACCTAGGTAATAGCCTAGGTTCACATCTGTGAACTAGCCCAGAAAATGGCCCAAAGACTGACAGAACAGACTCTGTACAGTTAATCATAGAAAGGACACATCAAAAAGGGCAGGAGGGGTGGAGACATGGTTGGGAAACAAACTCCCAGCAAGACTAACCACAAATGGGAAGGAACCACCTGCACAGAGAAGGGGGAGGAGTGGACCCCCCATCAGGCAGAGGACCTGCACTGGAAGTACAAGCCCCCATAATATTTGGCTTTGAAAACTAGTGAGACTTAACTTTGCAAGTATTTACCATCAGCAGGGCTTACCTCTGGTACTTTAAAAATCAGTGGGCTTAGCTCTGGAAGAGTCAGAGGGCAATAGTCAGAGTCCCCACCCTTAAAGACAGCATAACAACCCAACAAAGATACAGCATTAAAGCAACAGTTTGAAAAGTGCCTGGAGTATATGTGAAGATTTATTTTCTGATCTCTCAACATGCAGGATCTTAGGAGACTTATCCAAGAACAAAAGAGCTGGCAGGCACCATTACCGCCACACACACACACACACACACACACACACACACACACACACACGCCTAGATAGCCAGACACCTGAAGGAACCAGTGAGAACACTCTGTGCCTACCTTGCTAACAACACTCACTCTGCACCCGAGTTCTCCTGCAGATCTGCCCCATTTAACCTGTCTCCACCCAGTAGACACCCCTCCAAAGTAGTTTCTCTTGCAACACACCCTGCAAGCAGCCTGGGAAAGGACTGGTGTCATTCCAAAGTGACTCTTGCCCTGGGGAGAGGGGAAGATAACCACATACCAGTTCAACTACAGCAGATGAACTGAGGGCAAACATCTGGTCTGCCTGCTGGCTCTACCCACCAACAAAAACCTCTCAGGAAGCAGCATGTGGAGAGACACCTGTAGTTCAGGGTCACTGCAGGCCCAACAGATGGATTGGGGGAAGGCATCTGGTTTAACTGCAGGCCCCACCCACCAGAAAATCCTCTCAGGTGACAAGGAGGAGTGAGTACCTTGCAGTCCAGTGTAACTACTGTCACACGTGACAGGCTGAGGGCAGGCATCTGGTCTGACTGCTGAACCTGCCCAACTATAAGCCCACAGCAGATCCAGATTGTCCCCTTAAGAGCATAAGGACCAAACCATGCCCACAACAGGCTAAGTGGGCCATTGCAACCAACTGGACTGAAGGTAAACACAGATTAGTCACAATAGTAGGGTGCATACAACCTAAATAGGGAACACTGCTGAAGCACCTGGTTCTGGTGAACAGAGGACATTGCACTGCAAGACACCACAGGACTTCTTATTCTTAAGGCCATTATTTTCAAGATCAGGAGATGTAACAGACCTTCCTAATACATAGAAACAAACACAGAGAGTCAGACAAAATGAGGAAACAGAAAAATATGTCCTGAATAAAAGAACAAGACAAAACTAGAGCAAGAGAGCTAAATGAAACAAAGATAAGCAATATACTTAATAAAGAATTCAAAATAATGGTCATAAAAATATTTACTGGACTTGAGAAGAGTGGACGATCTCAGTGAAACATTCAACCAAGAGAGAAAATATTAAAAAGAACCAATAAGAGATGGAAAACTCAACTGAAATCTATAATGCCCTAGAACAGAATCAATAATATTAGAAGAGGGGACCAGTGAGTAGGAAGACAGAGTAATGGAAAGCACCAAGCCAAACAACAAAAAGAAAAAAGAAGAAAAAATGAGATTAGGTTCAGGGAACTCAATGACATCATCAAGCATAATAACACTATCATTATAGGAATCCCAGGAGAAGAGAGAGAAAAGGGGGACAGAACCTTGTTTGAATAAATAATAGCTGAAAATTTTCCTAATCTTGGGAAAGAAACAGACATCCAGATCCAGGAGGCACAGAGAGCCCCCAAAAAAATCTACCCAAGGAGGTCCACACCAATATACAAAATAATTAAAATGAAGGGAACAGGGATCCCTGGGTGGCACAGCGGTTTGGCGCCTGCCTTTGGCCCAGGGCGCGATCCTGGAGACCCGGGATCGAGTCCCACGTCGGGCTCCCGGTGTATGGAGCCTGCTTCTCCCTCTGCCTGTGTCTCTGCCTCTCTCTCTCTCTGTATGACTATAATAAATTTTAAAAAATTTTTAAAAAATTAAAATGAAGGGAACAAACTGAGGGCTGAAGGAGGGAGGTGGAGGGGATGGGCTAGATGAGTGAAGGATATTATGGAGGGCACTTGTTATGATGAGCACTAGGTGTTATAAGTGATGAATCATTGAATTCTATTCCCGAAACCAATATTGCACTGTATGTTAACTAACTGGAATTTTTAAAAAATATTTTATTTATGCAAGACAGACAAAGAGATAGAGGCAGAGACATAGGCAGAGGGATAAGCATGCTCCTCACAGGGAGCCTAATGTGGGACTTGATTCCCAGACCCTGGTATCATGCCCTGAGCCAAAGGCAGATGTTCAACCACTGAGCCACCCAGGCATCCCAACTAACTAGAATTGAAATAAAATTTTTGAAAAGAAAAAAAAAAAGTAAAAGTAGTGATAGAGAGTTTTTAAAGCAGTAAGAGAAAACAGTTACATACAAGGGAAACCCCATAAATCAATCAGCATAAACTTTGCAAGCCAGAGGGGAATGATATGATATATCCAAAGTACTGAAAGGAGAAAACCTGCAACCAAAGAATAAACTACCAGCAAGGCCATCATTCAAAGTAAAAGAGAAGGGGTGCCTGGGTGTCTGCCTTCGGTGCAGGTAATGATACGAGAGTCCTGGGCTCGAGCCCCATGTCAGGCTATCTGCTCAGTAGGGAGCCTACTTCTCTCTCTCCCACCCTGCCACTCCCCCTGCTTGTGTTTGTGCTCTCTCCCTCTTTCTCTGTCAAATAAATAAATTAAATATTTTTTAAAAAAAGAATATGAGAGAAAGTTTCCCAGACAAATTTTGGAGTTTACAAAGTTAAAGGCATAAACGAAGTTAAAGGAGTTCATCACTACTAAACCAGCCTTACAATAAATGGTAAGGGGAATTTTTGGAGTGGAAAGAAAAGGCTATAATCAGGAGTAAAAAAAAATGAAAGGAAAAATTTTCATAGGTAAATACAAATATAATAAAAGTAGATTACTTAATTAATCTACTAAAGTAGATTATTACTTACAAAACCAATATAGAAATTAAAGCACAAAAGCAGTAAAATCAGTTATATCTATAAAAATCAACCAAGGGATTCACAAAATAAGAGTATGATGTTACATTCAAAAAATATGTGTGGTGGCGGCATAAAAATTAGTGCTTTTAGAACAGATTCAAACTTAAGCAACCATCAACTTCGTGTAGACTGCTATATGCATAAGATGATATATATGAGCCTAAATGTAACCACAAATTAAAAATCTGTGATACACAAAAAATAAATAAAAAGCCATGCAAGCATAACTCTAAAGAAAACCATCAAACCACAAGGAAGAAAGAACAAGGAGAAAATAACAAAGAACTACAAAAACAATTGTAAAACAAGTAACAAAATGTCAATATGTAACTATCAATAACTACTTTGAATATAAAGGCCTAAATGCTCCAATCAAAAGACATAGGGTGACTAAGTGAATAAAAAAACCAAGACCCATCTATATGCTGCCTACAAGAGACTCATTTCCAACCAAAAGACACATGCAGATTGAAAGTGAAAAGATGGAAAAACAATTACCATGCAAATGGATGTGAAAAGAAAGCTGAAGTAGCAATAATTATTAGAAAAAATAGACTCTAAAACAAAAACTGTAACAAGCGACAAAGAAAAATACTACATAACAATAAAGAGAATAATCTAACAAGAAGATATATTATAAATTTTTATGCACCCAATAGAGGGGCACCCAAATACATAAAGCAGCTATTAACAGATATAAAGGAAGAAATTCACAATTATACAATAATAGAAGACTTTAACACCTCACTTACATCAATGGATGGATAATCCAGACAGAAAGTCAACAAGGAAACAGTGGCTTGGAATGATACATTGGACCAGATGGGCCTGACAGATATATTCAGAACATTCCATCCAAAAACAACAGAATATACATTCTTTTCATGTGTACATGGTACATTCTCAGAATAGAGCATATGTTAGGACACAAAACAAATCTCAATAAATTCATAAAGACCAAAATCATATCATGCACCTTTTCCAACCACCAGTGGTATAAAATTAGAAATCAATCACAAGAAAATACCTGGAAAGAACACAAATACATGGAAGCTAAATAACACGCCGTTAAACAGTGAATGAGTCAACCAAGAAATCAAAGAGGAAATTCAAAAAAATACACGGAGACAAAATGAAAACACCATGTTTCAAAATCTTTGGAATGCAGCAAAAGCTTTTCTGGAAGATTATAACAATACGGCCCTACCTCAAGAAGCAAGGAAACTCTCAAAAAAACTAACAGTACACCTAAGAGAACTAGAAAAAAGTAGGGCAAAGCCCAAAGACAGTAGAGGGAAGAAAATAATAAATACTAGAGCAGAAATAAATGAGAGAGAGAGAGAGTTAATAAAACAATAGAACAGATCAATGAAGCAAGAAGATGGTTCTTTGAAAATATCAACAAAATTGATAAAACTGTAGCTAGATTCATGGTGGGGAGGGGAGGAGGGAGAACTCAAAATCACAAAAGGAGAAATAACAACTGATACCACAAAAAATACAAATGATTATAAGACAATATTATGAAAAAGTGTATGCTAACAAATTGGACAACCTAGAAAAAATGGATAAATAATCTTCCAAAACTAAATCAAGAAGAAACAGAAAATTTAAACAGATTGATTACTAGCAATCAATTTGAATGAGTAAGCTAAGAAATTCCAAAAGAATAAAGTCCTGGACCTGATTGCTTCACAGGTGAATTCTACCAAATATTTTTAAAAGAGTTAATACCTATTCTTCTCAAACTATTCCAAAAAATAGAAAAGGAAGCTTTCAAATTCATACTACAATACCAGTATGACCCTGACACCAAAACCAAATAAAGATACACCACAAAAAGAGAACTACAGGTCAATATCTGATGAGTATAGATACAAAGATCCTCAACAAAATATTAGCAAACCATACCCAACAATACATTTAAAAAATCATTCACTACAATTAAGTGGGATTTATTCCAGGGATGGAAGGATGGTCCCATATTCACAAATAAACCAATGTGATACATCACATTTACAAGAGAAAGGATAAAAACCATATGATCATCTTGCTAGCTGCAGAAAGAGCACTTGACAAGGTCAAGGTACAACATCCATTCATTATAAAAACTTTCAATAAAGTAGGGCTAAAGGAACATACCTCAATAAAGGCCAGATATGAAAAACCTTCAGCTAACATCAGACTCAATGGGAAAAATCGAGCTTTCCCCTGAGATCAGGAATAAGACAAGAATGTCCACTCTTACCACTTTAATTCAACATAATACTGGGAGTCCTAGCCACAGCAATCAGACAAGAAAAGGAATAAAAGGCATCCAAACTGGTAAGAAAATAAAACTTACACTATTTGCAGATGACAGGATACTATATAGAGAAAACTTGAAAGACTCCAACCAAAAACTACTAGAACTGATAAATGAATTCAGTAAGTTTGCAGGATACAAAATTAATATACAGAATATACAATATTAATATACAGAAGTCCCTTGCATTCCAGTGTATTCCATACACTGATAATGAAGTAGCAGAAAGGAATTAAGAAAGCCATCTCATTTACAACTGCACCAAAAAAAAAAAAAAAAAACAATAAAATGCCTACGAATAAATTTAACCAAAGAGGTGAAAGACCTGTACTCCAAAAACTATAAAACATTGATGAAAGAAATAAAAAATGATACAAACAAATGGAAAGATATACCATGTTCATGGATTAGAAGAATGAATATTGTATAAATGTCCATACTACCCAAAGCAAACTACAAATCTAGTGCAATCCCTATCATAATACCAGTAGTTTTCACTGAGCAAGACAAACAATCCTAAAATTTGATGAAACCATAAAAGACCCTGACTAGCCAAAGCAATCTTGAGAAAGAACAACAAAGCTGGATGTATCATAATCCCAGATTTCAACACATACTACAAAGCCATAGTAATTAAAATAGTGTGGTACTGGCATAAAAATAGACACATAGATCAGTGGTATAGACTGAGAGTCCAGAAACAAACACACTTATAAGTCTAATTAATCTATGACAGAGGAGGCAATAATATACAATGGGGAAAAAGACAGTCTTCAACAAATGGTGTCAGGAAAACTGGACAACAATATATAAAGAAATGATATTGGACCACTTTCTTATGTCATTCACAAAAACAAATTCAAAATAAATTAGACATAAATGCAATACATAAGACCATAAAATCCCTAGAGGAAAATATAGGCAGTGATATTTTGACATCAGCCATAGAAACATTTTTCTAGATATGTCTCCTCAAGACAAGGGAAATGAAAGCAAAATTAAACTATTGGGACTACACCAAAATAAAAAGCTTTTCCACAGCAAAGGAATCAAACAACAAAACTAAAAGACAACCTATGGAATGCAAGAAGATATTTGCAAATGACATAGTGACAAGAAGTTAGTAACCAAAATATATAAAGACATGATTCAACACCAAAAAAACCAAATAATTGAATTTTAAAATAAGGAGAAGACAAGAACAGACATTTTTCTAAAGATGACATTATGCATGGCCAACAGACACATGAAAAGATGCTCAACATCACTAAATATCAAGGAAATACAAATTAAAACCACAATAGATATGAAATCACTTTATACCTATCAGAATGGGTAAAATAAAAAACAAAAGAAATCATAACTGTTACCAAGGATGTGGAGAAAAGGAAGCTCTCATGCATTGTTGGTGGGATTATAAATTGGTACAGCTACTGTGGGAAACAGTATAAGAGTTTCTCAAAAAATTAAAAATAGAATTACCAAATGAATCCAGTAATTTCACTACTAGATATTTACCCAAAGAAAGCAAAAACATTAATTCAAAAAACTATATGCACTCCTATGTTTATTATAGCATTATTTATGATACCCAAGATATGGAAACAACCCTAGTGTCTATCAATAGATAAATGGATAAAGAAGATGTAGTATACATACATAATGGAATATTACTCACCCAGAAAAGAAGGGATGGATGGATGGACTTAG
The DNA here is from genome assembly GCF_018345385.1 of Vulpes lagopus. Lineage (NCBI taxonomy): Eukaryota > Metazoa > Chordata > Mammalia > Carnivora > Canidae > Vulpes > Vulpes lagopus. Next base: position 28,724,410 of record NC_054828.1, read on the forward strand.
AGGGTTATAATGCTACCAGAAATATCAGTCAGAGAAACACAAATTCTACATGATTTCACTCAGATGCGGAATTTAAGAAATAAACAAAGGAAAAAGAGATAAACAGGAAAACAGACTCTTAAATACAGAGAAAACACTGGTGGTTGCCAGAGGAGAGGATGGTAACAGGATGAGTGATACAAAGGAAATTAAGAGTACACTTATCTATGAGCATTGAGAAATGTATAGAATTGTTAAATCATTATTTTTGTGTCTGAAACTAATATAATACTGTATGTTAATTATACCTGAAGAAAAATAATTCCAAATTTTAAATAAAACAAAAAATCAAACTCATAGATACAGAGAATCAATTGGTGGTTGGGGGTGGAGGTGAAATGGGTAAAGGAAGTCATGGGATGTGATGTACAACATGGTAACTATAGTAAATAATACACTATTATATATCTGAAAGTGACTGAGAGCACAAATCTTAAAAGTTCCCATTACAAGGCAAAACAATTTTTTTTAGCTATATGGTGATGGATGTTAATTAGATTTATTGTGATCATTTGTAATATATAAAAACATCAAACCATCATTTTGTATACCTGAAATTAATGTTTTATGCTAATTATATCTCAAGAACATTTTTCAAAATAAATACAGCACTTCCTATTCTTTTTTAAGATTTTATTTCTTTATTCATGAGAGAGACAGAGATACAGAGGGAGAAGCAGGCTCTCCGCAGGGAGCCCAATGTGGGACTTGATCCCCAGTTCCAAGATCATGCCCTGAGCCAAAGGCAGATCCTCAACTGCTAAGCTACCCAGGCATCCCAGCACTCCCCATTCCTATTGGTCACTGTGATAAATTATTCCAAGGGCATGTCAAGTGCTAAGCCTTTGAAATGCAAACTTTCCTAGGGGATTTAATTCATATTGGCAGGGAGAATGGACCTGAGACACCCTGAGCTCCTTGCTACCTCACTCAGCCCTGCCCCTGCACTTGCCCACCCTTCACCATGCACCTGGGTCCACAGTAAACATTAGATGGCCATTGCTTCATTCCCTGTCTGTCAGAACACCTTGTGACAGCAAACGCAGGGCAAGTTTCTAAAAGGAACTGGGTTTGGATATGGTATCTATCGTAGCCTCAGGGATCCTCCTGGTCCATACCCTTTTTTAAAATTTTATTTTATTTATTTATTTTTTCTAGAGAGAAGAGGCTGCATCAGGTCTGGTATGCCCACAAATTCCCACCTTCTTTTCCAGTTAGCCAGGGTGGGATTGCAAATTTAACACATCCAGTGTTAAGTCACATTCAGTGACTTAATTGCTTTACTCTGTCACCCTCTCACTTCTGAACTTGTGCTTACAGGCATGGCTTTACTGCTGTTACTAGAAACATCTGCAGACCTGAGTCCATGACATGCATTGCCCACCCAGAACCCCAGGGCAGCATGGCTTGTTGCTGCTGAGAAAGACCTATTGTCTTTCATTATCCCCTTCTCTTTGCCCCATAACTGTCCCTTTGAGAAAAGCACCTCCCCATCTCTACCTAACTCCATCCCCCCATTCCTTATCTCCCTAAAGGCAGGCTACTTGCTCATGCTCTTCTAGCTTTCTGCTTCTAACAGAAAATGTACAGTCACCATAAGCAATACTTCCTCTACAAATGTACTCCCAAACTAAACCATCAGAGACATATCAGTCAACATAACAAGAACAAATGATATCACAATCAATGTATTCTCCTGGTCTCCTGGGTGAAACAGGGATGGGAATCTGTAATTCTATTTTCAGGAGAAATGTTATATAAAGCAATTCATAGAAAATAAAAATTTGAACTTAAAGTGATACAAATCTGTACATTTTATAAAACTGGAATAAAAAATCATTTTAGAATAAGCATGAACTCTGGAGAAAACATACTGGATATTGAAAATATCCTCATAATGAAATCCCACTGACCTACTTTATAGAAATGACAGGGCTGAGAGAACTGGCTTTAAGAACCTATAGAATGTCTCTGTGCCAGACACGGCAGCCACCAGGGGTCAGTCTAACATAATCATAGGTTAAAAAAAAGATCCTCGTATTTCTGCTGCTTAGACACTACCCAGACAGTTCACTAGACCAGCCCTTTGGCTGGGTGGAAATACACAACTGACTTTTTATGGTCACAGTCATGTTTTCTTAGTTCTTTTCCTCTTTCCTCCTAATTTGAGGAAAATCAGAACAACAAGAAATTAGGAAAAGAAGAAAACGTCATGACTTTTTAAATTTTTCTTAAAAATTTAAGTCCTCATAAAGAATGAGATCTTGCCATCTGCAGCAACATGGATGGATCTAGAAGGTTTAATGCTAAGTGAAATAAGTCAGATAAAGACCAATACCATATGACTTCACTCATGTGGAATTTCAGAAACAAATAAATGAAGGAAAAAAAGGAGACAAATGAAAAACTAAACTCTTGAATACAAAGAAAAAACTGGTAATTGCCAGACAGGAGGTGTGGGGGGGGGGGGGAAATGGGTGAAATAGGTGAAGGGGATTGGGAGTACATCTATTGTAGTGAGCACTGAGTAATGCAAAATTGTTGTTATTATATTTTACATATGAAACTAATACAACACTGTTAACTATACATCAATAAAAAATTAAAATAAAAAGTGCACATAGAACATTCTCCAGAATAGATCACGTATTATGTCACAAAACAAGTCTCAACAAAGACAAAAAGATCAAGGTCATACCATACATCTCTTCCAACCACAATGCTATGAATCTAGAAACCAACGACAAGGAAAATTTTAGAAAGAGCACAAATACATGGAGATTAAATAACATGCAATTAAATAATGAATGGGTCACCCAAGAAATTGAAGAGGAAGTAAAAAAAAATACATGGAGATAAATGAAGACACAACAGTCCAAAATCTTTGGGGATGCAACAAAAGCTGTTCTAAGAGGGACGATTTTTTTTTAATTTTATTTATTTATTGAGACAGAGAGAGAGAGAAGCAGAGACACAGGCAGAGGGAGAAACAGGTTCTATGCAGGGAGCCGGACGTGGGACTGGATCCCAGATCTCCAGGATCACACCCCAGGCTGCAGGCAGCACCAAACCACTGCGCCACTGGGGCTGCCCTAAGAGGGAAGATTATAGCAATATGGGCCTACCTCAAGAAGCAAGAAAAATCTCAAATAACCTGACTTTAACCCAAAGGAGCTAGAAAAAAAGAATAAGGAAAATCTAAAACCAACAGGAGGAAGGAAATAATAAAGAGGAGAAATAAATAATATAGAAACTTAAAAAATATAACAAATCAAGGAAACTAGGAGCTGGTTCTTTGAAAAGATCAACAAAATTTAGAAGTCTTTAGCCAGACTCATCAAAAAAAAAAAAAAAAAAAAAAAGGAGGACTCAAATAAACAAAATCAGAAATGAAAACAGAAAATAACCACACCACAAAAATACAATTGATTATAAGACATTATGAAAAAGTATATGCCAACAAATTGGACAACCTAGAAGAAAAGGAAAAATTCCTAGATACATATAACTCCTAAAACCGAAACAGGAAGAAGTAGGAAATTTGAACAGATCAACCACCAGCACTGAAATTGAATCAATAAATTAAAAACTCCTGACAAACAAAAGTCCAGGACCAGACAACTTCACAGGTGAATTCTACCAAATATTTAAAGAAGAGTTAATACCTACTCTCCTCAAACTATTCCCAAAAATAGAAAAGGAAAGCTTTCAAAATCATTATGAGTCAAGCATTACTCTGATACCAAAACTAGACAAAGACACTTAAAAAAGAAACAAAAAATAACTACAAGCCAATATCTCTGATGAACATACATGCAAAAATCCTCAATGAAATATTGGCAAACTGAATCCAAAAATACATTTAAAAATCATTCAACACACATGGGATCCCTGGGTGGCGCAGCGGTTTAGTGCCTGCCTTTGGCCCAGGGCGCGATCCTGGAGACCCGCGATCGAATCCCACATTGGGCTCCCGGTGCATGGAGCCTGCTTCTCCCTCTGCCTGTGTCTCTGCCTCTCTCTCTCTCTCTCTCTGTGTGACTATCATAAATAAATAAAAATTTAAAAAAAAAATCATTCAACACAATCAAGTGGGATTTATTCCCAAAATGGAAGGGTGGGTCAATATCCACAAATCAATCAACATGATATATACTACATTAACAAGAGAAAGGGTAAAAAACCATATGATCATCTCAACAGGTGCAGGAAAAATTACAATGTCCATTCATTATAAAAACCCTCAACAAAGTAGGTTTAGAGGGAATATACCTCAACTTAATAAAGGCCAGCTATGAAAAACCCACAGCTAACATCATTCTCAATGGTGAAAAATTGATAGCTTTTTTCCTAAGATCAGGAACAAGACAAAGATGTTCTCTCTCACCACTTTTACTCAACACAGTACTGGAAATCCTGCCACCGCAGTCAGATTTTTTAAAAAAGGAATAAAAGGCATCCAAATTGGTAAGAAAGTATTAAAACTTTCACTATTTGCAGATGACACAATACTATATGTAGAAAATCTTAAATACTACACCAAAAAACTACAAGAACCAATAAATGAACTTAGGTCACAGGATACAATATCAGTGTACATAAATATGTTACATTTCTAAATATTTTTTTAATTTTTATTTACTTATGATATGCACACAGTGAGAGAGAGAGAGAGAGAGAGGCAGAGACACAGGCAGAGGGAGAAGCAGGCTCCATGCACTGGGAGCCCCACGTGGGATTCGATCCGGGATCTCCAGGATCACGCCCTGGGCCAAAGGCAGGTGCCAAACTGCTGCGCCACCCAGGGATCCCCATTTCTAAATATTAATAATGAAGTAGCATAAAGAAAAATTAAGAAAACAATCTCATTTACAATTGCACCCAAAATAATAAAATGCCTAGGAATAAATTTAACCAAGAAGGTGAAAGATTTGTACTTTGAAACTATAAAATACTGATGAAAGAAATTGAAGACAATACAAATAGAAAGATATTCCATGTTCATGGATTGGGAGGACAAATATTACTAAAATGTCCATACTACCCAAGGCAATCTACAGATTTATGAAATCCCTATCAATATACCAAAAACATTCTTCATAGAACAAGAACAAATACTCCTAAAATTTGTATGGAACACCAAAACACCCCAAATAGCCAAAACAATCTTGAAACAGAAAAACATCCTGGGACATGAGTACCACAGTTGCTAAGAACTGATCATAGAACTGATAAGGCTAAGCGCCTTAGAGGTCCCCATTTAGAAAAATATTTTAATAGGACATACTCAAATTAAGGAAAAAATTTAAAAACTCCTAAAGGAACAAATTATTGGGCCCACTACTTCACCATACAGTAATTCAATCTGGCCTGCTAAAGGCCCAGACACATTTTAAAGCTTTACTGTAGGCGATAGGAATAATAATAATAATTTTTAAAAAGCTGGAAGTATCACAATTCCAGATTTCAAGTTATTCTACAAAGCTGTAGTAATAAAAACAGTATGGTACTGGCACAAAAGTAGATATGTAGATCAATAGATCAGGATAGAAAGCCTAGAAACAAACCCATGAGTATATGGTCAATTAGTCTTCAACAGGGGAGGCAAGAATATGAAATGAGACAACAAATGGTGTTGTGAAAAATGGACAGGTGCATGCAAAAGAATGAAACTGGACCACTTCCTTGCACTATAACAAAGTAAACTCAAAATGGATTAAAGACACAAATATGAGACCTGAAATTATAAAAATCCTAGAAGAAAGCACAGGCAGTAATTTATCTGACATCACTCATGGCAACATTTTTCTAGATATATCTCCTGAGGCAAGGAAAATAAAATTAAAAATAAACTATTGAGGGATCCCTGGGTGGCGCAGCGGTTTGGTGCCTGTCTTTGGCCCAGGGCGCGATCCTGGAGACCGGGGATCGAATCCCACATCGGGCTCCCGGTGCATGGAGCCTGCTTCTCCCTCTGCCTGTGTCTCTGCCTCTCTCTCTGTCTCTCTGTGACTATCATAAATAAAAAATAAAAAAATAAAAATAAAAAAATAAACTATTGGGACTAAATTAAAATAAAAAGTTTCTGCACAGCAAAGGAAACAACCACCAAAACTAAAAGGCAACCTACAGAATGGGAAAAGATATTTGAAAATGACATATCTGATAAACAATTAGTATCTAAAATATAAAATGTATACAACTCAACACCACAAAACCACATGATCCAACTAAAAAAATGGGCAGAAGACATACAGATGGAAAATAGACACATGAAAAGATTCTCAACATCACTAATCATCAAGGAAATTCAAATCAAAACCACAATGAGACATCACCTTACACCTGTCAGAATGGCTAAAATAAAAAACAAAATAAACGACAAGTGTTGGCAAGGATGTGAGGAAAAAGGAAACTTCATACACTGTTGGTGGGAATGTGAACTGCTGCAGCCACTCTGTAAAACAGTGTGGATACTCCTTTAGAAATTAAAAATAGAATTACTATATGTAACTCCACTGGGTATTTACCCAAAGAATATGAAAACACTAATTTGAAAAGATAGTTGTGCTCCTATGTTTATTGCAACATTACTTACAATAGCCAAAATATGGAAGTAACCCAAGTGTCCATTGATAGATGAAAGGATAAAGAAGATGTGGTGTATATGTACAATGGAATATTACTCAGCTATAAAAAAGAAGGAAATCTTGCCACTTGCAACAACATGGGTGGAGCTAGAGAGTATAACACTAAGCAAAATAAATCAAAGAAAAACAAATACCATATTTCACCCTTGTGGAATTTAAGAAACAAAGCAAAGGAAAAAAGAGACATAAACAGTCTTTTAGAGAACACACTAATGGTTACCAGAGCAGAAGTCAGTGGAGTGATGTGTAAAATAGGTGAAGGGGATTAAGACAATACTTAATTGTGATGAGCGCTAAGTAATGTACAGAATTATTGAATCACTATATTGTACCCCTGAAACTAAAAAAGTCATTTTGTTCCTCTCAATTATCTGCACTATAGTTGGCAGATACGACACATTTCCAGAGTCTTAAATGCTATAGAGCTGACATTGTTACAACAGATGGCCAACGAGTCCTCCAATGGTCAAAGAGGAAAAAAGAAACCAGGTTGCTAGTGCAGCTATGTTCAACAGACACTTCTGGGTGGCTGAAGTGGTTGAGCATCTGCCTTCAGCTCAGGGTATGATCCCAGGGTTCCAAGATCAAGCCCTACATCACAAGGAGCCTGCTTCTCCCTCTGCCCGTATCTCTGCCTCTCTCTGTGTGTCTCTCATGAGTAAATAAATAAAATCTTAAAAAAATAAACACTCTTCTGCCATCATTTTTTTTAGGTAAAATTCACATAAAATAAAATTCACAATTTTAACCATTTTAAAATGTACAATTCAGTGGTTTTTAGTATATTCACAGCGTGGTACAATAGTCATTGTATAAAATTCCAGAAATTTTCAATAAATAAGTCATAGGGAATATAACCAATTATATGGTAAGTTTGTATGGTAACAGATGATAACCACACTTATCATAGTTAGCATTTCATAGTGTATATAATTGTCAAATCACTATGCTGTACACCTGAAACTAACATCAATATTTTATGTCAACTATACTCCAATTTCAAAACGCATTTATAATTCCAGAACATTTCATCACCACTCGCCCCTTGCCAAAAAAAAAAAAAAAAATACTCATTAGCTATCACTTCCTAACCCCAGTCCTGAGCAACTAACTAATCCACTTTCTGTTTCTATGGATCTGCCTACATTTGCTATATCATGTAAATAGAATCATACAATATAAAGCCTTCTGTATCGTTCTTCTTTCACATAGAATAATGTTTACAAGGTTAATAGATGTTGTAACACATATTAGTGCTTCATTCCTTCTTATGGTTGCATAATATTCCATTGTATGTATATACATCTATTCATTCATCAATGCTTGGACATTTTGGTTGTTTCCACTTTTTTGCTATTATGAATAATGCTGCTGTATACATAATATATTCATATAAAAGTTTTGTTAAACATATGTTTCTAATTCTGTAGGGTATTACCTTGAAGTGGAATTGCTGAGTCAAATGGTAAATATGTTTAACTTTTTAAGGAACTACCAAACTGTCTTTCCAAAGCAGTTACACTATTTGACATCCCCATCAGCAATGTATGAGTGTTCCAATCTCTCCATATCTTCTCCAACATTTGTTATTGTTTTTCTTTTCTTTTCTCTTTTTGAAGTATTATCTCATTCTGGTTTTAATTTGCATTTCCCTAATGATCAGTTATGTTGAACATCTCTCCATGTGCTTATTAGCCACTTGTATGTCTTTGGGATATGGATGGAACTAATGGGCATTATGCCAAGTGATAAGTCAGAGAAACACAAATATCATATTGTTTCATGTATATATGAATTCTAAAAAACAAAATAAATGGGGACTCCTGGGTGGCTCAGTGGTTAAGCACCTGCCTTCGGCCCAGGGCATGATTCTGGAGTCCCAGGATCGAGTTCCATGTTGGGCTCCCTGCTTCTCCCTCTGCTTGTGTCTCTGCTGCTCACTCTCCCTCTCTCTGTGTCTCTCATGAATAAATAAGTAAAATCTTAAAAAAAAAATAAATGAACAAACACAAAAAACAGAAATGGATCCCATTAATACAGAGAACTGGTAGTTGCCAGAGGAGAAGAGGGAGAGGGATGGATGAAATGGGCAAAGGGAATTATACAAACTTTATTATAAAATAAAGAAGTCAAGGTGATGGAAAGTTCAGCATAGGAAATATAGTTAAAATGTGTTAATGTTGTATGGTGATACACAATGATCACACTTATCATGGTGTAATATATAGAATTGTTGAATCACTGTGCCATACACTGAAACTAATATAACATTACATGTCAATAATATGTCAAATAAGCTTTTAAAAAATAACCAATCAGAAATTCTGGAGCTAAAAATACAATAATTAAATTGAAAAATTCATTGAAGGAGGTCAAGCAGACTCGAGCAGACTTGAACTGGCAGAAGAAAGATCAGCAAACTTGAAGACAGGTTATTTGCAATTATTGAATCTGAAGAATAAAAAGAATCAAGAAAATAGAGCCTAAGGAACTTATGAGAAACCATCATGCAGATCAATATATATACATTATGAAAGTCCCAGAAGAAGAGAGAGCAAAGGGGGCAAATAGATTATTTGAAGAAATAGTGGCTGAACATCTCCCAAATTTGAGGAAAGAAATGGGTATAAAAAATCCAAAACTCTGGGGCAACTGAGTGGCTCAGTCATGTAAGCATCCAACTCTTGACTTCAGCTCAGGTCATGATCTCAGGGTCATGAGATCAAGCCCCATGTCAGGCTCCACGCTCAATGGGGAGTCTGCTTGAGATTCTCTTTCTCTCCTTCACCCACTGCCCCTACCCCTCTCTAAGATGAATAAATATTTTTTTTAAAAAATCCAAAAAGCTCAAAGAATTCCAAGTAGGAATTCCCATATAAACCCACACCAAGACACATTATAATCAAACTATCGAAAGACAGAAAGAGAATCTTGAAAGCAGCAAGAGAAAAGCGACTCCTTACATACAAGATGTCCCCAAGAAGACCATGAGTAGATTACTCAGCAACCACCTTGGAGGCCAGAAGGCAATAGGATGATACATTGAAAGTGTTGAAAGACAAATAACTGACAACTAAGAATTCTATATAGAGCAAAACTGTCCTTCAAATATGAGAAAGGATGCAAAATGATAGCATACGAAAACTGAATTCACCTCCTTTCCTGGACACACTGAGTCTATACCTACATGAAGAGCAATTTTTCCTGAAAGAGAACTGAGGGCTTATTAGACAGCTACTACACAACAAGGATAGTGGAACTACATAGAGAAAGGCCAGAGAGACAGAAACACAGTCACAATGGGAACCCCATCCCCAAAGCCGTAAATCATAGTAGAAAAGGATAGGACCAAGGGACTTTGCACAGATTTGCCTGACCTGGACCCAGAAAAAAAAAAAGTGGTTTAAATGGCAACTAGATTACAAGTGAAGGAAAATCATTTACTAACCCTAAAACAACTGCCACACCAGGTGGAACTACTGGAACTCTCTCTGGAGTCAAAGTGGTGGCAAATACCATTGTTTACATACCCTTCACCATGATGGTACAAATGAAAGCAAAGTCTGGGCACTTTAGCTGGCTTTCCACCCCAGTAAGCCCAAGGCCTTTAGACCACACTGAAACAGCTCCAACTGTTTCCCCAAGGCAGGCACCCTCCCCATACCTACATCAACTCCTACTGTCCCACCAAAGCTGCCCTGGTGCAGCACACATCAGGACAACATCAACTTCAGCTCCAGCTGTCCCACCAGGGCACCTCCTGCAGAAGACCCTCTGGCCTTCCCCTCTTGAGCTCCAGCCATCCCATCAGAACAGTCCTGGTATGGTGTCCCTCAGGAATCCCTGGCCTGTGCCTGCTTCAGTCCCAGCTGTCCTAGCACAGAGTGCTCAGAACCACCTGACCTATATCTACTGCAGCTTCAGCCCTCCCACCAGGGTACTACCCACATAGAGTATACTCCAGGCCATACCTGATTTAGCTTCAGCCCTTTTGTCAGGGCAGCCCCCCTTGTGGAGCACCCTGGAACTACCTGGTCTGTGCCTATTCCAGCTCCAGCCATACCACCAGGGAAGCACTGGTGAAGAGTGGCCTGAAAACACTGGCCAATGACTGCTCTAGCTCCAGCCAGCCAACCAAAGCTACCAGACACAGGCAGCAACAAAGGGGATGTTCCTACAAAAGGTCATTCTTTGAATACTGCAAAAGTTATCTGGGAGGAAGGGAGAGAGAAAGGGAAGGAGAAGAAATAAAGAAAAGGAAATAAATGATGACAGGTTAAGGAATCTCTTGGACAACATTAAGCAAACATTCACATTATAGCAGTCCTGGAGGGAAAATAGAGAACAGGGACAGAAAATTTATTTGAAGAAATAACAACTGAAAACTTCCCTAACCTGGGGAAGGAACAGATGTCCAGGTCCAAGAGGCACAGATAGTTCCAAACAAGATGAACCAAAGCAGGTCCACATCATGACACATAATAATTAAAATGTCAAAGCTTAAAGATAGGATTTTGAAATCAGCAAAAAGGAAGGAAATAGTTACATACAATGGAAATACCATGAGACTATCAGCTGGCTTTTCAGCAGAAACTTTGCAGGCCCAAAGAGAGCGTCATGATGTATTCAAAGTGCTAAAAGGAAGAAACCTACAACCATGAATACTCTACCTGGCAAATTATCATTCAGAACTGAAGGAGAAATAAAGAGTTTCCCAGACAAAAAAAAGTCAAAGGAGTTCATCACACCAAAACAACCTTATAAAAAATGCTAAAGTGATTTCTTTAAGTGGAAAAGAAAAGGCAATAACAAGAAGAAAATTATAAAAGGAAAAAATTTAATGGGTAAAGGCATATACAAAGAAATATATCAATCACTTATAAAGCTAATATAAAGGTTAAAACACAAAGTAGTAAAATTATATCTACAAAAATTAGTTAAGGGATTCATAAAATAAAAAGATGTAAAATATGACATCATATACCTATAACATGGATGAAAAAGAGTAAAAATGTGCTTTTTGAATGTGTTTGAATTTAAGTGACCATCAACTTAATATGGACTGCTATATATTTAAAGTGTTATGTATGAAACTCATGGTAAAACTAAACTGTATAATAATATACAAAAAGTAAAGAGAGAGTAATACAAGCTTTATACTAAAGAAAATAATCAATCAAAAAGAACAAGAGCAGAAAAGACTAGAAAAATAACCAGAAAACAATTAACAAATTAGTAAGAAGTAAATACATACAAATGATTACTTTAAATGTAAATGATCTAATGCTCCACTCAAAAGACATAGGGTGACTGAATGGTTGAAAACACAACACTCGGGATGCCTGGGTGGCTCAGCGGTTGAGTGTTTGCCTTTGGCTCAGGGTGTGATCCCAGAGTCCTGGGATCAAGTCCCACATCAGGTTCTCTGCATGGAAGCTGCTTCTTCCTCTGCTTCTGTCTCTGCCTCTCTTTCTGTGTCTCTCATGAATGAATGAATGAATGAATGAATGAATGAATAAATACACAACATTCACCTATATATTGTCTACAAGAGACTCACTTCAGACCTCAAGACACATACTGACTCAAAGGGATAGAAAAAGATTCCATGCAAATGGAAGTGAAAAAAAAAACACAGTAGCAATACTTATGTCACACAAAGTAGACTTTAAAAGAAATACTGTTGATGGGAATGCAAACTGATACAAGTACTGTGGGAAACAGTATGGAGATTCCTCAAAAACTAAAGATGGAAATACCATATGATCCAATAATTCCACTCCTGGGTAATTACCCAAAGAAAATAAAAACAGTAATTCAAAAAGATATATGAACTTCTATGTTTATTGCAGTATTATTTACAATAGACAAGATATGGAAGTACTCCAAGTGTCCATCAATCGATGAATAAAGATGTGGGGTGTGCATATGTATGCAATGGAATATTACTCAGCTGTAAAAAAAAGAATAGATCTTGACATTTGCAACAACATGGATGGACCTAGTAGGTATTATGTTAAGTGAAATTAGACAGAAAGAAAGACAAATACATTATGATTTTGCTTACAGGTGGAATCTAAAACAAGATAAATGAAAACAATAAACAAGCAAAAAAAAGCAGAAACAGACCTATAAGTACAAAGAATGAACAGGTGGTTGCTGGAAGGGAAATGGCTGGAGGATGGAAAATGGAAAAAACAGATGAATGGAACTGAGGTACAAACTTCCACTTATGGAAAGAACAAGCTACAGGAATGAAAAGTACAACACAGGGAATATAGTTAGTGATATTGTAATAGCATTGTATGGTGACAGATGGTAGCTACACTTGTGGTAAGCACAGACTAACATTCAGAGTTGCTGAATCACTATGTTGTATAACTGAAACTAATATAACCTTGTATGTCAACTATGCTTCAATAAAAGTAAATAAATGAATGGACAGATAAATAATAAAGGAGGAAGAAGTAAGACATTATCATACAGACAAAAGTGAAAGGAGTTCTACACCATTAGCCTGCCCTATAAAAAATGGTCAAGGGAGTCTTTTGGGTTGAAATGAAAGGATATTAGACAGTAACTTGAAGCCATATGAAAACATAAAACCCTCCAGTAAAGATAAATACATGGACAAATAAGAGAATATTATTATAATTTTGTTTTATATTCTTTATTTTCTACAATATTTAAAAGATAACTGCACAAAAATAAGTATAAATATATGTTAATGGATACACAATATGTAAAAATGTAACATATGACATCAATAACATGGGAAAGAGGCAGATTGTAAGGGGGTAGCTTTTTCTATGCAAGCAAAGTTAGGTTGACATCAATTTAAGATAGATAGATTACTGTAACTTTAGGATGTTACATGTAATGCCCATGGTAACTACAAATAAAATATCTAGAGCATATACAGAAATGGAAACAAGGGATTCAAAATGTGTTATTACAAAAATCAACCAAATAGAAAGGAAAGCAGTAATGAAATAAATGATAGCCAAAAAAAAAAACTATCAGACATATAGAAAATAAGTAATAAAATGGCAAATATTCATTTGATTAAACTCCCCAACCAAAAGACATAAATTTGCAAAATAGATACTTAAAAAAAAAACTAGGATCCAACTATATGCTGTCTACAAGACACTCATTTTATTTTATTTTTTAAAAGATTTTATTTGACAGAGAGCAAGAGAGCACAAGCAGGGAGAGCAACAGAGAGAGAGGGAGAAGCAGTCTCCTCCCTGAGCAGGAACCCAATGTGGGGCTTGATTCCAGGACACTGGGACCATGACCTAAGCCAAAGGTAGATGCTTAACCAACTGAGCCACCCAGGTACCCCAAGAGGCTCATTTTAGATCTAAGGACACACATAAATTGAAAATAAAGGGTATTTTCATGCAAATGTAACCAAAAGACAGCAGGGGTGGCTATACTAATATAAGAAAAATTAGACTTTAAGTCAGAAACTATTAGACAAAGAGGACATTATATAGTAACAAAAAGGTCAATTCACTAAGAATATATAATAACTATAAATATATATGCACCCAGCAAAGTGCCCATTGATAGATGGATAAAGAAAATGTAAAAAACATCACACACACACACACACACACACACACACACACACACACACAACAGAATGTTATTCCATCAAATAAAGAGAGGAAATCTTGACATTTGTGACAAAATGGATGAAACTTGCAGGCCTTATGCTAAGTAAACTAAGTCAGACAGAGACAAATACTACATGATTTTACTTATGAGTGAAATCTAAAAAGATTAAAATAAAATAAATAAATAACAAAAAGAGATAAACTCCTAGATACAGATAACAGATTAGTGTTTTCCAGGGGCCACAGATGGATACAATGGGTAAGGGGGTCAAAAGGTACAAGTTTAGTTATAAAATTAAAAAGTCATGGGATATAATGTACAACATGGTAACCATTGTCAATGATATTGTATTGTATACTTATAAGTTGCTATGAGAGTATATTTTAAAAGTTCTCAACACAAGAAAAAAATTGTAACCATGCATGATGATAGATGTTAACTAGATTTGTTGTAGTGATCATTTTACAATATATACAAATGTGGAATCATGTTGTACACCTAAAACTAATGTACCATGTCAGTTATAACTCAACAGCTACATATGCACCAGACATCAGCACTCCTAAATATATGAAACATTCACAGAATTAAAGGGAGAAATAGCTCTACAATCATAGTATAGACTTTGATATTCTACTTTCAATAATGGATAGACCAGGTGACAAGATGGCAGAAGAAGAGTAGGGTCTTCAACTCACCTGGTCCCACCAACTTCCCCAGATAACTTTCAAAACATCCTGAACACCTACAAATTCAACATGCAATTTAAAGAGAGAACAGCTAGAACACTACAGAGAAAAAAAGTTTTTGCTTCTAACAAGGTAGAAAAGAAAGAAAAGAAATGAAATGAAAAGAAAAGAGAAAGAAAGAAGTGGGGGAGGGGCCCCGCGAGGAGCCAGGCTAAAGCGGAGCCAAGAGAGCCTCCGGGACAGGAAAGCCCAGCCCTGGAAAAGCGGGAGCTTTAAAAATCCACGCCGGATTTTTTTCCAGATGGAAAAGTGCTTAGCAGGGAAATCGGGCAGAATTGCAGAGGGGCGGGCAGTGAAGCCTCAAGATTCCCAGAATCACTATTAGAGGAGGGGCGCCTTGGGGAAAAGCTCACCACAAACCGTGGTGGGATCTCAGTAAAGGGCTGGAGCCCCGCAGCCCTGGGGCATTTAGGAGAAGCCGGTCGGTTAGGCAGGAGCATGGTTCCAGCAGCACAGGGCCTCAGATCCCAGGGCGCCCAAGCGGACAAAGCCAGGATCCTGCGTTCCCCCCAGGAACAGGTAGCAGCGGGGAGGGCACAGGACAGCGAGGGCTCTCCTGCCACTGGGCGCCCCCCAAGCTGTGCAGATCAGCGCACCCGCACCTGCCCCGGGGGCATCTAGGCCAGTGCGTACTGGGGGGCTGCGGTAGTTACTCACGTAGAGCTGACTCCAGAGCTGGAAATCTGGTCACTGCCATTGTCCTTTTTTCCTCCGGGTTTCACCTGGTGCCTGGGAGAGGCAGGGCCACCAGGGAACAGAGGCCTCACGGGGTAAACAGCTCACACTGAGCCCAGCACCTGGCGAGGGGGGGGCATCTCTGCTCAGGCACACACACCTGAGATGCAGCACAGCAGACCCTTCCCCCAGAAGACCAGCTGGAAGAACAAGGGAAGAGCAAGTTTTTCACTAAGCAGCACTGGAAAGCTCCAGGACCAAGGGAAAATTGAGGGAATATAGTATATAGAACTAGAGGGTCCCCCCTCTTTAAAAATTTTTTCCCTTTTTCCATTACAACTTGTTTTCATAGCAGACTAAAAATTTTCAATATTTTTTTCTTTTCCCACCTTAACTACCATGTTTTACCAGCTCTTCATTTTTAAGTTTTTTCCTTTTTGACTTTCATATTTCTACAATTACACATCTTAGATATATTTTTCACTTCTGGATTCCCTTCAACATATTCAAGTTAATTTTGTTTTGTTCTTTTTGTGTTCTCTGCCTCGTTTTGTTCTACAATGGCGGAATTTAATACTTTCTAAACATGACCAGCATGCGCCCAGAACCAAGTGGAATACCGTGCTGGTTCATTCTGTGAGATTATATTCTCTCTTCCCATTCTGTTCCCCTCTTTTATGTTGTTTATGTTTTGGTGGTCAGTGTTGGGGCTTTCTATAAGTATTACTGGTTTATATAAATTTGGGATTGAGCATCTTCTAGCATACAGAACAAAATACACTCAGAACCAAGAAGATCACCCTCTAGGACCCCTCAGGTAGACTACATTCTCTCTCCATTATTACTTCTTCACCACCACCATCCCCCACACCCCCCCTTTTTTTTTCTCTTTTTTTCTCTTTTCTTCTTTTCTTTTTCTTTCTTCTTCTCCTTTGGGGTTATTGGCCTTTTATTTTTTACTACTTTGTTTTAAAATTTGTTTTTCAGGGATCCCTGGGTGGCGCAGCGGTTTGGCGCCTGCCTTTGGCCCAGGGCGCGATCCTGGAGACCCGGGATCGAATCCCACGTCAGGCTCCCGGTGCATGGAGCCTGCTTCTCCCTCTGCCTGTATCTCTGCCTCTCTCTCTCTCTCTGTGACTATCATAAATAAAAAAAAAAAAAAAAAATTTAAAATTTGTTTTTCAAAAAAAAAATTTGTTTTTCCACCATTTGCTTTGACGTGGATGGAACTGGAGGGTATTATGCTGAGTGAAATAAGTCAATCTGGGAAGAACAAACATTATATGGTCTCATTCATTTGGGGAATATAAATAATAGTGAAAGGGAATAAAGGGGAAAGGAGAAAAAATGAGTGGGAAGTATCAGAAAGGGAGACAGAACTTGAAAGACTCCTAACTCTGGGAAATGAAGTACAGGTGGTGGAAGGGGAGGGGGTGACTGGGTGACAGGCACTGAGGTGGGCACTTGACGGGATGAGCACTGGATGTTATTCTATATGTTGGCAAATTGAACACCAATAAAAAATAAACTTATAAAAATTTTTAAAAAATAAAATTTGTTTTTCACTTTAGTGGTCTGTTTTGTTATTATCTTCTTTTTCATTTTCTGGTCTCTGACGTCATCAGGATCATCTAGGGTGGAATTTATTTAGGTCTTGGTTAATATTTTTGACTCAATCCTCTCATACAGCCACTCTGCACTGAACAAAATGACTAGAAGGAAGAATTCACCACAAAAGAAAGAATCAGAAACAGTACTCTGCCACAGAGTTACAGAATATGGATTTCAATTCGATGTCAGAAAATCAATTCAGAAGCACAATTATAAAGCTACCGGTGGCTCTGGAAAAAAAGCATAATAGACTCTAGAGACTATTACTGCAGACTTTAGATCTAATCAGTCTGAAATTAAAAATAAATTAAATGAGATTCAATCTAACTGGATGCCCTAACTGCTAGGGTTAATGAGGTGGAAGAAAGTGTGAGGGATGCCTGGATGGCTCAGTGGTTGGGCGCCTGCCTTCAGCTCAGGTCATGATCCCAGTATCTGGGATTGAGTCCTGCATCAGGCTCCCTAAAAGGAACCTGCTTCTCCCTCTACCTATGTCTCTGCCTCTCTCTTCAGTCTGTGTCTCTCATGAATAAATAAATAAATCTTTAAAAAAAAAAAAAAGAGTGAGTGAGTAACATAGAAGACAAGTTGATGGTAAGGAAGGAAGTTGAGGGAAAAAGGGAAAAACAATTAAGAGACCATGAGGAAAGGCTAATAGAAATAAATGATGGCCTGAGAAAGAAGAATCTATGTATAATTGGGGTTCCAGAAAAGGCCGAGAGGGAGAAAGGGCCACAAAGTATATTTGAACAAATCATAGCAGAGAATTTCCCTAATTTGGGGAGGGAAACAGGCATTCAGATCCAGGAGATAGAGAGGTTCCCGCCCCCCCCAAAAAAAATCAATAAAAACCATTCAACACCTCGACATTTAATAGTGAAACTTGCAAATTCCAAAGATAAAGAGAAAATCCTTAAAGCAGTGAGAGACAAGAGATTCTTAACTTATATGGGGAAAAATATTAGATTAACAGCAGACTTCTCCACAGAGACCTGGCAGGCCAGAAAGGGCTGGCAGGATATATTCAGGGTCCTAAGTGAGAAGAGCATGCAGACAAGAATAATATATGCAGCAAGGCTCTCATTCAGAATAGGAGAGATAAAGAGCTTCCAAGATAGGCAGAAACTGAAAGAATATGTGACCACCAAGCCAGCTCTGCAAGAAATATTAAGGGGACCCTGTAAAAGAAAGAGGAAGCCCAAAGAAATAATCCACAAAACAAGGACTGAATAGGTATTACGATGACATTAAATTCATTTCTTTCAATAGTTACTCTGAACGTGAATGGGCTAAATGATCCCATCAAAAGATGCAGGGTATCAGACTGGATAAGAAAGCAAGAACAATCCATACACTGTCTACAAGAAACTCATTTTAGACCTAAGGACACCTCCAGCCTGAAAATGAAAGGGTGTAGAACCATTTACTATTCAAATGGTCCTCAAAAGAAAGCTGGGGTAGCAATCCTCATATCAGATAAATTAAAGTTTATCCCAAAGACTGTAGTAAGAGATAAAGAGGGACATTATATCACACTTAAAGGGTCAATCCAACAAGAAGACCTTACAATCATGAGCATTTATGCCCCTAATGTGGGAGCTGCCAAGTATATCAATCAATTAATAACCAAAGTAAAGACATACTTACATAATAATACACTAATAGTAGGAGACTTCAACACAGCATTTTCAGCAAATGACAGATATTCTAAGCAGAACATCACCAAAGAAACAGGGCCTTAAATGATACACTGGACCAAATGGATTTCACAGCTATATACACAACTTTCCATCAGAACACAACTGAATACACATTCTTCTCAAGTTCACATGGAACTTTCTTCAGAATAGACCATATACTGGGTCACAAATCAGGTCTCAACCAACACTAAAAAATTGGGATTGTTACCTGCATATTTTCAGACCACAATGCTTTGACACTAGAATTCAATCACAAGAAAAAATTTGGAAGAAACTCAAACACATGGAGGTTAAAGATCATCCTACTAAAAGATGAATGAATCAACCAGGAAGTTAGAGAATTAAAAAGACTCATGGAAACTAATGAAAATGAAGATACAACCATTCAAAATCTTTGGGATACAGCAAATGCAGTCTCAAGAGGGAAATACATTGCAATACAAGCCTCCATCAAAAAATTGGAAAAAACTCAAATACACAAGATAATCTTGCACCTAAAGGAATTGAAGGAAGAACAGTAAGTAAAACCTACACCAGGCAGAAAAAGGGATATAATAAAGATTTGAGCAGAACTCAATGAGATAGAGAACTGTAGAACAGATCAACAAAACCCAGGATTTAGTTCTCTGAAAGAATTAATAAGATAGATAAACCACTAGCCAGCCTTACTAAAAAGAAAAAAGACTCAAATTAATAAGATCATGAATAAAAGAGGAGTTATCATAACCAATACCAAGGAAATACAAATGATTTTTAAAACCATATTATGAGCAGCTATATGCTGACAAATTAGGCAATCTAGAAGACATGGATGCATTTCTGGAAAACCACAAATTATCAAAACTGGAACAGGAAGAAATAGAAAACCTTAACAGGCCAATAACTGGAAGGAAATTGAAGTAGTCATCAGAAACCTCCCAAGACACAAAAATACAGGGCCAGATGGCTTCTCAGAGGAATTCTATCAAACATTTAAAGAAGAAATAATACCTATTCTACTAAAGCTGTTCCGAAGGATAGAAAGGGATGGAATACTTCCAAACTCATTTTATGAAGCCAGCATCACCTTGATTCCAAAACCAGATGAAAACCTAACCAAAAAGGAGAATTATAGACCAATATCCCTGATGAACACAGATGCAAAAATTCTCAACAAGATACTAGCCAATAGGATCCAACAGTACATTAAGAAGATTCTTCACCATGACCAAGTGGGATTTATCCCCGGGATGCAAGGGTGGTTTTACACTCATAAAACAATCAAAGTGATAGATCACATCAACAAGAGAAAAAACAAGAACCATATTATTTTCCTAATACATGCCAAGAAAGCATTTGACAAAATACAGCAGCTAATTCCTGATCAAAACTCTTCAGAGTGTAGGGATAGAGGGAACATTCCTCAGTATCTTAAAAGCCATCTATGAAAAACCCACAGTAAATATCATTCTCAGTGAGGAAACACCGAGAGCCTTTCCCCCAAGATCAGGAACATAACAAGGATGTCCAGTCTCACCACTGCTATTCAACACAGTACTAGAAGTCCTAGCCTCAGCAATCAGGCAACAAAAAGAAATAAAAGTCATTCAAATTGGCAAAGAAGAAGTCAAACTCTCCCTCTTCACAGATAACATGACACTGTAACTCTCCTCAAAGAGTTAAAAATAGAACTACCCTATGACCCAGCAATTGCACTACTGGGGATTTACCCCAAAGATACAGATGCAGTCAAGGACCGAGATACCTGCACCCCAATGTTTGTAGCAGCAATGTCCACAATAGCCAAACTGTGGAAGGAACCTAGATGTCCTTCGACAGATGAATGGATAAAGAAGATGTGGTCTATATATACAATGGAATATTACCCAGCCATTAGAAAGGATGAATACCCACCATTTGCTTCGATGTGGATGGAACTGGAGAGTATTATGTTGAGTGAAGTAAGTCAATTGGAGAAGGATAATCATCATATGGTTTAACTCATATGGGGAATATAAGAAATAGTGAAAAGGATTATAAGGGAAAATGAGTGAGAAAAATTAGAGAGGGTGACAAAACATGAGAGACTCCTAACTCTGGGAAACAAACAAAGGGTAGTGGAAGGGGAGGTGGGCGGGGGACTGGGTAATGGACACTGAGGGGGTCACTTGATGGGATGAGCACTGGGTGTTATACTATATGTTGGAAAATCAAACTTCAATTTAAAAAATGGAAAAAAAATAATGGATAGACTAGGCAAAAAGGTTATCAGTAAGGAAGCAGAGAAACTGAACAGCTCTGTAGAACAATTTGACCTAACAGATATAAAACAGAACATGCCACCCAACAGGAACAACAGGAGAATACATTTCTCTCAAGTACACATGGAACATTCTCTAGGTTAGACCATATATAAACACAGAGCAGTCTTAAACATAAAAAGATTGAAGTCATACAAGGTTTTTTTTTTTTGGTTTTTTTTTTTTTTTTGTTACAAGAGAATACAACTAGGAATCAACAGCAAAAATATAATTGGAAAATTCACTATGTGAGAATTAAAAACACATTCTTAAACAACAAAGGAGTCCAAAAATAAATTTAAAACGTCTTGGGATAAATGAAAATGAAGATAAGCTCCAGTCACTGAGCCACCACAGAGGACTCAGCAACGTCTCCCTTTTGCTCCCAAGCTTCTGCGCATTCCATACCCCAGTCTGCTTTCCCCCACCACCCCCTTCCACAGACCATTTTTACTGAAGAAAAGGAATCATATTACATCTGCTATCCAGAACATCCTCTCTTTCAACCCCTTTGCTGATGCAAGTAAGGGTGATGATCTACTTCCTGTTGGCACTGAGGATTATATCCACGTAAGATTCAATAGAGAAATGGCAGGAACCCCTACTACTATCTAAGGGATCACTAATGATTATGATAAAAAAATAAACTAGTAAAGGCATTTAAGAAGAAATTTGCTTGTAATGGCACTGTAACTGAGCATCCAGAATATGAAGAAATAATTCAGCTAAAGGGTGACCAGCACAAGAACATGGGCCAGCTCCTCCTAGAGACTGGACAAGCTAAGGATGACCAGCTGAAGGTTCATTGGTTTTAAGAGCTTCTGTATCAATAAAGCCCAAATGAGGTTTTCTCTTCTTTTCTTCTTTTCTTTCTTTTCTTTTTTTTTCTTTTCTTTCTTTTCTTTTCTTTTTTCTCTTCTCTTCTTTCAGACTTTTTAAAAAGCTTATTCATGAGAGACACAGAAAGAGAGGCAGAGACATAGGTGGAGGGAGAAGCAGTCCCATTGCAGGGAGCCCAATGCAGAATTTGATCCCAGCACCCTGGGATCACAACCCAAGCCAAAGGCAGACGCTCAACCACTGAGCCACCCAGGTGCCCCTCAAATGAGGTTTTCCTTGCAATGAGTAGAATTTCCCTTCTACCCCTTGTCACAAAAACTTCACAGCTTGTAGGTTTGTAGCCATGTGGGGACTGCTTTTAACTTGGACTTGTGTAATTCCTTCCTCCAATAAACTGAAAAGAGCTTGGAGGCCTTCTTTTCAACAGAGGTAAAGCAGTCGGTTTCTGGCAGTGTCCAGCCTGAAACTGAGCAGTAATGTGATGTTTCAGTCAAGCCTAGAGCCCCAAGATCACAGACAGCTATGTCTGGCCAGAAGTTCCTTGGCTCCTCCTCAGTTCAGAATGTCACTATCTAAACAGCCCATGGTGAAGCTGAGATGACAGAATGGGGTAAGGCACAACAGCAGCTGTGCTGCTAGGAGGAGGTTATTGGTAATCGAAGAAAGATCGCTGGTGTCTCCAACCTGACCAGTTAAGCAGGGCTTAGAACAGCCACCTTCCCTCTAGTGAGATGTGATAGGACATCTGGCTTGCCACCAAGGTCTTTTTGACCAGAGCTATCCTAGCTAATCAATTTTCAAACACCCAAATGTGAGGCCGATCTTCTATCAGTGTTAAACTTTTGACAAGGGAACAGACTTCAAACTGATCTAACACTCATGTAGCTAGCTGTAGAGCTTGCAACTTACTAGCAACAGCTGCCCAATTCCATGTGAATGTGCCAAAACTTATGGGATGCAGTGAGAGCAATGGTAACAGGGAAATGTATTGGTAGAAATGCTTATATTAAAAAAGAGGAAAGGTTTCAAATAAATAACCTAAGTTTATACTTAAGGAACTAGAAAAACAAGAACAAAATCTAGCAGAAGGAAGGAAATACTAAAGACTAGAACAGAGATAAATAAAATAGAAAATAGACAAGTAATAGAGAAAATTAGTGAAACCATAAGTTGGTTCTTTAAAAAGATCAAAAAAATTGGCAAAACTTTGGTTAGACTGACAAAGAAAAAAGAGGGAAGGACCAAATTACAACAAAATGAAAGAGAGGATGTTACTACCCACTTTACAGAAATAAAAAGGATTGTAAGAAAGTACCCTAAACACTTGTATGCCAATAAATTGAATAAAAAAATGGACAAACTCCTAGAAATGCAAAGTCTACCAGGATAGAATCATGAGGAAGTAGAAGATCTAAATAGTATATATAACTATAACTAGTCAGGAGATTGAATAAGTAATCAGAAATCTCCCAAAAAGAAAACTCAAGACCAGATGGCTTCCCTAGTAAATTCTACCAAACATTTACAGAAGAATTAACACCAACCCTTTTCAAATTCTTCCAAAACATTGAAGAAGAACACTTGCTAACTTATTCTATGAGGCTAGCATTACTTGGATACCAAAACCAAACACACATACTACAGGAAATCTATAGACCAATATCCCTGATGATACTGAAGCAAAATCTTCAAAAAAAATACTAGCAAACTGAATCCAGCAGCATATTAAAAGTATTATGCACCACAACCAAGTGGTATCTATTCCTGGACTGAAAGATGATCCAACATACAAAAATCAATCAATGTAATATACAACATTAACAGAATGAAGGAAGAACATCACATGATTATATCAATTGATGCTGAAAAAACATTTAATAGGGCACCTGGATGGCTCAGTAGTTAAGTGTCTGCCTTTTTTTTTTTTTTTTTTTTTTTTTTTATTTTATTTTATTTTTTTTAATTAACTTTTATTGGTGTTTAATTTACCAACATACAGTAAAACACCCAGTGCTCATCCCGTCAAGTGTCCACCTCAGTGCCCGTCACCCATTCCCCTCCAACACCCGCCCTCCTCCCCTTCCACCACCCCTAGTTCGTTTCCCCGAGTTAGGAGTCTTTATGTTCTGTCTCCCTTCCTGATATTTCCCAACATTTCTTTTCCCTTCCTTTTTTTTTTTTTTTTAAGTGTCTGCCTTTTGCTCAGGTCATGATCCCAGGGTCCTAAGACCAAGCCCCACATCAGGATCCCTGCTCAATGGGGAGTCTGCTTCTCTCTCTTCCTCTGCTTCTACCCTTGGCTTGTGCTTGCTCTCTCTTTCTAGTTCTCTCTCTCTCTCTCTCTCTCTCTCTCTCTCTCTCTCACACACACACACACACACACACAAATAAAATATTTTTAAATAAAATATTTTTAAAAATGAAATCAACATACAGAAATATATTGCATTTCTGTACACCAATAATGAAGTAGCAGAAAAAGAAATCAAGGAATCAATCCCATTTACAATTGCACCAAAAAACAGAAGATACCTAGGAATAAACCTAACCAAAGAGGTAAAAGATCTGTACTCTGTAAACCATCAAGCACTTATAAAAGAAATTGATGAGGACACAAAGAAATGGAAAAACATTCCATGTTCATGGATTGGAAGAACAATGTTAAAATGTCTATACTTCCCAAACCAATCCACACAATTAATGCAATCCCTATCAAAATACCACCTATATAGATCTTATACATATTTTATCAGATTTCATTTTTTGTATGCTACTCTAAATGGTATGTTTTTTAAATTTCATATTCCCAGTGTTTATTGCTGGTATATAGGAAAGCAACCTTATATATCAACCTTTTACCTTGAAGCCTTGCTATACCTGCTTTTTAGTTTCAAGAGTTTTACTCTTTTGAGGAGAGGGGTGTTTTTTTGGTTGATTGATTCTTTAGTAATCTACACAATAATTTCTGTTTAAAAAATTCTACTTCTTCCTTTTCAATCTGTATGTTTTTTATTCCCTTTTCATGTCTTATTAGAGTAACTAAGACTTCTAGTATAATGGGAATGCAAAAGCTAAAAGACAACATTCTTACCTTGTTCTCCATCTTATGTGGAAAGTGTCCAGTTTCTCACCATTAACCTTTGATGCAAACTGTAGTGTTTGCTTAATAAGTCTTGTTTCCTAGAATAGTTTTAGGTTCACCACAAAATTGAAGGGAAGATATATATATTTTCCAAATATTCCCTGCCGCAACACATGGATAGGCTCCTTCATTATCAACATTCCCAACCACAATAGTACTTTTTTAACAATTGACGAGCCTACTACACTGATACATCATAATCCATAAAGTCCATAGTTTATATACTGTTCATTCTTGGTATTGTACATTTTATGGATTTGGACAAAAATGTAATGACATGTATCCATCACAAGACTTTCATACAGCATTTTCACTGCCTTGAAAATTATCTGTGACCCACCTATTTATCCCTTCCGATCCCCAATCCCTGGCAACCACTAAAATTTTTACTATCTCTATAGTTTTGCCTTTTCCAGAATGTTATATAGCTGGAATCATACAGTATGCCTTTTTCTTTTAGATTGGCTTCTTTTACTTACTCATATATATTTAAGTTTTCTCCATATCTTTTCATAGCTTGATAGTTCGTTTGTTTTTTTAGCTCTGGATAATATTCCATTGTCTGGATGTAACACAAATTATTTATCCATTCACCTACTAAATGACATCTAGTTTGCTTCCAAGTTTTGGCAATTATAAATAAAGCTGCTCAAAACTTTTTTTTAAAGATTTTATTTATTTATTTATTCATGAGAGAGAGCGAGAGAGAGAGAGAGAAGAGAAGAGAGAGGTAGAGACATAGGCAGAGGGAGAATCAGGCTCCATGAAGGGAGCCCAATGCGGGACTCAGTCCCGGGACTCCAGGATTATGCCCTGGACCGAAGGCAGGAGCTAAACTGCTGGGCCACCCAGGGATCCCCTGCTCAAAACTTCTTATGCAGGTTTTGTGGGGACATGTTTTCAACTCCTATGGATTAAATACCAAGGATCACAATTGATGGATAGTATGGTAAGAGTCTGTTTAGTTTTGTGAGAAACCCCCAAACTGTCTTTCAAAGTGGCTGCACCATTTTGCATTCCCACCAGCAATGAAGGAGAGTTCCTATTACTCCACATCTTCAGCTCCACATCCATCAGCATTTGACGTTGTCAGTGTTCCAAATTTTGCCCATTCTAATGGTGTGTAGTGATATTTCATTGTTTTAATTTGCATCTTCCTGATGACATGTGATGTAGAGCACCTTTTCATATGCTTTTCATTTACCATCTATAAATCCAATTTGGTGATGTATCTGTTAAGATCTTTGGCCCATTTTTAATCCAGTTATTTGTTTTATTGTTGTTGAGTTCTAAGAGTTCTTTGTATATTTTGGATAACAGTCCTTAATAAGTGTGCTTTTACAAATATGTTCTCCCAGCCTGTGGCTTGTCTTCTCACCCTCTTGACAGTGTCTTTCACAACGCAGAATTTTTAAATTTCAAGGCAGTCTGGCTTATCAATTATTTCTTTCATGGATTGTGACTTTGGCAATATATCTAAAAGAAAATCGCCATACCCAAGAACCTAGGTTTTCCCCTTATGTTATCTTCTAGGAATTTAAGTTTTGCATTTTGTATTTAGGCCTGTGATCCATTTTGTGTTAATTTTTATGAAGGATGTTAAGTTCTATGTTTAGATTCATGTTTTTGCATGTGGGTGTCCAGCATTTGTTGAAGATTATCTTTGCTCCATTGCATTGCCTGTGCTCTTTCATGAAAGATCACTTGACTATGTTTATGTGGGTCTATTTCTGGGCTCTCTATTCTTCTCCATTGATCTACTTGTCTATGATTTCATCAACACCACACTGCCTTGATTACTACAGCTTGGTAGTAAGTCTTTAAAGTTAGGTAGTGTCAGTCCCCCAACTTCATCCTCTTAAATACTGTTTTGGCTATTCTGGGTCTTTCGTCTCTTCCTATATAAATTTTAGATTGTTGATATCTACAAAATAACTTGCTAGGATTCTGATTGGGATTGCATGGACTCTGTAGATCAGGTTGAGAAGAACTGACAGCCTTTTGTTTGTTTCATTTAAACTCAAGTTAGTTAATATGCAGTGTATTATTAATTTCAGGGTAGAATTTAGTGATTCATTGGTTGCATATATTATCCAGTGCTTATTCCATCAAGTACCCTCCTTAATACCCATCACCCCGTTACTCCATCCCCCCACCTCCCCTCCAGCAATCCTTAGTTTGTCTCCTATAGTTAAGAGCCTCTTATGGTTTGCCTCCCTCTCTGTTTTTATCTTATTTTATTTTTCTTTCCCTTCCCCTATGTTCATCAGTTTTGTTTCTTAAATTCCATATATGAGTGAAATCATATGATATTTGTCTTTCTCTGACTTATTTTGTTTAAAATACATTTTAATTCCACATCATTGCAAATGGCAAGATTTCATTCTTTTTGATGATTGCATTGTATCTTGTATATAAATACCACATCTTTATCCATTCATCTGTTGATGAACATCTAGACTCTTAATATTTTGGCTATTGCATACATTACTGCTATAGACATCGGGTTGCATGTGCCTCTTTGAATCACTATTTTTGTATCCTTTGGGTAAATACTAGCAGTGCTATTGGTGGATCATAGGGTAGCTCTATTCTTAACCTTTGAGGCACTTCCATACTGTTATTCCAGAGTGGATGCACCAGTGTGCATTCCTACCAACAGTGTAAGAGGCAAGTTGGGAAGAACTGACATATTGACAATACTGAGTCTTCCTATCCATGGATCTCCTCATTTACTTAGGATATAGCATTAGTTTTTTTGTTTGTTTGTTTGTTTGTTTGTTTGTTAAGTAAGCTCCATGCCCAGCATGGAGCCCAGTGTGGGGCTTGAACTCATGACCCTGAGATCAAGACCAGAGCTGAGATCAAGAGTTGGACGCTTAACCAACAGAGCCACCAGGTGCCCCTGATGTGCATCAGTTTTGTGATTTTCTTCACATAGATCTTGTACATCTTTCTTTAGATTTATACTATTTATTTTTTAAATAAATTTAGTTTTTATTTGTGTTCAATTTGCCAACATATAGAATAACACCCAGTGTTCATCCCGTCAAGTGCCCACCTCAGTGCCCGCCACCCAGTCACCTCCACCCCCCACCCTCCTCCCCTTCCACCACCCCTAGTTTGTTTCCCAGAGTTAGGAGTCTTTCATGTTCTGTCTCCCTTTCTGATATTTCCCACATATTTTTTCTCCTTTCCCCTTTATTCCCCTTCACTATTTTTTATATTCCCCAAATGAATGAGACCATATAATGTTTGCCCTTCTCCGATTGACTTATTTCACTCAGCATAGTACCCTCCAGTTCCATTCACATTGAAGCAAATGGTGGGTATTTGTCGTTTCTAATGGATGAGTAATATTCCATTGTATACATAGACCACATCTTCTTTATCCATTCATCTTTCGATGGACACCGAGGCTCCTTCCACAGTTTGGCTATTGTGGACATTGCTGCTATAAACATTGGGGTGCAGGTGTCCCAGCGTTTCATTGCATCTGAATCTTTGGGGTAAATCCCCAGCAGTGCAATTGCTGAATCATAGGGCAGTTCTATTTTTAACTCTTTGAGGAACCTCCCCACAGCTTTCCAGAGTGGCTGTACCAGTTCACATTCCACCAACAGTGCAAGAGGGTTTCCCTTTCTCCACATCCTCTCCAACACTTGTTTCCTGTCTTGTTAATTTTCCCCATTCTCACTGATGTGAGGTGGTATCTCATTGTGGTTTTGATTTGTATTTCCCTGATGGCAAGTGATGCGGAGCATTTTCTCATGTGCTTGTTGGCCATGTCTATGTCTTCTCTGTGAGATTTCTGTTCATGTGTTTTGCCCATTTCATGATTGGATTGTTTGTTTCTTTGCTGTCGAGTTTAATAAGTTCTTTATAGATCTTGGAAACTAGCCCTTTATCTGATACCAGCTCTGCAAGAAATTTTAAGGGGGACTCTTAAAATTCCCCTTTAAGAAGAAGTCCAATGGAGCAATCCACAAAAACAAGGACTGAATAGGTAACATGATGACACTAAACTCATATCTTTCAATAGTAATGTGAATGGGCTTAATGACCCCATCAAAAGGTGCAGGTTGTCAGACTGTATAAAAAAGCAGAACCCATCTATTTGCTGTCTACAAGAGACTCATTTTAGATATATTAAGTATTTAAATTTGGGGCAGTGCTAATGTAAATGGTAATGTATTTTCATTTCAAATTCTACTTGTTCAGTTCTGGTACACAGGAAAGCAACTGATTTTTTAACCTTGCATCCTGCAACTTTGCCATAATTGCTTATTTGTTCCAGGATTTTGTTGTTGTTGATACTTTTGGATTTTCTACATAAACAGTCGCATCACCTACAAAAAATATTTTTATTTCTTCCTTCCCAGTCTGTGTATCTTTTATTTCTGTGTGTTGTCTTAGTGCACTAACTAGAACCTCCAGCAATGTTGAAAAAGAGTGATGAGAGGGGACATCCTTACCTTGCTCCTGCCTTAGTGGGAAAGCTTCAAGTTTCTCACCATGAAGTAAAATTTTAGCTTTAAAGTTGCTGGGATTTTTTTTTTTAGATATGGAGATATTCTTTATCAGGTTCAGGACATTCTTCTCTATTCCTAGTTTACCAAGCGTTTTTATCATGAATACCCATTCATATAGTATATATATATATATATATATATATATATATATATATATATATAGTATAGGCATGAATAATAGTACCTATTCAACCTATAGTTGGGCTATAGGTTTTTTATGTATGTTCTTCACCAAGTTAGGAAATTCCCCTCTATTACCAGTCTGCTGGATTTTTATCATGAATAGGTGTTGAATTTTTGTGGTGTATAATGCACTGTTGGATTCAACTTGCATCTATGATAATGAGAGATATTGCTCTATAGTTTTCCCTTCTTATAATTCTTTTATCTAGTGTTGCTATTAGGGTACTGTTGGCCTTACACAATAAGTTAAAAATTGCTTCCTCTGCTTCTGTTTTCTGGAAGAGATTGTGAAGAATTGGTATCATTTCTTCCTTAAATGTTTGGTAGAATTCACCAGTGAAACCATTGTGGTCTGGTGCTTTCTTTCTTCATCTTGGAATGTTATTTATTATTACTTCAATTTCTTTAATTGTATAAGCAATTCAGATTACCTATTTCTTCTGTGAGAGTTTTTGTAGTTTGTGTCCTTCAATAAATGGTCCATTTCATCTAAGCTATTAAATTTGTAAGTTACAAAGTGTTGATAGTGTTCCTTTGTTATCTTTTTAATCATTAGTGATGACCCTTCTCTCATTACTGATATTACAAATTTGTATGTCCTTTTTTTTTTCTTCACTTGACTAAAGCTTTATCAATTTTTATTTACATTTTCACAAACTTTTGGCTTTGGTGATTTTCTCTATTTTCAATTTTATTGATTTCTGCTCTAATTTCTATAATTTCTTTTCTTCTGCTTGCTTTATTTTTTTAAAGATTTTATTTATTTATTCATGAGAGACACAGAGAGAGAGAGAGAGAGGCAGAGACACAGGCAGAGGGAGAAGCAGGCTCCATGCAGGGAGCCTGATGTGGGACTCAATACCGGGACTCCAGGATCATGCCCTGGGCTGAAGGCGGCGCTAACCCTCTGAGCCACCGGGGCTGCCCTCTTCTGCTTGCTTTAGACTTAAATTGCTCTTCTTTGTCTAGTTATGTAAGGTAGACACTTAGATTATTGATTTTAGATATTTTTTCTTTTCTAAAATATGCATTTAATGCTAACCTCCCTAAATACTGTTTTTGTTCCTTCCCCCAATTTTTGATGTTGTAAGTTCATTCAATTCCAAGTATTTTTTCATTTGTGATTTCTTAATCCCATGAATTATTTTTTTAAGATTTTATTTATTATAAATAAATAAAAGCACTTAACCGCTGAGCCACCCAGGTGTCCCAAAACCATGGATTATTCAGAAGTGTGTTGGTTTCCAAATATTGGGAGACTTTCCTTTTTTGCTATTTTTAGAAATTAAACATTGGCCTTTAAGTGCTACGAAGCTGTACTGTTTATCAAATAAGAGCCAGAAATTACTTTTATTTTTTTTCCCAGAATAATCCAATTTGGAAAGAATTTAATTAACAAAATAAAATGGGGGGAAGGGCCCAGGAGGGGCTCTGGAGAGAGAGGACCCCTCCCCATGGCTGTTGCCCCCTGAGCCTGGCAAACCCAGAGAGGGCTCTTGGACCCACCTGAGCAGAACCCGCCTTAACACCCAGAACCGCTCTGCACGATGCCACCTTCTCCTTGTGTACGCTCCTCCTTATATACAGATTTTAAAAACCAAACAACTGCAGTTGTTATAAAGTGGCTTCTAGCTCTCCTATGCTGGCTTGGCACATTAACGCATGCAAAGCAAGGTTTCAAGGGCTTCACCAAACAGTTAATTTTGGCAAAAACAGAAAACAAACAAAAAGCTAAGATTCCTAAGCAGGATTAAAAGCCACTGAAGTGAAAACGATGTATTTCTCAACAGTATGGAATGAGACTACAGCTACGATCTTTTTTTTTTTTTTTTCTTTTTAAGTCTCTGCCATCCTCTCCCCAACTCAGGTCAAAGTTCATAGCAGCATAACACAAAGTCCTCCATCAAGCCAGTGTTCTCTGCTCCGGGGGTCAGAGTTCACAGGTCAAGTTCAGTCCGTCCGAAGAATCATAGGAGGATGCTCGCTGTCCTCCTCCAGCCGCAGAGCGCTGGCCTCCTCTTCCAGACATGCGCCGCCCACGGCCCCCAGCTCGTCTCCGTAGGCAAGTCTGGTCGGAGATGAAGGCACATGAGTACCTGTGGCGACAGCTGTGTTGTCTGAGTCTGAGTCTGAGTCACTAAGGGGCAGTCGTGAGAGGCTGAGTCTAAGATTTCATTGGTTGTCTCCATGCTTCCATCCAACTTGTGCTGTTTCATCAGGGTACACTCGCCTCCTTCCTGGGGGTCCAGGTTATACATGTACAAATACCCGTCGGAAGCTCCCACCAGTAGTCGGGGAATCTTCTGAATTGTGGCCAGTAAGCAGATGTTCTTGTGGCCACAGAAAGGCAGGCGAACTGTGGCAAAGGCTCTGCCCTGGTTGAACATTTCTGTTACTTGGGAGGGCAAGTAGCTGGTGGAAGCCATGAGTACCTTCCCAGTCCAGGTGGTGGGCTCCTCCTGAGGTTTTTCTTTCACAGTCTCAAGTTTGAAGATGTGCACAGTCTCAGTGTTGCTGGATGCAGAGAGGAACATGCTGTCCATGCTGAAGGCCAAGGAGCAGATGCTCACACACCTCTTAACTCCTCTCCGGAACTCAAAGAGTTTTTGTCCCTCTGGAATGGAGAATACTCTAATCACGGTCCCCTTCTCGGAGGCAGTGGCAAGCTTGGTTCCACTGGCATCAAATGCCAATGCTGCCAAAGGACTGTCGTGAGCTGGGATCATGTTTGCAGCTCTCAAATTCATGGTGTCGAAGACCTGCACCTCTCCAATAGTGGCACTGCCTGGGTATGCCAAGTAACCATTGTCGTTGTGTATCGACAGCGCACACAAGCCTGCAGGGTTTGGAGGGGTTTCCCTGATCATGTGCAGTACTTTCATGTCCCGAATGTTGTGTATATAGAGAGACTCCTCCAGGCAAACTATTAGCCTCTGTCGGTTCAGCTTCACGGCCAGTATGGTATTTGAGTAGCTGTAGTTGCAGATCTCAGTTCCTTTCTTAAAATGGCAAACTTTTAGCTTTCTAGGAGCTTTGAGGCTGACGATGGCTACTAAGCTGCTTGAAAACAATCTCTCTACAATGCACACATCTTCCGTATCAGTGCATTCATAGATCTGTTCCAGCTTATCCACAGAAGAAAGGGAGAAAAATTTATAACCGGACTTACTACCAACAGCTAGGGACGTGTTGTCCTGGTTGAAGTTGGTGAAGAGCAGCTGGCCGGCGCCGGCCTCGCCGCTCTGACTCGCCAGGTTCATGGTGGGCGCGGGGCGGGCGGGCCCGGCCAGGGGCTGGCGCGCGGGAGGGCGAGTCGGGTGAGCTCAGGGTCGGGGCCGGGCCCAGCTCCCCGCCTCGCGGGCCGCAGCTGGCTGCCCGGGGATCAACCGCGGCCTCATCCCGTGCCCGCTCTTGTTTATGCTCCCGAGCCGGGCCAGAAATTACTTTTAGAGTGGCATGGATCTTGAAGTACTCATACTGTGCAAGTTTTCCATTGAAAACCGCCTAAACTAGTTTCCAAGATCTATAAAGAACTTATTAAACTCAACACCAAAGAAACAAACAATCCAATCATGAAATGGGCAAAAGACATGAACAGAAATCTCACAGAGGAAGACATGGACATGGCCAACAAGCACATGAGAAAATGCTCCGCATCACTTGCCATCAGGGAAATACAAATCAAAACCACAATGAGATACCACCTCACACCAGTGAGAATGGGGAAAATTAACAAGGCAGGAAACCACAAATGTTGGAGAGGATGCGGAGAAAAGGGAACCCTCTTGCACTGTTGGTGGGAATGTGAACTGGTGCAGCCACTCTGGAAAACTGTGTGGAGGTTCCTCAAAGAGTTAAAAATAGACCTGCCCTACGACCCAGCAATTGCTCTGTTGGGGATTTACCCCAAAGATTCAGATGCAATGAAATGCCGGGACACCTGCACCCCAATGTTTCTAGCAGCAATGGCCACAATAGCCAAACTGTGGAAGGAGCCTCGGTGTCCATCGAAAGATGAATGGATAAAGAAGATGTGGTCTATGTATACAGTGGAATATTCCTCAGCAATTAGAAACGACAAATACCCACCATTTGCTTCAACGTGGATGGAACTGGAGGGTATTATGCTGAGTGAAATAAGTCAATCGGAGAAGGACAAACAGTGTATGTTCTCATTCATTTGGGGAATATGAATAATAGTGAAAGGGAATATAAAGGAAGGGAAAAGAAATGTTGGGAAATATCAGAAAGGGAGACAACATAAAGACTCCTAACTCTGGGAAACGAACTAGGGGTGATGGAAGGGGAGGAGGGCGGGGGGTGGGGGTGAATGGGTGACGGGCACTGAGGGGGGCACTTGACGGGATGAGCACTGGGTGTTATTCTGTATGTTGGCAAATTGAACACCAATAAAAAATAAATTTATTATTAAAAAAGAAAAAGAAAACGGCCTAAAAAAATGCCCTGAACTACTTCATACCGGATGACAGAGCAGAAAAAAAATGCCCATAATACCCCAGAACACCTTCCATGTGTCACATACAGCCCAGGGTGCTGTGGTCACAAAGGGGTCAGTTCAAAATAATCAACAACTTTGAAAGATTCTGATATTTCTATTTCATAGATAATAACACTCCTGCAGTTCAGCAGACCAGCCCTTGGCCAGGGTAAAGAAAGATCAGATTATTCATGGCTTATTTTCTTGAGTGAATTCCACTTGCCTCTTCACCACAGGAAATTCCAAACAAAAAAAAAAAAGTAAAAAAATTAGGGAAAGGAAGAAGAAATAGTTGTGACATATTAAAAACAACAAAATGAGCTTCATCTTGATTAGCTAAAACCTGCTTTCAACTTTCTGAGTAGGCTGAGTTTTTAGTCTTTAATTACAAGTACTGTACCAACACAGTAATTACAAGGAACTGCCTTCCCTTGTCATGACAGCATTGGGTTTCCCATCATCAACATCGTGAATAATTATTTCCTTGCTATTGCTTTCTCACTCTTTCCTTATGAGTTAGCATTAGACATTTCTATGAATTTGGAAATTTCATTCCTAATCTTGGATGCTACTTATTGTAAACAAATATGATTAATTAATGAGGAACTCAGATGTCACCTCCAACTTTATCACAACATATACAAACGACATTTCCAAAACACCTCCCTCCACACGATCTCCAGTACTGTTAACAACTGACAGGTCAATTTCATTTCAAAATATTTATTCTTAGATTCTTGTTTCCTGAACCATCACCAAATATACATCACCTTCTCTGGGATACTGGACAGCCATTCCTTCTGGAAATCTTAACTGAGGAGTTTTTAGAATCCTCTAGAAGGCTCTACCTTATGATTCTTCAACACAATTTTTGGTCCCAAACCTAAAATGACTAATCTTTATTTTATTTTTTAAAGTTTTTTTTAAAGATTTTTATTTGTTCATTCATGACAGAGAGACAGAGAGAGAGAGAGAGAGAGAGAGAGAGAGGCAGAGACACAGGCAGAGGGAGAAACAGGCTCCACGCAGGGAGCTGGATGCAGGACTCAATCCTGGGTCCCCAGGACCACACCCTGGCCTGAAGGCGGCACTAAACTGCTGAGCCACCGGGCTGGTCTAAAATGACTAATCTTTTTTTTTTTTTTTTTTAAATGTGTTTACTGGGTCATGCTGTAAATTGTATTTCATACTGTGAGTCACAGTAAAAATAAATGTGGAAGCCATTGACCTAATCTGACCCCATACTTTGCCTATCTCCAACTATCAAGGCACTTCGATTTTGTTTCAGCAGCAGCCCCAACAGCAGCAAAATAATCTTAACTTCCTCTGAATGTTCTCTTCACCTCTACTCAAACTGAAACCTAAAAACACAGGTCTCATAAACATAATTGTGGCAAAGCAGACGTCATAGTTGTCCTCTAAGCAGGAAACATTCTGCTTTATCTTGATCCTCATTAGACTTCTATAAAGCAGCTATGTATTTGCTTTTTGAAAACTTAGGAGTTTTTAAAGTTTGTCATATATATAATGCAAGATTTGCCATTTTAACCATTTTTAGGTGTATAATTCAGTTCCCTTAATTACACTTACAGTGTTACCCAATTACCACTATTTCTAAAATTTTTCCATTACCACAAACTGGAACTCTGTACATATTAACCAATAATTCCTCATTCCTCATTTTACTCAGTCCCTGGGAACCTTTATCCACACTAGATATTTCATATAAGTGGAACCATACAATATTTCTTTTGTGTCTGGTTTATTTCACTTAGTATAATATTTGCAAGGTTTGTCCGCATTGTAACTTGTGTCAGGTCTTTATTCTTTTTTTATGACAGAGAAATATTTCATCATATGTACACACCACATATTGCTTATCTACTCATCTGTTGAAAGATATTTGGGTTATTTCCACCTTTTGTCTATTGAATAATACTATAGTGAACATTGGTGTACAAATATCTGTGTGAGTTCCTACCTTCAATTATTTGGGGTATATACCCAAAAGTGGAATTGTTGGATCATATGGTAATTCTATGTTTAGCTTTGTAAGGAACCATGGACTTGTTTTCCACTATACTGCACCATTTTACATCCCTACAAGAAATATATGAAGGTTCCAATTTTTCCACATCCTCATCAATATTTGTTATTTTCTGGGGTCTTTATCTAAAAGAAAATTTTTATTCTAGCCATCTTTGTGGATTTGAAATGGTATCTCATTACAGTTTTGATCTGCATTTTGGGAAAATGTCTATTCAAGTCCTTTGCCCAGTTTTTAACTGGGTTGTCTTTTTGTTGTAAAATTGTAGGTGCTCTTTATATATTCTGATCCTTATCAGATACATGGCTTGCAAAGTGTTGCCCATTTGTGGGTTGTTTTTTTCACTTTTGTGATAATGTCTTTTGAGGCACAGGAGTTTAATTTTGTTGAAAGCCAATTTATCTATTCCTCTTTGCCATTTATGATTTTAGTATCATATCTAAGAATCCATTGCCAAATCCAAGATCATGAAGATTTCTTCTAAGAGTTTGGGTTTTTTGTTTTTGTTTTTGTTTGGGGGTGGGGTTTTTTGGGGGGTTGCCTCCTATATGTAGGTCTTTGAGCCATTTTCAGTTTAATTTAATATATGATGTGAGGTAGAAGTATGACTTCATTCTTTTGCATCTGGGAATCCAGTTGTCCCAGCATCATTTGTTGAAGAGACTATTCCTTCCCCCCAATAAACAGACTTAGCTCCCTTGTCAAAAATCAATTAGCCATAGCTGTATGGGTTTATTGCTGGACTCTGGCCTCCTTAAGTGGCTAGGAACTCACTCCTCTAAAGTCAGCTCCTTCCAGATTGGTTAAGTCCACATAGTTTTTCTAAAATTGAGCTTAAAATCTGTCTTCCCTGGATCCTTCCCTGTTATTCTTTGTTCTTTCTTTGGGTCCATGGAAAATCTCTCCCCACTTGGTTTTCAAAACCCTGAGGGATTTGATGAATAAACTGTCACATTCCTCCACTCCCAGTTTACTCTCCTCCCTGGAAGAAAGTAATGTTTGTTAAGCACTTACTATGTGTCAATCTCATGCATTTTCTCACTTATCTACCTAGAGAGGTAAGTGTAATTATTGACCTCATTTTATAGATGAAAAAACTGCAACTCCAAGAGACTAAGTGACCTGCCTGAGGTCATACACCCAGGCTCCAGATCCACACCTCTTCTAATGTAACAGGTTAAACCTTGTCATGTTTTTTCACTTCTTCTGCCACTTTTTCATTTCACTTTGAGTCTGTCTTGTATATCTGAAGGATAGAGATACTAATAGTTGCTACTCCCCAGCTAACAGAATTTTAAAAATTGGCCAAGGAACACATAGCTAGCAATGAGTCAAAGCTGAGATTAGCACCCAGGCTGCTAGATGCAGAGAGTAATGGAGAGGGTCTAGCCAGATTATAATTTTCCTTTTAGGTGTGTGTTCTTGAACAAGTCAGGCCACCTCTCTGAGCTTCCATTAGATCTGCGATATGTTTATAGATTATAAACTTGGAGTTCTATTTAAGATAGCAAACCAAGTACACACTGAAACCACCCATCCCACTTCAAACCTTAGAAATGACAGGCAAACATGAACAAGAGATGATAGCAGAGGTGCTCAATGACAGGACTGAAGCATCCACCTACCCATAGGAGGCTAGGACCAGCATAGAGACCACTAATATACAAGGTCAAGAGTACATGCTCTTACAAGGCTCTAAGTATACATGGGAGAAATATCCTGAGGTAATGGAGTCACAACCACTTCATGAGGTTCCCACAAACTCCCCAACTACAAGAATTTATCTCTGAGAAAATAGAGAATAAGAACAATCTAAAAAGGGCTTAACAGCAAATATATTAAATGACTCAAAGGAAGGAATAACCACCATAAAATAATAACAGGAGACTATGAAGCAAAAACAAGTGAATGGAAAAAACTCTGAGTTAGAGCTCAAATATAAAAAGTATAATTACTAGAATAAAAATTCAATAGATGGGGAAATGGAGACCCAGAACTGAGAATGGATTTAGCAAAGTCACATCAGATTCTAGTGGCAGACATAGACCTGGAGCCAAGGCCAAACTCAAGAGTTAGGTTCTCTGAAGAGCATGGATGTCCTGTTTTTCTCTCCTTCTTTCTTTCTCTCTTCTTTCTCTGAAGTGTAAGACTGTACTGAGCTAAACTCCACAACTCCTTCCTAGATGAGAGACAAGATTTCTATTCCTTGACTGGGCAGAGTGAGACAATAGGTTTCTCTTCAAGATGGAGAGCTAGCAGCCTCTCTTCTCTGGAACTTAAGCAGAATCTTGATGTCTGAGAGGATTTGGTTAAGTGAAGACTAGAAAAGCAGCCAATAGAATTGCCTCTTGTATATATTTGTCATTAAATGCTGGATTTGTGTCTTAACATCCCTAAGACTCAGGGTCCCCACCATAGGCAGATTTTTGAAAATTAAGTGGGAAAATTTTTAAAGC
Organism: Vulpes lagopus; assembly: GCF_018345385.1. NCBI lineage: Eukaryota > Metazoa > Chordata > Mammalia > Carnivora > Canidae > Vulpes > Vulpes lagopus. The sequence continues at coordinate 28,763,437 of NC_054828.1, forward strand.
TTTTATTTATTTTAGAGAGAAAGTGCATGGACAAGTGGAGGAAGGGGCAGAGGAGAGGGAAAGAGAATCTCAAACAGACTCCATATTCAGCATGCAGCCCAACACAGGGCTCAAATCCTATGACCCAAAGATCATGAGCTGAAATCAAGCCAGATACTTATCTGACTGAGCCAGCCAGGCACCCCAAAAATTAAGCGGGAAATTTATGTAGCACATCAGAATTTTGTCACATGGAACATTCTTCCTGGGGCTTCACAGCCCTGTCCTTTGGCTCAAAGGCACCCTCAGATAAGGACAAAGCAATAAGCGCATGGGACCCCAGCCAACAGAGAAGGGAGAAATTTAAAACTGTGAAGGGACATAAAAGGAGAGGGGGAAAAAACGATAAATCAAAGGAAAGTTAGAATATTGCCACATCCCTTCCCCACCCACATGGCCAGAGGGCAGAGCTTTTCTTTTGTTCCTGAGATGATGCACGTTCTCTGGTGGCTGAGAGGCCTCATCATACCCATACGCATATTTGAAAATATTGTTCAACCATGCCACTTATAAGAGAAATGCTAATTTGTTCATTTACACAATGAAATAGTATCTTTCCCGCCTGAAATTTGAAAAGATTAAATGATAAAATCTATGCTAGGAGTTCTGGTCCAAAACAGTGATATAGGAAGACCCTGAACTCACCTCCTTCTTGGAACACACTAAATTGCACCTTTTTATAGAATAGTTCCTCCTGAAGAACTGAGGGTTCACTGAACATCTTCTGCACAAGGAGAGACCAGATAGAGAACAGCAAGAAAGATGAACACATGGTAAAGAAGGGAATCTCACCCCTAACACCTCAAACTGCAGTGGGGATGGATAGTACTAAGGATCAGGAACAGATACATCCGTTCTTGGGCATAGAAAAAAAGCTGTAGTTAAAAAGAGCAACTAGCGGGCAGCCTGAGTAGCTCAGCGGTTTAGCGCCGCCTTCTGCCCAGGGCATGATCCTCCTGCATGGAGCCTACTTCTCCCTCTGCCTATGTCTCTGCCTCTCTGTCTCTCTGTTTCTCATGAATAAATAAATAAAACCTTAAAAAAAAAAAAGAACAACTAGCATAAAAAAGCCAGCAAATGGTGGGGTGGGGGCAGGGCTGCAATATTCTTCAGGTGGGAGGGGCAGACAGATATGATCTACACTCCCCTCCTACCTTGAAAGCTTGTGTAGACTAATGCACAACCTGGCCAGTCAAACCAGCTTGCTGCCTCAGTGAACCCTGGGCCCATCGCTCACACAAGTCCCAGCTGCCCTACCAGGGTGGTCACAGGGTAATACACAGCAGGATATCCCTGGTTAGCACCCATTGCAATCCCACCCTTTATGTCAAGGTGACACAGGTGCCAAGCACCCTGGAACATTCCAAGCCCACACTACTTTGGCTTCAAATAGCTTGCTAGGGCATTTCTAGTACAGAGTGTTCTAGAACCTCTCTGTTGATATCTGCTTCATATCCAGCTGCTCTGTCTGGTGCCTACTGTCCAAAGCACTCCAGACCACCCCCATCCACACCAGCCTCAGCTCCAGTCACCATGTCAAAACACACACTGTGTTAAACACCTTGGAACCATGATTTGCGATCCCAATTCAGCTTTAGCTGTCCCCTTAGGGCACATTTTGTGCAGAGTCCAGGGACCAAACCAGCCCACACCTATTTTAGCTTTAGCTGTCCTACCAGTGTACCCCCTGTGCAGAGAGTACCAGGACCTCCCAACTCATATCCTGTCTCATCTCCAGCCACCTCTTCGAGAAACACTTTGTGCAAAGATCCTGGAATATCTCAGTTGTATCTACTTCAGCTTCAGCTATCTTGCCAAGGTGCCCTCTGTGCATAGAGCCCCAGGTCCCCCCAGCATGCACCCTCTTCATTTTCAGCTATCTTGCCAGGATACCCTCTGGAGAAGAAAGCTCAGAGACCTCCTGGTCCACACACCCTTCAGCTCCAGCCACCTTGCCAGGGCATCCTGGGATGTCCCAAGCTCATTTCAGCTTCAGCTACCTACCAGCATACCCTCAACACATATAAACCTGAGACACTCTGGCCCTGCATCCACTTCACCTTTAGCTGTCTTGATAGGGTGTCCACTGCATGGAAGACCTCAGAATCCCCATCCCACAGTAACCATAGCTCCAGTCACCCAGCAAAATCACCAATCACACACAGTATACAATCATATACAAGACCATACTTTCAAGTTTAAAAGAAGTAACTGTTCCACCTAATCCATAGAAACAAACACAGAAAGTCAAGCAAAATGGGGAGACAAATTAATATTCTCTAAAAGAAATAACAAGAAAAAAACCTCAGAACAAATAAGTAAAACAGAGATAAGCAATATTCCTGATAAAGAATTTAAAGTAATGATCATAGGGCAGCCATGGTGGCTCAGTGGTTTAGCACTGCCTTCAGCTCAGGGCGTGATCCTGGAGACCCGGGATTGAGTCCCACCTCAGGCTCCCTGCATGGAGTCTGCTTCTCCCTCTGCCTGTGTCTCTGCCTCTCTCTCCCTCTCTCTCTCTCTCTCTCTCTCTGTGTGTGTGTGTGTGTCTCATGAATAAATAAAATTTTTAAAAATAAATAAATAACGTAATGATCATAAAGTTACTCACTGAGCTGGAGGGAAGACTGGAAAAACTCAGTGAGACTTTCAACAGAGATAGAAAATATAAAAAAGAATCAATCAGATTTGAAGAATACAAAATGAAATTTAAAAATACACCAGAGAGGGCCATCTGGGTGACTCAGTCAATTAAGTGTCTGCCTTCAGCCCAGGTCATGATCCCTGGATTCTGGGATCAAGTCCTGTGTTGGGAATATGTTTCTCCCTCCCTCCCTCCCTCCCTCCCTCTCTCTCTCTCTCTCTCTCTCTCTCTCTGTCCCTCTCCACTGCTTGTTCTCTCTCTCTAGCTCTCTCAAATAAATAAATATCTTTAATTTAAAAAAAAGTGGAAGGAATCAACAGTTCACTAGTCAATGCAAAAGAATGAATGAATTAGCAATCTGGAAGGAAGGGTAATGGAAGCACTCTAGCTGCACAGTGAAGGAAGGAAGAAAGGAAGGAAAGAAGAAGGGGAGGGAGGAGGAGAAGTAAGGAAGGAAGGGGAAGGGAAGGGAAGTTTTTTTTATTGGAGTTCAATTTGCCAACATATAGCAGAACACCCGCCAAGTGCCCCCTCAGTGCCCATCACCCAGTCACCCCAACCCCCCACCCACCTCCCTTTCCACTATCCCTTGTTCATTTCCCAAAGTTAGGTGTCTCTCAAGTTTTGTCACCCTCACTGATATTTTCACTCATTTTCTCGCATTTCCCCTTTATTCCCTTTCACTAATTTTTATATTCCCCAAATGAATGAGACCATATAATGTTTGTCCTTCTCCAATTGACTTATTTCACTCAACATAATACCCTCCAGTTCCATCAACGTCAAAGCAAATGGTGGGTATTCGTTTTTTCTAATGGCTGAATAATATTCCATTGTATACATAGACCACATCTTCTTTATCCATTCATCTCTCAGTGGACACCGAGGCTCCTTCCACAGTTTGGCTATTGTGTATATAACTGCTATAAACATTGGGGTGTAGGCATTTCACTGCATCTGTATCTTTGGGGTAAATCCCCAGCAGTGCAATTGCTGAATCATAGGGCAGTTCTATTTTTAACTCTTTGAGGAACCTCCACACAATTTTCCAGAGTGGCTGCCCCAGTTCACATTCCCACCAACAGTGCAAGAGGATTCCCCTTTCTCCGCATCCTCTCCAACACTTGTTTCCTGTCTCGTTAATTTTCCCCATTCTCACTGGGGTGAGGTGGTATCTCATTATGGTTTTGATTTGTATTTCCCTGATGGCCACTGATGCAGAACATTTTCTCATGTGCTTGTTGGCCATGTCTATGTCTTCCTCTGTGAGATTTCTGTTCAGGTCTTTTGCCCATTTCATGATTGGATTGTTTGTTTCTTTGCTGTTGAGTTTAATAAGTTCTATATAGATCTTGGATACTAGCCCTTTATCTAATATGTCATTTGCAAATATCTTCTCTCATTCTGTAGGTTGTCTTTAAGTTTTGTTAATTGTTTCTTTTGCTGTGCAGAAGCTTTTAATCTTGATTAAGTCCCAATAATTCATTTTTGTTTTTGCTTCCCTTGCCTTTATGGATATATCTTGCAAAAAGCTGCTGTGGCCAAGTTCAAAAAGGGTGTTGCCTGTGTTCTCTTCTAAGATTTTGATGGATTCTTGTCTCACATTTAGATCTTTCATCCATTTTGAGTTTATCTTTGTGTATGGTGTAAGAGAATGGTCTAGTTTCATTCTTCTGCATTTGGCTGTCCAATTTTCCCAGCACCATTTATTGAAGAGACTGTCTTTTTTCCAGTGGATAGTTTTTCCTGCTTTGTCAGATTTTTTTTTAATAAGGATAGATTTTAAGGTATCTCATGGACGACATCAAGTGAATAGGCTATCACATTATAGGGGTCGAAGAAGAAGAGGAGGAGGAGGAGGAGGCGGATGATAAAGAGGACAGAAAACTTATTTGCAGAAATAATAGCTGAAAAATTCCCTACATAGAGAAGGAAATAGACATCTAGGTCCAAGAAGCACAGAGTTTTGAATAAGATGAACCCAAGGAAGTCCACACCATGACACATAATAATTAAAACATCAAACCTTAAAGGTAGAAAGAATTTTTAAAAGCAGCAATAGAGAAGCAAAAAAAGGAAAACCTATAAGACTATCAGCCAATTTTAAGCAGAAACATTGCAAGCCATAGGGAGTGGCATGACATACTCCAAGTGCTAAAAAGAAAAAAAAAAACAAGGAGAATTATTCTACCCAGCAAAGTTATTCAGATTTGAAGGAGAGATAAAGAGTTTCCCAGACAAACAAAAGATAAAGGAGTTTATCACCATTACATTGGCCTTACAAGAACTGTTAAAGGGACTACTTTAGTGGAAAAGAAATGGCCATAGTTAGATGTAAGAAAAATATGAATAAAAATATGTAAACTATGACAATATATACATAAAATGTGGAGAAGGGAGTAAAAAAAAAAAGGAAGACTTTTTTTAGAATGTGTTTGAATTTAAATGACCACCAAATTAATAACAGACTGCCATATACTTAAGATGCTATATAAGAACTTCATGGTAACCACAAACCCAAATCTATAACAATACACACCAAAAAAATAGAAAACCAGGGGGATCCCTGGGTGGCTCAGCATTTTAGCGCCTGCCTTCGGCCCAGGGCGTGATCCTGGAGTCCTGGGATCAAGTCCCCCATTGGGCTCCCTGCATGGAGCCTGCTTCTACCTCTGCCTGTGTTTCTGCCTCTCTCTCTTTCTCTTTCTCTCTCTTTCTCTCATGAATAAATAAATCTTTAAAAAAAAATAGAAAACCAAACATAACACTACAGAAGCTCATCAATCCAAAGAAAGAGAGCAAGAGAAGAAAGAAACAGAACTACAAAGACAACCAGAAAGCAAATAACAAAATGGTAATAAGTACATACTTATGAATAATTATTTTTTTAAATAATTACTTTAAATGTAAATGACTGAGACACCTGGGTGGCTCAGTTAGTTAAGCATCTGCTTTCGGCTCAGGTCATGATCCCAGAGTCCTAGAATCAAGGCCTGCATCAGGCTCCCTGTTCAGCGGGAAATCTGCTTCTCCTTCTCCCTCTGTGTTCTCTCTCTCTCTCTCTCTAAAATAAATAAATTAATTAATAAATTAATACATATTTTTTAAAAATGTAAATGGCTTAAATACTCCAATCAAGACATAAAGTAGCAAAAGGATTTTTAAAAAAACAAACCATGGGGATCCCTGCGTGGCTCAGCAGTTTAGCATCTGCTTTCAGCCTGGACATGATTCTGGAGTCCCGGGATCGAGTCCCAACATCAGGCTCCCTGCATGGAGCCTGCTTATCCCTCTGCCTGTGTCTCTGCCTCTCTCTCTCTCTCTCTCTCTCTCTCTCTCTCTCTCTCTCTCTCTGTCATGAATGAATAAATAAAATCTTTAAAAAACAAACAAACAAACCACAAGATCCAGGGGCACCTGCATAGCTCAGTTGGTTGAGAGTCCATCTCTTGATTTTGGCTCAGGTCATGACCTCAGGATCATGAGATCGAGCCCCATGTCACACTCCAAACTCAAACACTGTATGTTAACTAGGTGGAATTTAAATAAAAACTTGGGGAAAAACACAAAAAAAGGAAAACCCTAAAGACACCACCAAAAAACTACTAGAATAAATTTAAATTGTAGGATACAAAATTAATACCCAGAAATCAGTAGCATTTCTATACACTACTAATGAAATAGCAAAAGAGATAGTAAGAAAACAACTCCACTTACAATTGCATCAAAAAAATAAAAATACCTAGGAATAAATTTAACCAAAGACATGAAAGACCTGTACTCTAAAAACTATAAAACATCAATGAAAGAAATTGAAGGAGACACAAAGAAAAAGATATTCCATAATTATGGATTGGTAGAAGACATATTGTTAGAATGTCCATAGTATCCAAAGCAGTCTACTGATTTAATGCAATCTCTATTAAAATACCAACTGTATTTTTCACAAAACTAGAACAAATAATACTAAAATTTGTGTGGAGCCACAAAAGACCCCAAATAGGTAAAGCAGTCTTGAGAAAAACAAAGCAGAAAGTATCACAATTCCAGATTTCAAGACATACCACAAAGCTGTAGCAATCAAAATAGCATGGTAATGGTACAAGAATAGACACATAGATCAATGGAATAGAACAGATAGCCCAGAAATAAGCCCATGCTTATAGGGTCAACTCATCTATGACAGGGGAGGCAAGAATTTGCAATGAGGAAAAGACGATGGTACAGGGAAACCGGACAGCTGTATGTAAAACAATGAAACTGGACCACTGTCTAACACCATACTAAAAAATAACTCAAGATGGATTAAAGACCTACTTACTACATATGAGATAGGAGACCATTACATTCCTAGAAGAGAGTACAGTCAGTAATTTCTGATATTGGTGATAGTAACATTTTTCTAGATATGTCTCCTCTGCCAAGAGAAACAAAAACAAAATTAAACTATTAAGACTAGGGATCTCTGGGTGGCGCAGCAGTTTGGCGCCTGCCTTTGACCCAGGGCGCGATCCTGGAGACACGGGATCGAATCCCACGTCGGGCTCCCGGTGCATGGAGCCTGCTTCTCCCTCTGCCTATGTCTCTGCCTCTGTGTGTGTGTGTGTGTGTGTCTATCATAAATAAATAAAAATTTAAAAAAACTATTAAGACTATACCAAAATAGGAAGCTTTTGCACAGTGAAGGAAATTATGAACAAAACAAAAAGGCAACCTACTGAATAGAAGGTATTTGCAAATGACATATGCAATAAGGGGTTAGTATCCAAAATACATAAAGAATTTGTACTATTCAACACCAAAACACACACACACACACACACACACACAATTTGATTTTTAAATGGGCAGAGGACCTGAACAGATATTTTTCCAAAAGACATACAGATGACCAACAGACACATGAAAAGATGCTCAACACCACTCATCATCAGGGAAATGTAAAACAAAACCACAATGAGATATCACCTTACCACCTGTCAAAATGGCTAAAATCAAAATGACAAGAACTAACAAGTGTTGGTGAGAATGTGACAAAAGGAGCTCTCATATACTGTTGGTAGGAATGTAAATTGGTATAGCTATTGTGGAAAAGAGTATAGAGGTTTCTCCCCAAAATTAAAAATAGAAATGCCATATGATCCAGTAATTCCACTACTGGCTATTTACCCAAAAAAAATGAAAACACTAATTCAAAAGGATAGATGCACTCCTATGCTTATTGCACCATTATTTATAATAGCAAAGATATGGAAGCAGCCCAAGTGTCCATCAAAAGAAAAATGGATAACGAAGATGTCACACACACACACACACACACACACACACACACATGATATTATACAGTCATAAAAAAGGATGAGATCATGCCATACGTAACTACATGGATGGACCTAGAGGGTACTATAGTAAGGGAAATAAGTCAGACTGAGAAAGACAACACTACATGATTTCACTTATATGTGAAATCTTTAAAAATAAATAAACAAACAGCAGCAAAATCAGACCCATAAACACAGAGAACAAATTGATGGCTGCCAGAGGGGAGGGAGTGGGGGATGGAGAAAATGGGTAAGGGGGAGTGGGAGATTCAGGCTTCCAGTTATGTAATCAATAAGTCACAGGAATGAAAGCAGCATAAGGAATATACTCAGTGATGTTGTAATAGTGTTGCATGGTGACAGATAGTAGCTACATTCATGATGAGCAGAGCCTACAGTATAAACTTGTTGATTCACTATGTTGTACACCTAAAACTAATGTAACATTGTGGGTAAACTATACTCAAATTTAAAAGCTAAAAAAAACAAAAACCCAACACTCTATGCCAGGAACCCAACCATGTACCTGGAACCAGGGGGTGGGGTTGGGAGGGGATAGTATGAATTGCTTCCTAGCAAGCCACGAGAAAATACAAAAGAAAAAGGTGCCACTTGTCTCCCACAGGGGTCATTGCTCCAGGGATGTCCCTTTACTGGCCTCAGCAGCCACATTCAAACACAACATCTGCTCACTCAGAACCTCTTTTGGTTTCCAAAAGCATGTTCTCTCACCTCCACATACTGTTCCTTCTGCCAGGAACACTTTCTTCACCTCTCCCCCAGCCAAATCTCACTCACCTTACAAGGGATTCAACTTAGAAATTACCTCCTATAGGAAGCCCACAGACTGACCCCGTCTCAGCTCGGTCAAGAGCCTCTTCTGAACCCCCAGAGCCCTGTGGGCTTCCACCATCACAGCAGTGGTTACTCTGCCCCTTTTCTGCCCACATTTCCAGAATAGGCACATTGCAGCATTATATAGGAGGAGTGAAATCTCTTTTTGGAGAAAGAGGTGAGTTCTATGTAGTGTTGGGAGCTTGAAGAGAGGGGCAAAGATCCAGTTTGGGGTCAACATTTGAAAGAACATTCTAAAAATTCTACCCCACTCACCAGCCTGGGCTGTCTTGGTAGGTGATGAGCTGCTCATCATAGTAAGGTAAACAAGCAGGTATCAGAAATTATTTCCCTCAGCTCCCCTCTCCTACACCCAGGAAGTCTAGGCTGAGGCCAGTCCTTGTTTGAGTGGAAGTGAAGTGTGGTGGGAAAGGAGAGGTACAGATGGAGAGAGCCAGATGGAAATGAACCAAGATGGACAGAAAACAAAACGAGAGAACAAGCAATGGAGAAAGAAAGATGTAGGGGGAGCTGATCTCCACTAACTACACCCCAAGACACCATTTGTGACAACATGGATGGACCTTGAGCACATCATGCTAAGCAAGATAATTCAGAGAAAGACAAGTACTATTCGATATCATTTATTATGTGCAATCTAAAAAAGTCAGACCTGTAAAGAACAGAATAAAATGGTGATTACCAGAGAATGGGGGTGCAGGGGAATACAATCAATGGTGTTTACAAAGAGTACAAACTTGCAATGAGTAGTGAATAAGCCATAGACATCTTATGCACAGTACAGTGAGTATAGTCAATAATACTGTACTACGATGTAATATGATAAATATTGCTTTGATGGCAATCATATTACAGCATATAAATGTATCAAAGTAACATGCTGTACACCTTAAATTTACAAATTATAACATTTCAAATGTATCAAATAATCATTTTTTTTAAATGAAGAGAAAAAAGAATCTCCAGCAGAGTAAACAGTAAATGCAAAAAGCCCAAGGAGAGGCAAGAGTCAGCATGGATAGGTTTGGGGAAGCCAAGAAGAGGGTGCAATTTCTTGGTCAGAGCTGCCGGTAGGAAAGATCCTGCAAGTTGTTCTGGGGTGAATGGATTGCACGGGACAGGAGTTGGGGCCTGGAGACCAGGGTGGAGCCTGGAAAGAGATGTCCAAAAGCTGAACAGGAGCAAGGACCAGATTTGAGGATCTGAACACCCTTGGCTTGGAAAACAGCGGCACCTGGTGGTACCTACGTGGAATTGCACCTTCTTTCATTGGCTCAACATTTATTGCCATTACATATACAGAGTTCCCTATGTATTTGACACTTAGAGGGGATCGTTTTTAAATATTCCTTCCTATAAAGTAAAATTATTTTCAGCAATAATCATAAAATAAAAAAATAATAATGATGACCATGAAAGAAATACAGACAGTGAAAATGTACTTCCCTTCTGATAGAAAACTCAACGTAATAACAAATGATTGTCCAGACACTAACAAGTGAGTTGTAATAAAACTGAAATAGCAGCACCTGGGTGGCTCAGCGGTTGAGCGCCTGCCTTTGGCTCAGGGTGTGATCCCTGGGTCCTAGGATCGAGTCCCGCATGGAGCTTTCCGCAAGGAGCCTGCTTCTCCCTCTGCCTATGTCTCTGCCTCTCTCTGTCTCTCACGAATAAATAAATAAAATCTTCAAAAAAAAAAAAAACCTGAAATATCTGCAAACACAATTCGGGAAGCCACAGAATCTTGCCATTGATGTAATATTTTTTCTTGATTTGCTCGTTAGTTTTAAAACAATTTAAAGACAATGCTTGCGTCTTAATGATGTCATTCAAATTCAGTAATATAGTTCGCATATGAACTAATATGCACATTTGCCAACTAAAAGTCTTATATGTGGTTTTCAAGGCTTCACTGTTTTAAACGTTAAGCACAAAATCTCCAAATGGTCACCGAGAATGACAAAATGGAAGTAATTCAAGTTTGTGTGTTTATCTTTACAATCAGTGTTTGTCTATTTTGAATCTAAATGCAAAAAGATATTGTCTCACAGTGCTTGGAGACCCTCAAATAAAGTAAATTACAAATTACCCTCCAAATGAACTCACATAACCCAGAGTCTTGGTGTGTCTGGAGTTGATGGCACAACTGGGGCTCTCTGAATTAATTTCCACATAGAGTACCATTAAAGCTCATTCAAGAAAATGCTAATATGGGGCTCACATATAAATTATTAAAACTCAACAATAAATGGTGAAATCAGAGTGAGGTCTGTACCTAATAATCTCCATGTCAAGTTTCTGGCTCTGGGGTCTTCTCACCAGCATTAGCCACCTGGGCCTCACACTCCCACAGATAAAGACCCCACCCTTCCCCCATAGTTCCACAAAACAGCCACAGGGTTTCTAAACCTTCACAAACAAAAGGAAAGAAAACTTGCCTTCCCAGAAGCTGTAGAAAATCTCTTTGCCTTTCCCTGGCTCAGAGTGGGTTTCATGGCTGCCCTTGAGCCAATGCCTCTAGAGAGCCAAGCCAAGAGGATGAGACAATGGCTGGGAACTAGGGATAGGGCCAATCACAGCTGAGGAAAGGGTAGCAAGTTCAGAAGAGAAATTCAGGAGCCTGGCTCCACCTCCCCCAACCTGTTGGGTTCTGTGCTCTGACATCCAATTTTCCATGTGGGGAGTGCTCGCTTTGGCAGCACAAATACCAATTTTCCATGTGGAGAAACTGAGGCAGCAAGCACTTGGGGACAGGACTTCTCAGTAGGAGTGAGCCGACACTTGGGACACCAGGCAATGAAGATCCCAGCTGTGACTGTCCAAGGAGGAAGGTGGGGCAGCTAATGAGGGTGCTGGGTGATAGAATCACCTGAAGGCACTACGTAAAATGCACCAATTTGGGACCCGGGGTGGGAAGAGGGGTTGGCATTTGTTAAAATCACTCCAAGTGATACCAACATTCAGCCAGCATGGAGAGCACCCACCTAATGCAATCCACAAAGACAAGGAAACTGAGGACCAGCGGTGTGCCTGCCTCAGTTCCCCCACTCTGCCATAGCTCCTCACTCGTACAGGGATGTTCTCAAGGCAGAGGAGTGGGAAGACCAGACCCCCCAGACCCTGAGGATCACGTTCGAGCACACCCAAGAGAAGCTGTTTACAGGCACTTCTCATTGACCTCTTCCAATGACCTAGCCCCTTTCCTGGTCCCCCCTTCACCCCAGAAAAAATGAGGGACTCAAACAAGAGAGAAGCTGAGTTTATTACAATGACTGAGGTCTTGCCACCTGAGAGTTCCCAGAGTCTTCCCCCTCAGGACACAGAGGAAGGAGGGTCCTTATTGTAAGCAATGCGCCCTCAGCTCAAGGCTCTTCGGTAGATTCTAGCCCAAGAACAGGTTACAAAACCCCACCCTCCCGGGCCTTCCCTCCTCCCCCAACTGGAGAGGACAGGTGACCAGGTGAGGAACCCTAGATCAGTATGAACCTGAGGCTTTAACTGACTGCCTTACCATGGCCCAGCTGGTAAGGTTTGGGGAGAGGAGCTGAGCTGATTTCAGCCAAACTGGAGGTCCTACGATGGGGCTGAAGCTGGAGCATCATGGTTTGCAGGCCCCAGGCAGGCTGGAGTTCAGACAGAAGAAGCTTCAACCCCCTTTCCACACCCTGGGAGGTCCTCAGCCTTGCTTGCCACGCTATAATAGTAGGCCCGCATGCGCTGCTCCACAGCTTGGAAGTCTGGGCGGTCCTCCCACCTGTAGGAGGTTGGGTAGATCCAAGCCACTGACCATATCCCCACAACCCAACTTCACCTGGAGGGTAGACATGCATGGGGCTTAGAAAATCAATGAGGTTGTCAGGGTGGTGGAGTTTGGGGGTAATGGAGAGGTTTCGTGGGTGTGAGAGGACTAGAATTCAGGTGTTGCCATACCACATAATAGAAGAACTGCCAACATACAGGATGTTGGAGGAACCACCTGTTGTGTGTTAACAGGTGAAGACTCGGGGAACTGAATTCATTAGGAGTTGGGGTAACAACTATCAACCAAGAGGAGCTGGATACTGTACATATGCTGAGACCCAGTGTATTTGAGTACTGGGTGCAGGCTTATACAGATTCAAGTATGCTGCTCCTAATCTAGCAGAACACTGGAGCATTGACAGTGGGTTCAGCTTATGGAAAGTTGGGCCTATTAAAGATGCTAGCCTCTTTCAGTATTGGGGTGTTGGTGTACTATTTCCCAATGGGGGCCAGGTTAACACATGTTGAATGGACTGATCATTTATTATTTATCATAAATAGGGTATCTATTTACCGGGTGGCTTTGGATGTCAATGTCAGAGGTGTTGGCCAGTGGAATAATGGATGTTGGGGTAG